>NC_140940.1:6631499-7183999 GCF_014529385.1 Adiantum capillus-veneris | reverse complement strand
CAAGCTTTTTTTTTTTTTTTTGACGGGCGCGTTAGGCAAATAAAAAAGTCCAATGGACCCGCAGGGAAAATAAACAAGCCCGACAAGTTGATCAACTCTATTTGTTTTTGTAGTTCATCATCAAGATTATGTTAACAATTAACATGATCACATCTTTTTCATGTGTAATTATTTGTGTTATTAACATGATCACAAGACTGCTTAAAATCATGTTTGTAATGAAGACATCTCCCAAACACCAAGTAGAATTTTTCACTCTACTCTAAGAGTATGATAAGGACTAAAGAGCAGACATGCTTGCGACAGCTGAGTCTCTCAAGCACCAAATGAACTAGTCATCCATTTTGGAATGATGTCGTAGGGTAAAAAGGGATCATCTCTCTTCTAAGAAACATAGACTAATGACTAAGGTTTTATCTTCTCTTTCTCTAATGTCATAAAATATAATATCTACCTATCCCAAATGATTTTCTCATATTGAACTGATTGTTTAATGTGGAAAAATGAATAGGAAAAAGAATAAGAATATAGATATCTGCTTTTAGACATATCTCAGCATGGGACCAAAGGGAGAGAAGGATACATCTCATTGAGGGTCCAAAAAGGAGATGGTCTAGCAAAGAGAAATGAGGAAATAAAGGAGCTTAAACGACCTTATGGTTAGCTTCATTAAAGACCTCCAAATCTTAGTTCTTAAAGTCATTAGACCTAGGAACTTTAGGTAACTTTAGACCTTAGACAAGCTAGGAATATCTAACTAAGGTGCTTGAGGTGCTTAAGCTAACTAAGGTGCTTGAGATGCTTAGTGACTAAGGTGCTTGAGGTGCTTGATGACCAAGGTTGTGCGCTTCCATCACATGTGTTGAAGGCTGGGGACTTGCCAAACACTATGTGCGTGCCACGACTGGCTGCAAGCACACAACCAGACTATCCTAGTAAGCTCAAAGGGGCAATGATGTTTCACTCACTGCTCAATGCTTACCGGCGTAAAGGATTTTGCACAGCGAAGAAGAGGGACACGCCACCGCCGTTGTGCTCAAACGCCTCGTTGCCTCCCATACCACCGCAATGATCTCTCTCTCTCTCTCTGTCTCTCTCTCTCTCTCTCTCCCTCCCTCCCTCTCTCTCTCTCAAGAACACACACACACACACACACACACACATACACACACATACACAGTTACAAGGCTTCTATTTTTTAGCGTAAAAAATGGTCGCTAAAGAAGCTTTAGGGACCCATTTGTATGTTTTCTTTGTTATATTACAATGAGTCTTGTGTGTGTCTTATGCTTTGTTTCAGCTACAGAAGTTGAAGCTCTAGAGGGTTGGGTTATAATTACAGATGGTTCAACCCCTTGGACATACAATGTTTTGGGTTGTATTTCCTAAGGAGGTGATATCTCAGGGACTATTGCTAGAGTGGTAGGGCTAAGAGTTGGTTTTTGTGTTGTGACACTCCTAGTCCCCCAATCAATAGTGCATTTGGTCTCTAACATCCACTTGAATCCTAGGTTTATATTGACTTCCATAATTCAAGCAGGCACGACCAAAAAGTCTTGAGCTAAGACTCCGTTGTCATAACTGACAGAAGTGTGTCAGGTTCCAAAAACAATATTTTTTTTCTTGTTGATACCCTTGACTTGGATGGTACTCTTAGATAGAGATGCCTTGCCTAACTGACACCACACTCCATATGATAGCAAATTATATTTAGCACTTGTGTCCAATAAGGCGTTAAATAGAGCTTTCCCATAGGTGCTATTTAACTCAATAGGGTATCGTAGAGATGTGTCAGAGTCCAACCAATCATCCTCTATTTCAACTTGAAATGCGTGTGTAACTCCAAGGTTGGCCTCTTGTTGATATCTAATACGTTGATGTTGCTCCTTAGCCTTAGCTTGAGCTTGAATCTATTCAAATTTTGCTTGTTCCTTGGCTGCGTTTTTTTGATGGATGCCACGTAGCTCCTCTTGGCTTAAAGGATCATAATATCTTTTAAATTTACTCCCATAGAGGAATCCAATGGTTTCAAATCCATCAATAGTTTTCACACAAATGGTACCTTGTGGGGTGATTTCGCATACTCTATATGGTTCTTTTCCTACATATTTTCACTTTTTCTTCTCGGTACATACTCCATACATAAAGACTTTATCCCCAACCTCGATATCCTTGTTATTTAAATGATGTTCGAGCCATGTCTTTCTCCACACGTGCATTTTGTACAGCCAATTGTCTTTCTTCAACTAAACTCTCAAGGATATATAAACTCTCAACTGAAGGGTTACTATCCCAACCTTCTTGTGAAGCTACCTGCATAGTAGGAACTACAAACTCCCATGCATAACTCCTTCTAAGCCATATACCATCTTGAATGGTGTACAATTAATAGCCACTTTGTAAGTGGTATGATAAGCCTATAGAGATGATGTCAGCTTCAAATCCCAATCTATGCGATGAGCTTCCACTGTTTTGGTCAACATTTTACTAACGGCGCGTGAGGGGCCATTCCAAAATTTTGTAATGCCTCCTCGCGCGCCGTTAGTAAAAAGCCCCTTTTTCCTCTTTTTAGGGAGCTTTTTGAGAGGAAAATGTCCAAAAACCTCTAAACAGAGACTTTCTGGAAAGATAAGTGTCCAAAAATCACTAAAAGGAGCTTTGTACTAACGACGTGCAGAGGGGCATTCTAGAATTTTGGAATGCCTCCTCGCGCGCCGTTAGTAAAAAGCCCCTTTTTCCTCTTTTTAGGGAGCTTTTTGAGAGGAAAATGTCCAAAAACCTCTAAAAAGGGGCTTTCTGGAAAGATAAGTGTCCAAAAATCACTAAAAGGAGCTTTGTACTAATGGCGTGCAGAGGGGCATTCTAGAATTTAGAAATGCCTCCTCGCGCACCTTAAGTAAAAAGCCCATTTTTTGCCTCTCCAGTTGTCGGAATGAGGCAAGTAGACATTTGTTTTTAGGGTATTTTGGCGTTCCGGACGCATTGGTGGTGTCAAAAGCCTCAAAATCTATCACTATTTGACAGTTTGTGACTTTTCAACTTCTAGTGATGACGTAAGCTGCATTGAATGCGCCGCACCTGCCTCCTGAAAAAGACGCTCGCATTAAATAAAAAAGTGACTGTTTCCAAGGACGATTGGGAATATAAATCTACTTTTTAGAGTGTCTGGTTGTCCTTTTGGACGTACTCACAAGGTGCAAGTTCATTTTATAAAAAGTTTCTAGAGAGAGAAATACAATTTCTTACAAGGTCCTCCAAATGACCTACGAAATTTTCTAATGAAAAAGTTTATTTCTTAGAAATTCATAGCGATCAAGACTTGCAAAAGGGAGAAAAAGGAGTAACACCAATTTTACACCAAACACGTTTTGCTAGATTAGTTCACATTCCTTTAATAGTTTTGAGCGTTATCCTTACAAAGCTCTTTGGGTGGAAAACCATAACTAAAATGTTCACAATCTTCTTGCTCCATTCGAGCATGGTCTCGACTAGGAATATGGAAGTATCGGACAAGTCATCATTGATTCCAGTAGGGGTCTCACCATTGGGTATGCGAGACAAACGATCCGTCATAACATATCTTTTACCACGTCTCACCACAATGGTAAAATCAAAATCAAGAAGAATTAAAAACCATCGTGTAATTCTTCCCGTGGAACAAGGTTTATTCACTATATACAACAACGCTTGATGATCCACATAGAAAACAAACTTGTTGGCAAGAAGGTAGTAGAAAAATTTATTTACTGCATAAATCATGGCTAAACCTTCCCGCTATGTAGTGGTGTAGTTCCTCTCAACATCATTTAATTGACTACTTGCAAAGCTAATGGGTAGTCCAATTTATTTTCTCCTGGTTGAGCTAGCACACATCCAATAGCAAGGTTTGATGCATCAATATGCACATGGAAAATTACATTCCAATCAGGCACTCATAGGATGGGAGCACTTGTCAAGGCATTTTTTAATAACTCATAAGCATGGTCACACTCCGGGGTCCAGTGGAACTCAATAAGAAGCTTGTACAACGGGCAAGCTATCTCGGCAAAGTTTAAAATAAACCGCCGATAATAACCAACATGGCCCATGAACCTTTGAGATCCTTTGAACTCTTTTATAGTTTGTAGGTGGTGGAAAATTGGAAATGGCTTTGATTTTTCTCTCATATGTGGAATTCCCATTTTTGGACACTATATGCCCTAAAATGAATCCATGTTTAACCCAAAATTGGCATTTGAAAGGGTTTAACGAGATGCGATACAATATGTACTTTTCAAACACTTTTTGTAAGCATGATAGATGTTCTTTCCAAGAAGAATAAACACAAAGGTCATCTAAGAAAGATTCGCCAAAAATCCCTCAAATATTCCCTTGAATTAATGTTTATTAATCTTTGGTGGAAGGTAGCAGGGGCATTGGTTAAGCCAAAAGCCATAACACAAAATGTGAACACCCCAAATTCGGTTTTTAAAGTAGTTTTAGCTTGGTCCTCTAGTGCAATTGTGATATGATTGTAGCCACAGTACCCATCTAAAAAGCTATAAGTTTCCTTCCTTGCAACTCTTTCAAGAACATGTTCCGAATATGGCAAGGGGTAATGGTCTTTCCTAGTGGCGGCATTGACCTTCTTGAGATCCACACACACTCTGAGTCTCCCATTCTTTTTTGGCATAATAACTATTTGGAGACACCCATTATGAGTGCTCAATAGGGTATATGAATCCGCATTTGACAAGCTTTTCAATCTCTTCTTGAAAAATCTTTGCATGCTTAGGATTCATTGGGTAGACTAGTTGTTAGACTGGTTTAGCCTGCTATTCAAGGGGAATTGTGTGTTACACCACAAAAGGTGAAACACCTTTCATATCATGATATGTCCAAGAAAATATATCCTTGAATTCCTTGAGAAGCTCCTTAAGTACATATTCCTCAGTGTCTGTCAGATCTTGGGCAATGAAAACAGGTTCGGACTCCTCACCTAGGTCTTCTAACTCTATTTCATTAACTATCCTTGGACCATCATAAACTCCATTACTTCCGTTGATCTGTGTTCTCTGGGCATTTGTATACACAACCTTACACTCCTCCGAGGTGTAGGATTTGAAATGCTCAGGTGGAGGATGTAAATCTGTGGACTGTGATTTCTCTTCGGCTTCCTTTTGTTGTTGAGCTAGCTCTTGATTTTGTCATCTCCTTACAATACGGCTCAACTTTGGCTTCTCTGTAGCTTCTAGCTATGCAATGTCAATGGGTTGTGGGGTTGCACCACATGACACTTCAAATGTATTCACCCCAATTATCTACGAACTTCCGATGAGCATCACATGTCCCTATATAATTGAGGCATTATGAGGTAGATATATTTTCATTTATCCTAGCATGCACATTTTCTCGATATTGTCACCTCTTATATATCTTACTTCTCTTGTTTAATTTTTGATTACGATCTTCCTCTTGTCAAGAGTCACTAGATGAATCGCTACTCGTGTGTTCTCCTTGCCTGGATAGATTGTCAATTAGGGCACTGTTGGGCTTTTTATGGTTTGTTTCCATATTTGCGCCAGTATAATAGATATTTTTCTATGGCCAGGCCATGGATCATACCAAGACCAAGAAGAACCTAGCAAACGAAAGAGCTCAAGCTATATGCTACGCTCACTCCCAAAACAAGGAGCATAGACAATGTAAGTGCGGTTAAATCATCTGCCAAAACATGTATCAAATTCTCTCTCTCTCTAACCCACACAATGCTTGGGTTGCATATACTTTCTCAGACTTGAGAACAGAATCATGAAGACATTTATGTGTTTATTATGAAAATGGAGAGAGAGAGAGGGAGACACAACAAATGTTCGTGTTAAAATGTTGTCTTTTATCAAAAGTACCTAGGCAGAGAGACGATATTCCTCTCAAGACAATGATGGGGGCAAGGGCTTTTGCCAAGTGGGGGATAGACTTTGTAGGACCAATAGCACCTCCCGCATATTGTACCCATGCTCAATATATTGATAGCCGTTTTTTGACTCTTTGTAATTGCCACAGTGAGTTACCTCACCCTACCAAAATCACCCAAACGCTATGCCTATCCCTACCATTTCACTGTACATAGGCGTGCGTGAGTCACGGGACTTTTCCCATATCTTCTTAAAAAACCCTCAATTAGCTAGTCATTGGGCTAGTTGAGCCAAAAAAATAATAATAATAAAATTAAAAAAAAATAAAAATAAAAGTATATTATGGCCCATGCGTATGTAAATATTTCTTTATATATAGGGCCTAAATAAAAGATTTTTTCATAATAATTTTGGTATTTATTTAAATATTTCTACCTAGGTGTGTGTTATTTATGCTCTGTACATTGCCTCACCATTACCACAATTTTTTCTTACCATTTTTCATACTCTTTATTCCATATAGAAATATTTTCATGTAAGATTCTCTTATAATTGGTGTAACTCCACCCCAACAAAATCCAAAAAAACTAGTTTTATTTATGTGTATATTTTTTCACTATTTTGATTTTTCCCTTCCTACATCTATTTTGTTTTTTTCTAAAAAATTAGAACACCAAAAATCTTTATCTTTTTATGGTAGCCTCATAATGAGAGAGATTTCTTTTGACCCCTTTATATTTTTTCCACTTATATTATTTATATTTGACATGTACATATTTTTTAGACCCCTCAATATTTGATTTTCTTAGTTGTACTATTCACTTATATCCTAAGGTCAAGGGTAGGTGGCATGCATACATGCACTATGGAGGGCTCACTCTTGGAGGTATTCAAAAGAATCATCCAAAGAAGGACCCCACAAGGACCTTTGCAGTGGAAAAAAACGGTCGGTTTTGCTGAATTTTTAAAGTTCACTTGCTCTCCGAATTTGAAAAGGTGATACAAACAAAAGTTGTAGCTCGTGGGCTGAAATTTTGCCTCAAACTTTTTCATATTTTTTTGAGCTACGAGCTGTGAGCTATGATTTTTTTAGTGGACCCCAGTTTTCCCATGCTATGCAGCCACACTCTCTCTTCCACTTTATCATTTTCCTCTTTCACACACACTTCTCCACTCATCATCCCCATCTCTCTCACCACTCCTCTCTGCACCCTACTCACCTTCTCCTCAACCTTGAAGAATAAGAGAAACCAGGGTGAACTCATACCTCCCACACACAATTCCATTCCAAAATTGACCACCTAGTCTCATTTTTCCTCCTCCAATTTACCCATATCTATAAAAAACACCACAAAATTCAGCCTCTTCTCTTAAAAGACAGCATCATGGTGGTTGATTACTCAGCTTCAATTACCTTGTCTCTCAAGGAAGGTCAAGAGTGGAGAAAAAATGTACCGTCAAAGCTAGTGGACCGTCAACAAGCGTCAAAATCGGCCCTACTCAAGACACTTGGAGCATCAACCTTGTAAGAAATCCACCTTTTCCTACCTCTTAAGAGTTTTTCTTCCTTATTTGTATCCTACATGGATACTCCCATTGTAAATATCCAATTCCATTTGTAAATTAATACTAACTCTACTAACACTAACCCACTATGAAAAGTCCTATCACCTCCATTTCTCTCCTCTCTCTTTCCCCACCAACTTCTTGATAATTCCAAGCAAAAGAAATTAGATAAATTGCTAAAAATCTAACCCAACCATGGTTAGAGAAGTAACCCTAGCCTTCAAAATTGCTATAAAAGGAGGGTGTAGCTAGCACAAAAGAGGAGACATAAGCAAGAGCACTATGCTATAGCCTGAGAAGCCAAGCTCAACCTCTCTAGAAGGAGCTCTTGAGTGGAAGCTCATTGTCTTATGCATGTGCATGTGTTGTAATAGGAGATTAGCAAGGGAACTCTATGCCATTGTAAGAGAGAGAGTGATCATTCAATTGAGAGTAGGAATTCTATCATTTCTACTACTAGTGTAAGCCCAACATTTGCTGAGTCAAGGAGGGTGGTTTTGGACTAAGCTTGGATACTTTGTCTCCCCTCCAACGTGAAGTAATGGACAACAATGACGCGTAAGTGTCTTGGTGTTTTTTGTTAAGTTCTTGATAGCTTGTCTCTGGTGTTGTCATCAATCTAGCCATAAATCCCACATACTGTAAGAGGGTGACAGGGTGGAGAGGACTCCCCTGGCTTTAAGACAGTGATTGGGGTGGCTTTTTTTGTGATGTGTTATGGTGAAATTTACGCAAGCTATGTTGAACAAATACTAATCTCACTTTGATTTGTCATGACAGATTTGTAAGAAGGTATTAATGCAACAAGCACCCCCTCCCCCTTTCTCTCTTTTTCTTAAATATATAGTTGTGTTTGCTTGATCATTGCCGATATGTTTCAAAGCAGCCCGAGCACTATCTCTCTCCCTCTCTCTCTCTCTCTCTCTCTCTCTCTCTCTCTCTCTCTCTCTCTCGTGTTTTAGTGTGTGTGAGAGTGTTCCATTGGTGTTAGGGTTAGTGTATATTCCGTGCTTGTTTGTGGGTTGCTCTAACGATTCTCCTCTTTTGCATCCTAGTTCGCTCTTAAACTAGGTGGTGCCCCTTGTGTAGTTGGGATTTGGTTGTTGGTTTGTTGTTTTGGTTTGTGTTGTGTTGTGCCCCAGCCCCATTGAGCAGCACGGGAGCCTTGAAGGGTGTCTAGAGGTTGCTCTTCTTGTTTCCCGCCCCGGACCGCCTCAAATTGGTGCCCCCACTGAGAACGGCTTGTGTATTTTTGTGTAGAATCAACCTTTAGCATAGTCAAGTAGTTTGCATGAATCACGAAGATTTGTATGATCCCTTCATTCCCATTGCAAGGCAAAAGGTACACATAATTGTTAGTACTAAGTTGCAATTTCAACGTGTCATTCGTAGAATTTTAGGTCCTCTTAGGTTGGCCGAGATAAACGCTTCAGTAAATCCTTTTATTTTGCCTCTCATTAGGTACGACATTAGTTTGGACGTCTATATTTTTGTTTTGTTTTAAGCATTAGGACATGCATAGGCCATGGATAATGGCCCAGGAATAGAGGTTTTTCCCTTTCATTTTAGTCCGCACATTAGAATAAACGTTGCAATTAGTAGAAATATCCATTTTCAACAACGAATGGTGTTCATGTTTGGTGCCCAAAGAACAGGAGAAATTATTGCATCACCAAACCCTGTCATTCTACCTCTCATCAACTACCACACTTCTTTTGATGTACATGTGTTCATTTTATTTTAAAATGAAGTGCAGCCCGGCAAAATAGTGTGTATGTTTGTTTTTTCTTTGTCCAAGTTGTTACAAGAAACAAAAAAACGATCATTTGTTCTAACAAGGAATGTGTGTGCAGTGAAAGTTCAATCCTTAGAGATCTAGCTCTATTACCAATTGAGTTGCAGGAGCAAGTAGTAAGGCGTCTCCCTCATAACAAGAGGGTGGTGAAGTTAAGACGGAAGGTCCTACGCGTGGATTCCATTTTCCTCTTGTTGTTGGGCACTAAGGAAGACCGCGCATTCATCCAACTAGTGTGTGCCCTAAGATTGGTAAATAGAGTGAAATTTGGCGTTTGGCGAGTGCATTTCACCATTGAGGAAGACTCTTCAGGAAACTTGCGGCCAGAGTTCATGCTTCATAGACTCACATTTGGTGAATTTTTCCCTCATTTGCGTCTTATTAATAGTCTTCCTTTCGCTTTCAACAAAGGAGATAGGGAGCTATTCAGAGCCTGTCTTAATAAAGAGAGCATAGAGAAGATTGCAAATTTGTATAAATTCTCATCCTTCTCTACTTTCTATGACACTTTGTTCATAGAGACATTGTAAATCTCTTTATGCTTTTGAATGATTTAACCATAATCCTAAGGAGTTTTTGTCTAGGAATTTTGTAGCACAAGTGGAGTCTTTAAATCTTGCAAACTTGATTGGACTTGATGAGGATGTTCTTTATGAAATTGTGAGAAGGTTGCCTCACTCCGACCGTGTGGAACTCGAAGGACAGGAGCTCCTAGTCAATTGCTACTTTCTCACAGCCTTCGACGAGCATGAAGATCTAGTTTTTATACAAACCGCTTGTGCGTTGGGAATTGTAGAGCAAGTGCAATTTATCACTTGGGACGTGGTTGCTCTTTTGGATCCAGAAAATGAAGTTCTAGAGATTTCTGTTTATCGCCTTAGCTTTGAAGAATTTCAACCCTTCTTAGAGCTCATCAATAGTCTACCCTTTTGTTTTGATCAAACAAATCGAGACCTTATTGAAGCTTGGATAGCTGAAGAAGAAAACCTAGAGTGGTATTTTCTCACTTCTTCATTTGCAGGCGAGTGGTTCTAAATCTCTATTGTATCCCTTATTGTAACTCGTGTTGTAATCTTTCATAATAATGGAGAGCCAACGCCAAATGTCTGGATATCCTCTTTTCTTTGGAGAGCCTGGAGAGGATGCAGAATTATTTTTAGCAAATTTCAAGATGTCTTGCCGTATCAAGAGGATAGTAACCGATCAAGAATGTGTAGAAATGTTTGAGGTGGTCCTTAGGAAAGATGCTAGTACTTGGTTTAACTCTTTGCCTGAGGAAGTTAAGGGGAATTACACAGAAGTTTTGAATCGTTTTAAGAGATACTTCTTTGATCCCCAAAACACTCAAAAACTATGGCAAGACATTGTTTCTCATAAGCAAAAAGACTTAGATGACTACTACTTGTACAAGCAAGAGTTTCTACGTCTTTGGGCTCTATGGATACGAAATGTTGCTAACCCTGGTGATGGTGCAGAATTTTTAAAGAAGGAGAGGTTCATAGCCGACCTTAAGGTAAAAGTTGAGGCGGGTGCACCTGCTACTTTTGATGCAGCAGAAACTAGGGCTTCTGAGAAGTATAGGAAACTCAAGTGCTTAAGGGGAGAGGCTCCAATAGAAGTTCTTAGACCCAAAGGTAAGTCACAAGAATCAACATCGAGGGAGCTTCCTGAGGTAACGGCGGAAGTAATTGAGAAGTTAAACGAATCTTTAAGCAGCGTGTCAATTCACCTTGCACAAGCTGTAGGTTCAAAGGGACAAGCAAAGACGTCGGAAGAGAGAGAGCCACGAACTAGGAGAGTCTTGCAATGTTGGAATTGCGGAGAGTCTGGACATGGGATGTATAATTGTCCTTGGCCTCGTGGAGAGCCAGGGAGACCTAACTTGAATTACCCAGTGATGAATGCAGGAGAAGGAGCTGGTCAACAACCAAGGCTTCTACAAAGGCCAAATGGACCAAGACCACCTCCACAAGGGGTAGAAGGAGTTCCACCTTTGCCAGATCCAAATGTGCATGTGGTAGAGGTAACAAATTCAAATGAGGTTGACATGGAAGCCAATGGCATTAAGCGTGGCCGAGGGAAAGGTAAAGAGAAAGAAGGAGTCACATCACAGAGTGACCATGGACAAGGCAAAAAGGCAAAGGAGACCAAGGAAACCAAGAGGACTCGACGTCGTATCAACCTCCAATACTTCCCTCTTGGACATGGTATGGCTCCGTACAACTTGTTGGAAGACATGAGAGGTAAGGGTCCTGATATTTCATGGCCTCAATTTCTTGCATTATGTCCACAAGTAAGGAGGGATTTAACAAGGGCAGTTAGCACTAGGAGAAAGGTAAAAGAGAGTGTTCATGTTGTAAAAATTGCACAAGCTGAAATGAATGAGGACATTACACCGGTGCTAGACTGTTACATCAAAGGAAGATTGGTTAGGAAAGGTCTAGTGGATGGGGGTGCACAAATTTGCATCATGACAGAGGGACTCATGCAAAGACTAGGCATGCACATCCATGAGACACCTGAAATCAAAGTGAAAATGGCAAACAATAGCAAGGCTAGGTGCGTAGGCATTTGTAAAAATGTTTTTGTGGAGGCCTTTGGCATTAAGAAGGCAGTGGATTTCTATTTCATGTCTACCAAGGGAAATGGTTACCCATTTATCCTAGGAAGACCATGGCTAATGAAAATGCGAGCTTTGCAAGATTGGGAGAGTGGGAAATTAATTTGCAGGAATGACAATCATAAGAAGGTTGTCTTTGACATGAAGGAGCAACGCCAAGAGGAGCTCCATGAAGAATCATCTCAAAGTGAGACGGAAGAAGGTTGGACAGATAGCACTTCAGAAGAAGAAAGTAGCGGCAGCATTACTGAAGAGGAGTCTTCCATAGAAGTCATGGGGGTAAGGTTTAAGCCAAGAAACCAAGAGACCTCTTGTCAAGGCTTGGAGGAGGTAGGTCCTCAAGATAATGAAGGTGTTCAAGATGAAGGGATGCTGGAAGGTATGCTATCAACAACACTTAGAAAGGATGAAAGAGAGGAGTTCAAATGTGTGCTAAGGAAGTTTCCTAGGCTTTTTGCTAAAGACTACACCGATGTGCGTGGAGTAGATGTTATTCAACACAAAATTGAGTTGAAGCCAGAGGCCACACCTAAGGCTCAGAAGCTACGAAGGCTAGGAGTCATCAAGGAGCAGGCTTTACTCAAGGAGGTAAGAAATCTTCTAGCAGCAGGTTTCATTTATCCAGTGGAGAATTCAGAGTGGGTCTCTCCCGTTGTTGTCACTCCTAAGAAAAACGGAAAGTGGAGGGTGTGTGTGGATTACCGTCCACTCAATGAGGCAACAAAAAGAGATCACTTTCCCCTCCCATCCCAGGATGAGATACTAAATGAGGTAGCTGGTCATGAGAAGTACACTGTGTGTGATGGCTACTCAGGTTACTTTCAAATAGGGATTGCATTGGAGGATCAATTGAAAACAACCTTTATCACTCCTTGAGGTTGTTATGCTTTTAGAGTCATGCCATTTGGTCTGACAAATGCTCCTGCAACATTCCAACGTTTCATGAACATGGTGTTTCAAGAATTCTTTGGAAAGTCAATTAGGGTGTTCATTGATGATTTCTGCATTTATAGCTCAAAATCATTGCATCTACAAAGGGTAGAAGAAGGTTTAAAGAAGCTCTACGACATGGGAGGTCAACTCAACCCCGACAAGTGCCACATAGGTGAGGATGAAGTGATCTTGCTTGGTCACAAGGTTTCCTATAAAGGCATTGAGGTGTATCCTTCAAAGGCAAAGGCTCTTATTGAGCTCCCATCACCGAAGAGTCTTAAGGAGGTCATCTCTTTCATTCAGAAGGTGAAGTATATGTCACGCTTCATTCACTTAGCCTCGGAGTTGCTTCATCCTTTGCAAAAGTTGACACAACAAGTAGAATTTACATGGTCTGATGAGCTTGAAGAGTATTTTTGTAACATTAAAGTCATTTTGTCAGATCTACCAACACTCATGCCTCCTTGTTGGGAGTACACATTCTTTGTTAGCTCTAGTGTTGGAAGGGAAACTATTTGTGCTGTGTTGCTACAACTAGATCCCCACAGTACAAGGATGCGACCCATCTACTTTGCTAGTAGGGTCATGAATGCTTTGGAGAGAGACTACTTTCTCATGTTTGCGGTGAGAAAGTTTAGATCCTACCTGCTACCAAAACCTTTTGTAATTCTCACTGCAGAGAATTTGTTCCCTTGGGTGTCATCTCAAATGAATCTTAGTACTAGGATCTCAAAGTGGATTATGGAGTTGCAAGAGTTTCAATACTCCTTCAAGGTAGAAGATAGTGTGCGTGCACCATTGGCAGGGATTCTCACTTATAGGGTGCATGAAAAGGAGATTAAGGTGCCTGAAGTAAAGACCCTACCATTACCACCACCAAAAAGTATTCCTAATGCTTTTACCTTGTTCTTTGATGGAGCTTTTCGTCGAGCCACAGGAAAAGCAGGGGGAGGGCTAGTGTTGCTCAACCCAAGTGGAGAGGTGGTCATGAAAGAGAAGGTCAATCTACCAGGTTTAACTAGCAACAATGAAGCAGAATACGACACACTACTTCATGGTTTGAAGATGTGCATTGGCCAAGGGATAAAACGTCTCATGGTAAAGGGAGATGCACTTCTCATTGTTAAACAGATTTTAGGCATTTGGGCATGCAAGAATGAGAGCTCAAGGACAAAAGTTCATGCCATTCATAAGATGTTTAATCAGTTTGAAGAAGTGCAACTATATCATATTCCTAGGAAACACAATGAAGATGCCGATTTACTTGCACAGCAAGTAGTTACATGTGTTGAGAAAGAAGTGCAGGTCATCATGGTGGCAGCAACTGTCAAGCAACCGAGGTACCAGGGATTGGAGTCATTGGCTCCCATCATTGGCTACATTTTGGAGGGTGAGTTTCCACCAGACTTCACAAAAGCTCAGAAGAGGAGACTCATGAAGAAGGCAAGCATGTATCTCTTCCTAGAAAGCTCCTTCTATCAAAGAGGGAAGGATCAAGTGTGCAGAAGAGTACCAACTATTGAGGAAATTCCAGCCATTCTAAAAGGTTTGCACGAAGAAGCATGTGGTGGTCATTTTGCCCAAGAATTAACTGTGAAGAAGATTTTGCTTGCGGGGTATGTTTGGCCAAGCTTGCATGTGGATGTTCAACATTGGTGTAAAAGCTGTCACAATTGTCAGATAAATGGAAATAGAAGGTTGGTGCATGGCCCGAGGCAAATAGTGATTGCAAATGGACCCTTTGAAAAATGGGGCATTGATGCCATGGGTCCTCTGCCTAGGACAAAAAATGGTAAACTCTACATTCTAGTGGCTGTAGACTATATGACTAGGTGGGTGGAAGCTCAAAGTGTGGCAAGAGTGAATGAGAGGACAGTTAGCAAGTTTGTGTACAATCACATTTGTTGCAGATTTGGCACACCTTTGGAGATTGTTTCTGATAATGGTCCAGGGTTGAGGAAGGGCTTGCTCACAGAAGTCTGTGAAGTACTTCACATTCTACATTGTCACAGTACACCCTACTATCCCCAATCAAATGGTTTGGTAGAAAAAGCTAATGGTGTCATTGCAGGCATCATTAGAAAGATGGTGAAAAACAAGACAAAGTTGTGGGATGACTTCTTGGATGGTGCCTTGTGGGCGTATCGAACCACATATAGGGAAGCCACGGAGTTCACACCATTTCACTTGGTCGATGGTCAAGAGGCATTACAGCCAATTGAACTAAACATTCCAACAATGTGACTTCATGGCAAATCAGCACAAGATGATCAAGAAGCATGGATGGATCGACTTCTTACCTTAGCTGAGCTTGAGTGGAAAAGAGAAGCAGCATACGAGTGCTATAAGAGGAAAGCCACAGAGACAAAGGAGAAGCTTGACAAGAAACTGAAGGACAAAGGCATCAATGAAGGAGATCTTGTGCTAAGATATGACAATCGACTCAATAATCGTTTTGATGACAAATTTGAAACAAGATGGCAAGGGCCATACATAGTCAAGAAGGCTTTCAATTCAAGTTACTATCAGCTTATGGACTTGAATGGTAAAGAGCACTCTAGGAAAGTAAACGGGTATCGCTTGAAGCCCTATTTGAGTCGCCTTCTACCAAAGGATCTACCAAAGATCTGTCAAAAGGCCACTGTCTCATGTACATATTGTTACATGAAGCATGAGTATAACTCTAGCCAAAATTCTGAGGGGCCAAACAATAAAAATCTCGTCAAGGACTCTGAAACACTCTCTTTGGAAAAGATGCTCTATGATGGTACATGAATATACCATCATCCAGGGGGAGGGCTAATGATAGCCATTTTTCGGCTCTTTGTAATTTCCATAGTGAGTTACCTCACCCTACCAAAATCACCCAAACGCTATGGCTATCCCTACCATTTCACTGTACATAGGCGTGCGTGAGTCACGGGACTTTTCCCATATCTTCTTAAAAAACCCTCAATTAGCTAGTCATTGGGCTAGTTGAGCCAAAATAATAATAATAATAATTTTTTTTATAAAAAAATATAAGTATATTATGGCCCATGCGTATGTAAATATTTCTTTATATATAGAGCCTAAATAAAAGATTTTTTCATAATAATTTTGGTATTTATTTAAATATTTCTACCTAGGTGTGTGTTATTTATGCTCTGTACATTGCCTCACCATTACCACAATTTTTCTTACCATTTTTCATACTCTTTATTCCATATAGAAATATTTTCATGTAAGCTTCTTTTATATTTGGTGTAACTCCACCCCAACAAAAATCCAAAAAAACTAGTTTTATTTACGTGTATATTTTTTCACTATTGTGATTTTTCCCTTCCTACATCTATTTTGTTTTTTTTCTAAAAAATTAGAACACCAAAAATATTTATCTTTTTATGGTAGCCTCATAATGAGAGAGATTTCTTTTGACCCCTTTATATTTTTTCCACTTATATTATTTATATTTGACATGTACATATTTTTTAGACCCCTCAATATTTGATTTTCTTAGTTGTACTATTCAATTATATCATGATCTCCACAATATCTTCAATTATAGACCTACCAAATAAGGTCAAGGGTAGGTGACATGCATGCATGCACTATGGAGGTCTCACTCTTGCAGGTATTCAAAAGAATCATCCAAAGAAGGACCCCACAAGGACCTTGTGCAGTGGAAAAAAACGGTCGGTTTTGCTGAATTTTTAAAGTTCACTTGCTCTCTGAATTTGAAAAGGTGATACAAACGAAAGTTGTAGCTCGTGGGCTGAACTTTTGCCTCATATTTTTTTGAGCTACGAGCTGTGAGCTATGATTTTATTAGTGGACCCCAGTTTTCCCATGCTATGCAGCCACACTCTCTCTTCCACTTTATCATTTTCCTCTTTCACACACACTTCTCCACTCATCATCCCCACCTCTCTCACCACTGCTCTCTGCACCCTACTCACCTTCTCCTCAACCTTGAAGAATAAGAGAAACCATGGTGAACTCATACCTCCCACACACAATTCCATTCCAAAATTGACCACCTAGTCTCATTTTTTCTCCTCCAAATTACCCATATCTATCAAAAAAACCACAAAATTCAGCCTCTTCTCTTAAAAGACAGCATCATGGTGGTTGATTACTCAGCTTCAATTACCTTGTCTCTCAAGGAAGGTCAAGAGTGGAGAAAAAATGTACCGTCAAAGCTAGTGGACCGTCAACAAGCGTCAAAATTGGCCGTACTCAAGACACTTGGAGCATCAACCTTGTAAGAAATCCACCTTTTCTTACCTCTTAAGAGTTTTTCTTCCTTATTTGTATCCTACATGGATACTCCCATTGTAAATATCCAATTCCATTTGTAAATTAATACTAACTCTACTAACACTAACCCACTATGAAAAGTCCTATCACCTCCATTTCTCTCCTCTCTCTTTCCCCACCAACTTCTTGATAATTCCAAGCAAAAGAAATTAGATAAATTGCTGAAAATCTAACCCAACCATGGTTAGAGGAGTAACCCTAGCCTTCAAAATTGCTATAAAAGGAGGGTGTAGCTAGCACAAAAAGGGGGGAGAAGAAAGAGCACTATGCTATAGCTTGAGAAGCCAAGCTCAACCTCTTGAGAAGGAGCTCTTGAGTGGAATCTCATTGGCATTAGGCATATGTATGTGTTGTATTAGGGGTTATTAGCAAGGGAACTCTATGCCATTGTAAGAGAGAGGGATCGTTAAATTGAGGATAGGAAATCTATCATTTCTCCTACTAGTGTAAGCCCAACATTTGCTGAATCAAGGAGGGTGAATTTGGACTAAGCATGGATACCTTGTCCCCCTTCCAACGTGAAGTCATGGACAATAATGATGTGTAAGGGTCTTGGTGTTTTATTTAAGTTCTTGATAGCTTGTCTCCGGGTATTGTTATCAATTTAGCCATAAATCCCACATGCTGTAAGAGGGCGACAGGGTGGAGAGGACTCCCCTGGCCTTAAGACAGTGATTGGGGTGGCTTTTTTTTTGTGATGTGTTGTGGTGTAATGTACTTAGGCTATGTTGAACAAATACTAATCTCACTTTGATTGGTCATGACAGATTTGTAAGAAGGCATTAGTGCAACAAGCACCCCCTTCCCCCTTCTCTCTCTTTCTTACATATATATATTTATGTTTGCTTGATCATTAACGATACACTTCAAAGCAGCCCGAGCACCATCTCTCTCTCTCTCTCTCTCTCTCTCTCGTGTTTTAGTGTGTGAGAGTGTTCCATTGGTGTTAGGGTTAGTGTAAATTCCTTGCTTGTTTGTGGGTTGCTCTAACGATTCTCCTCTTTTGCGTCCTAGTTCTCTCTTAAACTAGGTGGTGCCCCTTGTGTAGTTGGGATTTGGCTGTGGGTTTGTTGCTTTGGTTTGTGTTGTGTTGTGCCCCAACCCCATTGAGCAACACGGGAGCCTTGAAGGGTGTCTAGAGGTTGCTCTTCTTGTTGCCCGCCCCGAACCGCCTAAAATTGGTGCCCCCACTAAGGACAGGCTTGTGTATGTTTTGTGAAGGCTCAACCTTTAGCATAATCAAGTAGCTTGCATGAATCACGAGAATTAGTATGATCCCTCCATTCCCATTGCAAGGCAAAAGGTACACATAATTGTTAGTACTAAGTCGCAATTTCAGCGAGTAATTCGTAGAATTTTAGGTCCTCTTAGGTTAGCCGAGATAAACACTTCGGTAAATCCTTTTATTTTGCCTCTCATTAGGTACGATATTAGCTTGGACGTCTATATTTTTGTGTTATTTTAAGCATTAGGACATGCATAGGCCATGGATAATGGCCCTGGAATAGAGGTTTTTCCCTTTCATTTTACTCCACACATGAGAATAAACGTTGCAATTAGTAGAAAGATCCATTTTCAACAACGAATGGTGTTCATGTTTGGTGCCCAAAGAGTAGGAGAAATTCTTGCATCACCAAACCCTGTCATTCTACCTCTCATCAACTACCACACTTCTTTTGATGTACATGTGTTCATTTTATTTTTAAATGAAGTGCAGCCCGGCAAAATAGTGTGTATGTTTGTTTTTTCTTTGTCCAAGTTGTTACGAGAAACAAAAAAATGATCATTTGTTCTAACTGGGAATGTGTGTGCAGTGAAAGTTCAATCCTTAGAGATCTAGTTGTATTACCAATTGAGTTGCAGGAGAAAGTAGTAAGGCGTCTCCCTCATAACAAGAGGGTGGTGAAGTTAAGACGGAAGGTCCTACGCGTGGATTCCATTTTCCTCTTGTTGTTGGACACTAAGGAAGACCGCGCATTCATCCAACTAGTGTGTGCCCTAAGATTGGTAAATAGAGTGAAATTTGGCGTTTGGCGAGTGCATTTCACCATTGAGGAAGACTCTTCAGGAAACTTGCGGCCAGAGTTCATGCTTCATAGACTCACATTTGGTGAATTTTTCCCTCATTTGCGTCTTATTAATAGTCTTCCTTTCGCTTTCAACAAAGGAGATAGGGAGCTATTCAGAGCTTGTCTTAATAAAGAGAGCATAGAGGAGATTGAAAATTTGTATAAATTCTCATCCTTCTGTACTTTCTATGACACTTTTTTCATAGAGACATTGTAAATCTCTTTATGCTTTTGAATGATTCTCATCCTTCTCTACTTTTTATGACACTTTTTTCATAGAGACATTGTAAATCTCTTTATGCTTTTGAATGATTTAACCATAATCCTAAGGAGTTTTAGTCCAGGATTTTTGTAGCACAAGTGGAGTCTTTAAATCTTGCAAACTTGATTGGACTTGATGAGGATGTTCTTTATGAAATTGTGAGAAGGTTGCCTCACTCCGACTGTGTGGAACTCGAAGGAAAGGAGCTCCTAGTCACTTGCTACTTTCTAACGGCCTTCGACGAGCATGAAGATCTAGTTTTTATACAAACCGCTTGTGCATTGGGAATTGTAGAGCAAGTGCAATTTATCACTTGGGACGTGGTTCCTCTTTTGGATTCTGAAAATGAAGTTCTAGAGATTTCTGTTTATCGCCTTAGCTTTGAAGAATTTCAACCCTTCTTAGAGCTCATCAATAGTCTACCTTTTTGTTTTGATCAAACAAATCGAGACCTCATTGAAGCTTGGATAGCTGAAGAAGAAAACCTAGAGTGGTATTTTCTCACTTCTTCATTTGCAGGCGAGTGGTTCTAAATCTCTATTGTATCCCTTATTGTAACTTGTGTTGTAATCTTTCATAATAATGGAGAGCCAACGCCAAATGTCTGGATATCCTCTTTTCTTTGGAGAGCCTGGAGAGGATGTAGAATTATTTTTAGCAAATTTCAAGATGTCTTGCCGTATCAAGAGGATAGTAACCGATCAAGAATGTGTAGAAATGTTTGAGGTGGTCCTTAGGAAAGATGCTAGTACTTGGTTTGACTCTTTGCCTGAGGAAGTTAAGGGGAATTACACAGAAGTTTTGAATCGTTTTAAGAGATACTTCTTTGATCCCCAAAACACTCAAAAACTATGGCAAGACATTGTTTCTCATAAGCAAAAAGACTTAGATGACTACTACTTGTACAAGCAAGAGTTTCTACGTCTTTGGGCTCTATGGATACGAAATGTTGCTAACCCTGGTGATGGTGCAGAATTTTTAAAGAAGGAGAGGTTCATAGCCGGACTCTTTCCTGACCTTAAGGTTAAAGTTGAGGCGGGTGCACCTGCTACTTTTGATGCAGCTGAAACTAGGGCTGCTGAGAAGTATAGGAAACTCAAGTGCTTAACGGGAGAGGTTCCAATAGAAGGTCTTAGACCCAAAGGTAAGTCACAATCATCAACATCTAGGGAGCTTCCTGAGGTAACGGCTAAAGTGATTGAGAAGATAAATGAATCTTTAAGCAGCCTGTCAATTCACCTTGCACAAGCTGTAGGTCCAAAGGGACAAGCAAAGAAGTCAGAAGAGAGAGAGAGCCACGAACTAGGAGAGTCTTGCAATGTTGGCATTGCGGAGAGTCTGGACATGGGATGTATAATTGTCCTTGGCCCCGTTGAGAGCCAGGGAGACCTAACTTGAATTACCCAGTGATGAATGCAAGAGAAGGAGCTGGTCAACAACCAAGGCTTCTACAAAGGCAAAATGGACCAAGACCACCTCCACAAGGGGTAGGAGGAGTTCCACCTTTGCCAGATCCAAATGTGCATGTGGTAGAGGTGACAAATTCAAATGAGGTTGACATGGAAGCCAATGGCATTAAGCGTGGCCGAGGGAAAGGTAAAGAGAAAGAAGGAGTCACATCACAGAGTGACCATGGACAAGGCAAGAAGGCAAAGGAAACCAAGGAAACTAAGAGGACTCGACGTCGTATCAACCTCCAAGACTTCCCTCTTGGACATGGAATGACTCCATACAACCTGTTGGAAGACATGAGAGGTAAGGGTCCTGATATCTCATGGCCTCAATCTCTTGCATTATGTCCACAAGTTAGGAGGGATTTAACAAGGGCAATTAGCACTAGGAGAAAGGTGAAAGAGAGTGTGCCTTTTGTAATAATTACACAAGCTGAAATGAATGAGGACATTACACCTGTGCTAGATTGTTACATAAAAGGGAGATTGGTTAGGAAAGGTCTAGTGGCTGGGGGTGCAAAAATTTGCATCATGACAGAGGGACTCATGCAAAAACTAGACATGCACATCCATGAGACACCTGAAATTAAGGTCAAGATGGCAAACAATAGCAAGGCTAGGTGTGTAGGCATTTGTAAAAATGTCTTTGTAGAGGCCTTTGGCATTAAGAAAGCGGTGGATTTTTATGTTATGTCGACCAAGGGAAGTGGTTATCCATTTATCCTAGGAAGACCATGGCTAATGAAAATGCGAGCTTTGCAGGATTGGGAGAGTGGGAAATTAATTTGCAGGAATGACAATCATAAGAAGGTTGTCTTTGACATGAAGGAGCAACGCCAAGAGGAGCTCCATGAAGAATCATCTCAAAGTGAGACGGAAGAAGGTTAGACCGATAGCACTTCAGAAGAAGAAAGTAGCGGCATCATTACTGAAGAGGAGTCTTCCATCGAAGTCATGGGGGTAAGGTTTAAGCCAACCAACCAAGAGACCTCTTGTCAAGGTTTGGAGGAGGTAGGTTTCCAAGAGAACTAAAAAGTAGAAGATGAAAGAATGCTAGAAGGTATGCTATCTACAACACTTAGAAAGGATGAAAGAGAGGAGTTCAAAGGTGTGCTAAGAAAGTTTCCTAGGCTTTTTGCTAAAGACTACACCGACGTGCATGGGGTAGATGTTATTCAACACAAGATTGAGTTAAAGCCTGAGGCCACACCTAAATCTCAGAAGCTACGAAGGCTAGGAGTTATAAAGGAGCAGGCTCTACTCAAGGAGGTAAGAAAGCTTCTAGCAGCAGGTTTCATTTATCCAGTGGAGAATTCAGAGTGGGTCTCTCCTGTTGTTGTCACTCCTAAGAAAAACGGAAAGTGGAGGGTGTGTGTGGATTACCGTCCACTCAATGAGGCAACAAAAAGAGATCACTTTCCCCTCCCATCCCAGGATGAGATACTAAATGAGGTAGCTGGTCATGAGAAGTACACTGTGTGTGATGGCTACTCAGGTTACTTTCAAATAGGGATTGCATTGGAGGATCAATTGAAAACAACCTTTATCACTCCTTGGGGTTGTTATGCTTTTAGAGTCATGCCATTTGGTCTGACAAATGCTCCTGCAACATTCCAACGTTTCATGAACATGGTGTTTCAAGAATTCTTTGGAAAGTCAATTAGGGTGTTCATTGATGATTTCTGCATTTATAGCTCAAAATCATTGCATCTACAAAGGGTAGAAGAAGGTTTAAAGAAGCTCTACGACATGGGAGGTCAACTCAACCCCGACAAGTGCCACATAGGTGAGGATGAAGTGATCTTGCTCGGTCACAAGGTTTCCTATAAAGGCATTGAGGTGTATCCTTCAAAGGCAAAGGCTCTTATTAAGCTCCCATCACCGAAGAGTCTTAAGGAGGTCATCTCTTTCATTCAGAAGGTGAAGTATATGTCACGCTTCATTCACTTAGCCTCGGAGTTGCTTCATCCTTTGCAAAAGTTGACACAACAAGTAGAATTTGCATGGTCTGATGAGCTTGAAGAGTATTTTTGTAACATTAAAGTCATTTTGTCAGAGCTACTGACACTCATGCCTCCTTGTTGGGAGTACACATTCTTTGTTAGCTCTAGTGTTGGAAGGGAAACAATTGGTGCTGTTTTGCTACAACAAGATCCCCACAGTACAAGGATGCGACCCATCTACTTTGCTAGTAGGGTCATGAATGCTTTGGAGAGAGACTACACAGAAGCAGAACTCATGATGATTTCTCTCATGTTTGCGGTTAGAAAGTTTAGATCCAACTTGCTCCCAAAACCTTTTGTAATCCTCACCGCAGAGAATTTGTTCCCTTGGGTGTCATCTCAAATGAATCTTAGTACTAGGATCTCAAAGTGGATTATGGAGTTGCAAGAGTTTCAATACTCTTTCAAGGTAGAAGATAGTGTGCGTGCACAATTGGCAGGGATTATCACTTATAGGGTGCATGAAAAGGAGATTAAGGTGCGTGAAGTAAAGACCCTACCATTGCCACCACCAAAAAGTATTCCTAATGCTTTTACCTTGTTCTTTGATGGAGCTTTTTGTCGAGCCACAGGAAAAGCAGGGGGAGGGATAGTGTTGCTCAACCCAAGTGGAGAGGTGGTCATGAAAGAGAAGTTCAATCTACCAAGTTCAGCTAGCAACAATGAAGCAGAATATGACACACTACTTCATGGTTTAAAAATATGCATTGGCCATGGTATACAATGTCTCATGGTAAAAGG
Source organism: Adiantum capillus-veneris (assembly GCF_014529385.1). NCBI lineage: Eukaryota > Viridiplantae > Streptophyta > Polypodiopsida > Polypodiales > Pteridaceae > Adiantum > Adiantum capillus-veneris. The sequence continues at coordinate 7,160,366 of NC_140940.1, read as the reverse complement.
AGATGCACTTCTCATTGTTAAACAGATTTTAGGCATTTGGGCATGCAAGAATGAAAGCTTAACACTAGGTTGGTAACCTAACAGGACATGAAAGTGTCCTTTCAGGGTTTTGAAAAGAACCTCCAAAACCATAGTAGATCCACTCATTTTGTAAAATCCTTTCATGAGGTTATAGTTCAAGGCCTACTACACATGGAAAAAATAAAAAACTTGTAAAATTTCTCATCTTTTGGTCACACCAAGCCTCCAAAGTTGATGGACCAGTACATTTTCATCAAAACAGTCATTTCTTACATTTTTTTGCATAAAAATAAGATTAGGGATTTTTGTAGGACTTGAGATAAATTCCCTAGTTAACTTCAATGGGTTGGTGATCAGAACATATGATTGCTTCTCACTCACTATTTTTTGTTTTGCCAAAACAATTAGGTACAAAAAAGTTGAATTTTTACCATTCTGCAAACCTATCATCAAAGTTTCTATAGCCACGCTCAATACAAATAATATATGCATGTTTTCTTAGTTCCCTATTGTACTTTAGGTTCATAAGGAGCCATGGAGCATGTCAAAAGAATAATACATCTCTTACCAAGGGGAATCTTGGGGACAAAGATGATGTGCTAAATACAGCAAACATGACAAAACTGGGTTCAACATTATGAGTTGTAGAATCCCATAGAAACTATTCAATATCTAACCAAATTTGATCCTTATGACTAGATATGGTTACTACCTACAAAATTCATGTAGTTGTCACAAGAAACTAACAATATTAAAAAAGCTATACTTGATATACTAGAATGTTTCGTTTTCTTTTATAATTGAAAAAATCAACCATCGTTGTCTACTATGCAAAATAGGGTATTAGGTGCCCCAAAACTCAAGGAATATTAGCTTTAAGTTACAATATGAGACATAGAGAATCAAAACTGCATTTGGATATCATGAAAGCCACCAAAAAAATCATAGAAGAGCTAAAATTGGCTAAAAAACAGGATTTGACAATTTTTGTAATTTGGTCATAACTTACAACTTTAACATTTATTTCTCCCTAGAAGCATCAGGACATGTTGAGGACTACTAAAGATAGTTCTCTAGCATTATAGACCTCACAAACATGAATTCTAGAGTGATATAGTTGCAAAAAGTTGAAAAAAGCCAAAAACAGGACCCGTTTTTTCAACACAGTTTCGGTTGTGAAATATTGTGCAAGGACAAGGTTAAAGATGGAATTGATATTCCAAAAAAATTTCAAGTTTCTTTCAGCTCATGAGACAACTTTCTAGACAGATAGCACCTCCAAATCCATTTTGAAACTCTTGACATAATTCAAGGAAAATGGTCACTTCATAGGACATAAAAGTGTCCCATTACCAACCTAGTGTTAAGGACAAAAGTTCATGCCATTCGTAGGATGTTTAATCAGTTTGAAGAAGTGCAACTATATCATATTCCGAGGAAACAAAATGAAGATTCCGATTTACTTGCACAACAAGCAGTTATATGTGTTGAGAGAGAAGTGCAGGTCATCATGGTGGCAGCAGCTGTCAAGCAACCGAGGTACCAGGGATTGGAGTCATTGGCTCCCATCATTGGCTACATTTTGGAGAGTGAGTTTCCACCAGACTTCACAAAAGCTCAGAAGAGGAGACTCATGAAGAAGGCAAGCATGTATCTCTTCCTAGAAGGCTCCCTCTATCAAAGAGGGAAGGATAAAGTGTGCAGAAGAGTACCAACTATCGCGGAAATTCCAGACATTCTAAAAGGTTTCCATGAAGAGGCATGTGGTGGTCATTTTTCCCAAGAATTAACTGTGAAGAAGATTTTGCTTGCGGGGTATGTTTGGCCAAGTCTAAATGTGGATGTCCAACATTGGTGTAAAAGTTGTCACAATTGCTAGGTAAATGGGAATAGAAGATTGATTTATGGTCCAACGCAAATCATGCTTGCAAATGGACCCTTTGAAAAGTGGGGCATTGATCCTATGGGTCCTCTGCCTAGGACAAAAAATGGTAAACTCTACATTCTAGTAGCTGTAGACTATATGACTAGGTGGGTGGAAGCACAAAATGTGGCAAAGGTAAATGAGAGGACAGTGAGCAAATTCTTCTACACTCACATTTGTTGTAGATTTGGCACACCTTTGGAGATTGTTTCTGATAATGGTCCAGGGTTTAGAAAGGGATTGCTCACAGAAGTCAATGAAGAACTTCGCATTCTACATCGTCACAGTACACCCTACTATCCCCAATCAAATGGTTTGGTAGAAAAAGCTAATGGTGTCATTGCAGGCATCATTAGAAAGATGGTGAAAAACAAGACAAAGTTGTGGGATGACTTCTTGGATGGTGCCTTGTGGGCGTATTGAACCGCATATAGGGAAGCCACGGAGTTCACACCATTTCACTTGGTCTATGGTCAAGAGGCTTTACAGCCAATTGAGCTAAACATTCCAACAATGTGACTTCATGGCAAATCAGCACAAGATGATCAAGAAGCATGGATGGATCGACTTCTTACCTTAGCTGAGCTTGAGTGGAAAAGAGAAGCAGCATACGAGTGCTATAAGAGGAAAGCCACACAGACAAAGGAGAAGCTTGACAAGAAACTGAAGGACAAAGGCATCAATGAAGGAGATCTTGTGCTAAGGTATGACAATCGACTCGATAATCGTTTTGATGCCAAATTTGAAACAAGATCGTAGGGGCCATACATAGTCAAGAAGGATTTCAATTCAAGTTACTACAACTTATGGACTTGAATGGGAAAGAGAACTCCAGGAAGGTAAACGGCTATCGCTTGAAGCCTTACTTGAGTCACCTTCTACCAAAGGATCTACCAGAGCAAAAGGCAACTATCCCATGTAAGTATTGTTCCATGAAGCATGAGTGTAACACAAACCAAAATTCCAAGGGGCCAAACAATGAAGATCTTGTCAAGGACTCTGAAGCACTCTCTTTGGAAAAGATTCTTTATGATGATTTGAAATGCTCAGGTGGAGGATGTAAATCTGTGGACTGTGATTTCTCTTCGGCTTCCTTTTGTTGTTGAGCTAGCTCTGGATTTTGTCATCTCCTTACAATACGGCTCAACTTTGGCTTCTCTGTAGCTTCTAGCTATGCAATGTCAATGGGTTGTGGGGTTGCACCACATGACACTTCAAATGTATTCACCCAATTATCTACGAACTTCCGATGAGCATCACATGTCCCTATATAATTGAGGCATTATGCGGTAGATTTAGCCTATTAACAAGACTAGATAGTGTTTCATTTTCATACATTGCTAGACCATATAATTGCATTTTGAGAGATATTTTAGAGTGCTTAGATTTTGCCCCAAATGTGCGTTCTAAAGTCTCCCATGCTTGCTTGGCCGATGTGGCTTCATCTAAGTGGTGAATGATATCATCCGCCACACTAGTGATGAGAATGCCTAGGGATTTCTCATCCTTGGCTTGACGCTCTCGGATTTGTTGTGCTGTGAGGTTTTGTGCATCAGTGGTTATGATACTCCATAGCCCTTTTTTCATTAGATAACCCTTGAGTTTCACTTGCCATGTGTGAAATCCGATGCCATTGAACATAGCTATCTCCTTGTTACCCATAATGCTTAGTGATATGTGAAAATGCAAGCAAGGGGGTCCTATTTCAAGACTCTTGAAATGGTGTCTACCCTTTTACAAAAGCATGTGAGAAATGGGAGATGCGGTAATGAAAAAGGGATTATGAATAAGCACAAAAATGACCAATATGATTACCAAAATATACTCCAAATGTGCCGGAGTAGATGGGGATGATATAACTCAGCCTTGCCTTGAGATTTGATGTTGAATTTGGAGTCAAATCTGAAATTTTATTTGCTATTTTTAAATCCACCAATAGTTGTAGCCAAAAGTGCCTTCAAAATGCCTCCAAAATGAGCTAAAATGACCGCAAAATTGATGTAGAATGACACCAAATGAAGCACCGAGGTTGCCTGAGCTTTGATAAAGGTTCTCGAGGCCGTAAACCACCAATTTGTTGAGCTAATGTGGGATGGAAATTTTCTGTTATGAAACAGAAAATTAAAACATGTACTTCTTGATTTGACTAGTTTTGTGGTACTAGGCTTCACCGCATTGCCCGCAATGTGTAGAGAACTTATGGTAGACTAATGATGGATTAATGATGAGATTTTAGTGATATTATGAGGCTGAGAATGCTCAAATTACAGCAGCAAATCTCAAACTTTGGTTATGAGAAAGAGTTTAGAGAGAGAAATGAGAGCTAGTGAGGTAGGAGATGCATTGAAATGATGTAGGACAGGGTGGATATGAGCTATGGGCTGAGTATGAAGTTGAGAAAGCTTTCCATTAAAGCTTGAGGAGCTGAGGAAGAAGAAGAATCAGCCCCAAAGCCCCACGCCTAGATTTGGGCACCCTTGAGGAGAGAGAAGAGAGAGAAAGTGGCAAAAAGTCAAAAGTAGGTAGAAGAGGTGGCAAGTGGGCATGTGGGCTAGTGCCTAACTTTTCTTAAACGAAAGGGAGAGCTGAAAAATCATGGGTTTAGAGAGAGAGACTCCTAGAGAGAAGGGAAGTTCACATGAGTAGGCCAAGGATCATTCAAAGCTCTGATACCAGTTGTTGGGCCTTGGCTAGGGTGGATGCTCATGTGAAGCATTCATAGTGAGTGTGTGCGAGTGTAAATGAGAATGTACACAATTGAGAAAGAGAATGCAACCTTCTATTATGCAAATGAGAGATTGAGTTACATGCTTGAGAGCCTTCTCTTATATAGGCTTATGATGGAAGGCCTAGAATGTTCTAGGGATAGAGATTGTTCCCGCATGGTTTAGGTAAGAGTGTGAGTGTGAGCTTCTGTTTATACTCTTCATATTTATGTTTGCTTGATCATTAATGATACACTTCAAAGCAGCCCGAGCACCATCTCTCTCTCTCTCTCTCTCTCTCTCTCTCTCTCTCTCGTGTTTTAGTGTGTGAGAGTGTTCCATTGGTGTTAGGGTTAGTGTAAATTCCTTGCTTGTTTGTGGGTTGCTCTAACGATTCTCCTCTTTTGCGTCCTAGTTCGCTCTTAAACTAGGTGGTGCCCCTTGTGTAGTTGGGATTTGGCTGTGGGTTTGTTGCTTTGGTTTGTGTTGTGTTGTGCCCCAGCCCCATTGAGCAGCACGGGAGCCTTGAAGGGTGTCTAGAGGTTGCTCTTCTTGTTGCCCGCCCCGGATCGCCTCACCATATCACCCTCATGCTAATGGACATTAAGATGAAAGTACAAACAAAATCCCATGCACGATGCTCACCAAGATTGTGAGTGAGTGAAAAGCAGACTGTGACCAAACGCTACACTCAGCTCGTTGGACAAGCAAGGTTGCTTACACTTTTTAATATGGTGTTTGGGCTTAATGCCCTATTTTCCATGGAATTCTTGATTCTACACTTTGAGTAGCCAAGAACTTTGAGTGAAGAGGTCACAAGCTATCTGAAAATGTAAATGAAATCGAGAATCAGGATAAAGTATGCTTACGAGCTATTGCAGGTATCTATGCACAGAAACAATGCATGAAATAGCTCGATCATAACATCTTTGTTTGAACTCCAATTTGGGTGATCTATAGCCTCATGTGAAGTTAAAGAAGAAGACAAAGTTTCAGTGTTATTACGAGCATTGCAACCTCAATATGAGCACATTGAAACAATCTTAGAAGAGAAAGAGCCTGCAACATATCTTCAAGGAGTTGTCAACTCTCTACAAGAGAAAGAGAAACAGAAAAAGAACCAATCCGATCAAAGGGAAGGGGTGTATCTAGATTCTAATTTGAAAACCAAATGCTACACATGTGGGAAGCTAGTTTGGCAACACATTAACTTTTCACTCCCTATATCACCTTTTGTATAGAATCACACACCTTCCCTAAAGCAAAACACATCACTACTAGAGATAGAACAAACATTAATGCAGCTTCAAAGCCTATAAGTATAGCAATGACTTCTCTAAAATGAAAAAAACACATACCATTGTCCCTAATGGCGATCAAGTGGTGGAAAATTCAACCAAACTCCCGAGTCGCCCATCATGTTACCCCCATCATCGCCCTTCATGGTAATGATGTCATCGTTACGTGGACATATTGTTGATGTTCATACCCTTGGAAAGGTCACAATTGTTGTAGTCGCACCACTTAAAGCACTCCAAACGTAGAAGGAAAGCCACAAGGAAAACATGGCTAGGATTTTAAGCTTGCAAATAAAACCCGGTAGCAGAGAAATTGATATTATCCTTGGTCACAAGATCCTGGATGACCTCAAGAACCTTCTTCAGGAGTCTTTCCTGCAATAATCCGAGATAAAACATGAAGACCGTAGATGTGTAGTGCTAGAAGGATAACCTTGCGTCTTAAGAAGGCCAAGCTAGGTGATGAATTGCAGAATGACTGTAATGGTAGAAGCTCACCTAGCCACTATCCTTTCCATCTGTGCCCCTAGGTACATTGCCTATGGTGATTGCCAATTGTAGAAAAGCTAGGAAATTCAAGGTTTCTAAACTTGACTTTACCAATCATGATAGGTCAATGAAATGAATGATTTTTTTGCAAACACTAAGGCTTAGAATAATTGCAAGCATTGACTTCTCTAAAATGAAGAAAACACATACCATTGTCTCTAATGGAGATCAAGTCGTGGCAAATTCAACCACACTCCCGAGTCTTGAGATGGTATATTAACAATAGCCTTGTACTCAGTCTCCCATAATACCTAAATGCTTGTTATTGATATCCATTAGTTTCATTTCAAATGCTTGCATATTTTCTCATTTGGTAAACAGCATAGAATTTATAACATTTCAATGTAAATTAGGCATGCTGAGATTAACTAGAGTTAAGTTACTAGAAATTAAGCGTTCTCAACTTGCACCATGTCTATGCTTGCTTCGAACTTAAAATTCAAGCAATCAAGTGCTCAATGTAAGTACTAGACAAAATCACATTTAATATCAATAGCTTATTAAAGTAGTTTTATCTTGGTCCTCTAGTGCAGTTGTGATATGATTGTAGCCAGAGTACCCATCTAAAAAGCTATAACTTTCCTTCCCTGCAACTCTTTCAAGCACATGCTCCGAATATGGCAAGGGGTAATGGTCTCTCCTAGTGGCGGCATTGACGTTCTTGAGATCCACACACACTCTGAGTTTGCCATTATTTTTTGGCATAGTAACTATTTGGAGACACCCATTCTGAGTGCTCAATAGGGTATATGAATCCGCATTTCACAAGCTTTTCAATCTCTTCTTGAAAAATATTTGTATACTTAGGATTCATTAGGAAGCCTAGTTGCTGGACTGGTTTAGCCTGCTATTCAAGGGAATTGTGTGTTGCACCACAAAAGGTGAAACACCTTTCATATCATGATATGTCCAAGAAAATATATCCTTGAATTCCTTCAGAAGCTCCTTAAGTACATATTCCTCAGTGTCTGTCAGATCTTGCGCAATGAAAACAGGTTCGGACTACTGACCTAGGTCTTCTAACTCTATTTCATTAACTATCGTTGGACCATCATAAACTCCATTACTTCCGTCGATATGTGTTCTCTGGGCCTTTGTATACACAACCTTACGCTCCTCCGTGGTGTAGGATTTGAAATGCTTAGGTGGAGGATGTAAATATGTGGACTGTGATTTCTCTTCCGCTTCCTTTTGTTGTTGAGTTAGCTCTTGATTTTGTCATCTCCTTATAGTGATGGCCGTTTTTTGGCTCTCTGTAATTGCCATAGTGAGTTATCTCACCCTATCAAATCACTCAAACACTGTGGTTACCCTCACCCTTTCACTGTATATAGGTGCGTGTGAGTTAGGGGACTTTTCCCATATCTCCTTACTGAAATAAAAAACCCTCAATTAGCTAGTCATTGGGCTAGTTGAGCCAAAAAAATAAAAAATATAAGTATATCATGGCCCATGTGTATGTAAATATTTCTTTGTATATAGTGCCTAAATAAAAGATTTTTTCATAATTATTTTGGTATTTATTTAAATATTTGTACCTAGGTGTGTGTTATTTATGCTCTGTATATTGCCTCACCATTATCACAATTTTTCTTACCATTTTTCATACTCTTTATTCCATATAGAAATATTTTCATGTAAGCTTCTCTTATATTTGGTGTAACTCCACCCCAACAAAAATCCAAAAAAACTAGTTTTATTTATGTGTATATTTTTTCACTATTGTGATTTTTCCCTTCCTACATCTATTTTGTTTTTTTTCTAAAAAATTAGAACACCAAAAATATTTATCTTTTTATGGTAGCCTCATAATGAGAGAGATTTCTTTTGACCCCTTTATATTTTTTCCACTTATATTATTTATATTTGACATGTACATATTTTTTAGACCCCTCAATATTTGATTTTCTTAGTTGTACTATTCACTTATATCATGATCTCAACAATATCTTCAATTATAGACCTACCAAATAAAGTCAAGGGTAGGTGGCATGCATACATGCACTATGGAGGGCTCACTCTTGGAGGTATTCAAAAGAATCATCCAAAGAAGGACCCCACAAGGACCTTGTGCAGTGGAAAAAAACGGTCGGTTTTGCTGAATTTTTAAAGTTCACTTGCTCTCTGAATTTGAAAAGGTGATACAAACAAAAGTTGTAGCTCGTGAGCTGAGCTTTTGCCTCAAATTTTTTCATATTTTTTTGAGCTACGAGCTATGAGCTATGATTTTATTAGTGGATCCCTCAATATTTGATTTTCTTAGTTGTACTATTCACTTATATCATGATCTCAACAATATCTTCAATTATAGACCTACCAAATAAAGTCAAGGGTAGGTGGCATGCATACATGCACTATGGAGGGCTCACTCTTGGAGGTATTCAAAAGAATCATCCAAAGAAGGACCCCACAAGGACCTTGTGCAGTGGAAAAAAACGGTCGGTTTTGCTGAATTTTTAAAGTTCACTTGCTCTCTGAATTTGAAAAGGTGATACAAACGAAAGTTGTAGCTCATGGGCTGAACTTTTGCCTCATATTTTTTTGAGCTACGAGCTGTGAGCTATGATTTTATTAGTGGACCCCAGTTTTCCCATGCTATGCAGCCACACTCTCTCTTCCACTTTATCATTTTCCTCTTTCACACACACTTCTCCACTCATCATCCCCACCTCTCTCACCACTGCTCTCTGCACCCTACTCACCTTCTCCTCAACCTTGAAGAATAAGAGAAACCATGGTGAACTCATACCTCCCACACACAATTCCATTCCAAAATTGACCACCTAGTCTCATTTTTCCTCCTCCGATTTAGCCATATCTATCAAAAAAACCACAAAATTCAGCCTGTTCTCTTAAAAGATAGTATCATGTTGGTTGATTACTCAGCTTCAATTACCTTGTCTCTCAAGGAAGGTCAAGAGTGGAGAAAAAATGTACCGTCAAAGTTGGTGGACCGTCAACAAGCGTCAAAATTGGCCCTACTCAAGACACTTGGAGCATCAACCTTGTAAGAAATCCACCTTTTCTTACCTCTTAAGAGTTTTTATTCCTTATTTGTATCCTACATGGATAGTCCCATTGTAAATATCCAATTCCATTTGTAAATTAATACTAACTCTACTAACACTAACCCACTATGAAAAGTCCTATCACCTCCATTTCTCTCCTCTCTCTTTCCCCACCAACTTCTTGATAATTCCAAGCAAAAGAAATTAGATAAATTGCTGAAAATCTAACCCAACCATGGTTAGAGGAGTAACCCTAGCCTTCAAAATTGCTATAAAAGGAGGGTGTAGCTAGCACAAAAAGGGGGAGCCATAAGCAAGAGCACTATGCTATAGCTTGAGAAGCCAAGCTCAACCTCTCTAGAAGGAGCTCCTGAGTGGAAGCTCATTGTCTTATGCATGTGCATGTGTTGTAATAGGAGATTAGCAAGGGAACTCTATGCCATTGTAAGAGAGAGAGTGATCACTCAATTGAGAGTAGGAAATCTATCATTTCTCCTACTAGTGTAAGCCCAACATTTGCTGAATCAAGGAGGGTGGATTTGGACTAGGCCTGGATACTTTGTCTCTCTTCCCACGTGAAGTAATGGACAACAATGATGTGTAAGTGTCTTGGTGTTTTTTTTGTTAAGTTCTTGATAGCTTGTCTCTAGTGTTGTCATCAATTTAGCCATAAATCCCACAAACTGTAAGAGGGCGACAGGGTGGAGAGGACTCCCCTGGCCTTAAGACAGTGAGTGGGGTGGCTTTTCTTGTGATATGTTGTGGTGTAATTTACTCAAGCTATGTTGAACAAATACTAATATCACTTTGATTGGTCATGACAGAATTGTAAGAAGGTATTAGTGTAACAAACACCCCCTTCCCCTTCTCTCTCTTTCTTACATATATAATTGTGTTTGCTTGATCATTGCCGATACGTTTCAAAGCAGCCCGAGCTCTCTCTCTCTCTCTCTCTCTCTCTCTCTCTCTCTCTCTCTCTCTCTCTCTCTCTCTCTCTTTACGCGTCCTAGTTCGCATCCAAAACTAGGTGGTGCCCCAAATTTGTGTAGGGTTAGGTTGCGGGTTTGTGTGTGTGTTTGTTGTTTTTCCAACCCCAACCCAATTGAGCAGCACGGGAGCCTTGAAGGGTGTCTAGAGGTTGCTCTTCTTGTTGCCCGCCCCGGACCGCTTCAAATTGGTGCCCCCATTGAGGAACGGCTTGTGTATTTTTGTGTAGAATCAACCTTTAGCATAGTCAAGTAGTTTGCATGAATCCCGAAAATTTGTATGATCCCTTCATTCCCATTGCAAGGCAAAAGGTACACATAATTGTTAGTACTAAGTTGCAATTTCAACGTGTCATTCGTAGAATTTTAGGTCCTCTTAGGTTGGCCGAGATAAACGCTTCATTAAATACTTTTATTTTGCCTCTCATTAGGTACGACCTTAGTTTGGACGTCTATATTTTTGTTTTGTTTTAAGCATTAGGTCATGCATAGACCATGGATAATGGCCGAGGAATAGAGGTTTTCCCCTTCCATTTCACTCCACACATTAGAATAAACATTGCAATTAGTAGGAAAATCCATTTTCAACAACGTATGGTGTTCATGTTTGGTGCCCAAAGAGTAGGAGAAATTCTTGCATCACCAAACCCTGTCATTCTACCTCTCATCAACTACCACACTTCTTTTGATGTACATGTGTTCATTTTATTTTAAAATGAAGTGCAGCCTGGCAAAATAGTGTGTATGTTTGTTTTTTCTTTGTCCAAGTTGTTACAAGAAACAAAAAAACGATCATTTGTTCTAACTGGGAATGTGTGTGCAGTGAAAGTTCAATCCTTAGAGATCTAGCTCTATTACCAATTGAGTTGTAGGAGCAAGTAGTAAGGCGTCTCCCTCATAACAAGAGGGTGGTGAAGTTAAGACGGAAGGTCCTACGCGTGGATTCCATTTTCCTCTTGTTGTTGGGCACTAAGGAAGACCACACATTCATCCAACTAGTGTGTGCCCTAAGATTGGTAAATAGAGTGAAATTTGGCGTTTGGCGAGTGCATTTCACCATTGAGGAAGACTCTTCAGGAAACTTGCGGCCAGAGTTCATGCTTCATAGACTCACATTTGGTGAATTTTTCCCTCATTTGCGTCTTATTAATAGTCTTCCTTTCGCTTTCAACAAAGGAGATAGGGAGCTATTCAGAGCTTGTCTTAATAAAGAGAGCATAGAGAAGATTGCAAATTTGTATAAATTCTCATCCTTCTGTACTTTCTATGACACTTTGTTCATAGAGACATTGTAAATCTCTTTATGCTTTTGAATGATTTAACCATAATCCTTAGGAGTTTTTGTCCATGAATTTTGTAGCACAAGTGGAGTCTTTAAATCTTGCAAACTTGATTGGACTTGATGAGGATGTTCTTTATGAAATTGTGAGAAGGTTGCCTCACTCCGACTGTGTGGAACTCGAAGGAAAGGAGCTCCTAGTCAATTGCTACTTTCTCACGGCCTTCGACGAGCATGAAGATCTAGTTTTTATACAAACCGCTTGTGCGTTGGGAATTGTAGAGCAAGTGCAATTTATCACTTGGGACGTGGGTGCTCTTTTGGATCCAGAAAATGAAGTTCTAGAGATTTCTGTTTATCGCCTTAGCTTTGAAGAATTTCAACCCGTCTTAGAGATCATCAATAGTCTACCTTTTTGTTTTGATCAAACAAATCGAGACCTCATTGAAGCTTGGATAGCTGAAGAAGAAAACCTAGAGTGGTATTTTCTTACTTCTTCATTTGCAGGCGAGTGGTTCTAAATCTCTATTGTATCCCTTATTGTAACTCGTGTTGTAATCTTTCATAATAATGGAGAGCCAACGCCAAATGTCTGGATATCCTCTTTTCTTTGGAGAGCCTGGAGAGGATGCATAATTATTTTTAGCAAATTTCAAGATGTCTTGCCGTATCAAGAGGATAGTAACCGATCAAGAACGTGTAGAAATGTTTGAGGTGGTCCTTAGGAAAGATGCTAGTACTTGGTTTGACTCTTTGCCTGAGGAAGTTAAGGGGAATTACACAGAAGTTTTGAATCGTTTTAAGAGATACTTCTTTGATCCCCAAAACACTCAAAAACTATGGCAAGACATTGTTTCTCATAAGCAAAAAGACTTAGATGACTACTACTTGTACAAGCAAGAGTTTCTACGTCTTTGGGCTCTATGGATACGAAATGTTGCTAACCCTGGTGATGGTGCAGAATTTTTAAAGAGGGAGAGGTTCATAGCCGGACTCTTTCTTGACCTTAAGGTAAAAGTTGAGGCGGGTGCACCTACTACTTTTGATGCAGCTGAAACTAGGGCCGCTGAGAAGTATAGGAAACTCAAGTGCTTAAGAGGAGAGGTTCCAATAGAAGGTCTTAGACCCAAAGGTAAGTCACAAGCATCAACATCGAGGGAGATTCCTGAGGTAACGGCAGAAGTAATTGAGAAGTTAAAGGAATCTTTAAGCAGCTTGTCAATTCACCTTGCACAAGCTGTAGGTCCAAAGGGACAAGCAAAGAAGTCTGAAGAGCGAGATCCACGACCTAGGAGAGTCTTGCAATGTTGTAATTGCGGAGAGTCTGGACATGGGATGTATTATTGTCCTTGGCCCCGTGGGGAGCCAGGGAGACCTAACTTGAATTACCCAGTGATGAATGTAGGTGAAGGAACTGGTCAACAACCAAGGCTTCTACAAAGACCAAATGGACCAAGACCACCTCCACAAGGGGTAGAAGGAGTTCCACCTTTGCCAGATCCAAATGTGCATGTGGTAGAGGTGACAAACTCAAATGAGGTTGACATGGAAGCAAATGGCATTAAGCGTGGCCGAGGAAAAGGTAAAGAGAAAGAGGGTGTCCCATCACAGAGTGACCATGGACAAGGCAAGAACGCAAAGGAGACCAAGGAAGCTAAGAGGACTCAACGTCGTATCAATCTCCAAGATTTCCCTCTTGGACATGGTATGGCTCCATACAACCTGTTGGAAGACATGCGAGGTAAGGGTCCTGATATCTCATGGCCTCAGTTTCTTGCATTATGCCCACAAGTTAGGAGGGATTTAACAAAGGCAGTTAGCACTAGGAGAAAGGTAAAAGAGAGTTTTCCTATTGTAAAAATTGCACATGCTGAAATGAACGAGGATATTACACCTCTGCTAGATTGTTACATAAAAGGAAGATTGGTTAGGAAAGGTCTAGTGGATGGGGGTGCACAAATTTGCATCATGACAGAAGGGCTCATGCAGAAACTAAGCATGCACATCCATGAGACACCTGAAATTAAGGTCAAGATGGCAAACAATAGCAAGGCTAGGTGCGTAGGCATTTGTAAAAATGTTTTTGTGGAGGCCTTTGGCATTAAGAAGGCAGTGAATTTCTATGTCATGTCTACCAAAGGAAATGGTTACCCATTTATCCTAGGGGGACCATGGCTAATGAAAATGCGAGCTTTGCAGGATTGGGAGAGTGGAAAGCTAATTTGCAGGAACGACAATCATAATAAGGTTGTCTTTGACATGAAGGAGCAACGCCAAGAGGAGCTCCATGAAGAATCATCTCAAAGTGAGACGGAAGAAGGTTCGACCGATAACACTTCAGAAGAAGAAAGTAGCGGCAGCATTACTGAAGAGGAGTCTTCCATCGAAGTCATGGGGGTAAGGTTTAAGCTAACCAACCAAGAGACCTCTTGTCAAGGCTTGGAGGAGGTAGGTCCTCAAGAGAACGAAGGTGTTCAAGATGAAAGAATGCTAGAAGGTATGCTATCTACAACACTTAGAAAGGATGAAAGAGAGGAGTTCAAAGGTGTGCTAAGAAATTTTCCTAGGCTTTTTGCTAAAGACTACACCGACGTGCGTGGAGTAGATGTTATTCAACACAAGATTGAGTTAAAGCCTGAGGCCACACCTAAATCTCAGAAGCTACGAAGGCTAGGAGTTATAAAGGAGCAGGCTCTACTCAAGGAGGTAAGAAAGCTTCTAGCAGCAGGTTTCATTTATCCAGTGGAGAATTCAGAGTGGGTCTCTCCCGTTGTTGTCACTCCTAAGAAAAACGGCAAGTGGAGGGTGTGTGTGGATTATCGTCCACTTAATGAGGCAAAAAAAAGAGATCACTTTCCCCTCCCATCTCAGGATGAGATACTAAATGAAGTAGCTGGTCATGAGAAGTACATTGTGTGTGATGGCTACTCGGGTTACTTTCAAATAGGTATCGCATTGGAGGATCAATTGAAAACAACCTTTATCACTCCTTGGGGTTGTTATGCTTTTAGAGTCATGCCATTTGGCCTGACAAATGCTCTTGCAACTTTCCAACGCTTCATGAACATGGTGTTTCAAGCATTCTTTGGAAAGTCCATTAGGGTTTTTATTGATGATTTTTGCATTTATAGCTCAAAATCATTGCATCTACAAAGGGTAGAAGAAGGTTTAAAGAAGCTCTATGACATGGGAGGTCAACTCAACCCCGACAAGTGTCACATAGCTGAGGATGAAGTGATCTTGCTTGGTCACAAGGTTTCCTATAAAGGCATTGAGGTGGATCCTTCAAAGGCAAAGGCTCTTATTGAGCTCCCCTCACCCAAGAATCTCAAAGAGGTCATATCATTCATTCAAAAAGTGAAGTATATGTCACGCTTTATTCACTTAGCTTTGGAGTTGATTCATCCTTTGCAAAAGTTGACACAACAAGTAGAATTTGCATGGTCTGATGAGCTTGAAGAGTATTTTTGTAACATTAAAGTCATTTTGTCAGAGCTACCAACACTCATGCCTCCTTGTTGGGAGTACACATTCTTTGTTAGCTCTAGTGTTGGAAGGGAAACAATTGGTGCTGTGTTGCTACAACAAGATCCCCACAGTACAAGGATGCGACCCATCTACTTTGCTAGTAGGGTCATGAATGCTTTGGAGAGAGACTACATAGAAGCAGAACTCATGATGCTTTCTCTCATGTTTGCGGTGAGAAAGTTTAGATCCTACTTGCTCCCGAAACCTTTTGTAATCCTCACCGCAGAGAATTTGTTCCCTTGGGTGTCATCTCAAATGAATCTTACTACTAAGATCTCAAAGTGGATTATGGAGTTGCAAGAGTTTCAATACTCTTTCAAGGTAGAAGATAGTGTGCGTGCACAATTGGCAGGGATTCTCACTTATAGGGTACATGAGAAGGAAATTAAGGTGCCTCAAGTAAAGACCCTACCATTGCCACCACCAAAAAGTATTCCCAATGCTTTTACCTTGTTCTTTGATGGAGCTTTTCGACGAACCACAGGGAAAGCAGGGGGAGGGCTAGTGTTGCTCAACCCAAGTGGAGAGGTGGTCATGAAAGAGAAGTTCAATCTACCAAGTTCAGCTAGCAACAATGAAGCAGAATACGACACACTAATTTATGGTTTGAAGATGTGCATTGGCCAAGGGATACAACGCCTCATGGTAAAGGGAGATGCACTTCTCATTGTTAAACATATTTTAGGCATTTGGGCATGCAAGAATGAAAGCTTACGGACAAAAGTTCATGCCATTCGTAGATTGTTTAATCAATTTGAAGAAGTGCAACTATATCATATTCCTAGGAAACAGAATGAAGATGCCGATTTACTTGCACAGCAAGTAGTTACATGTGTTGAGAAAGAAGTGCAGGTCATCATGGTGGCAGCAACTGTCAAGCAACCGAGATACCAGGGATTGGAGTCATTGACTCCAATTATTAGCTACATTTTGGAGGGCGAGTTTCCACAAGACTTCGCGAAGGCTCAGAAGAGGAGACTCATGAAGAAGGCAAGCGCATATCTCTTCCTAGAAGGCTCCCTCTATCAAAGAGGGAGGGATCAAGTATGCAGAAGAGTACCAACTATTGAGGAAATTCCAGCCATTCTAAAAGGTTTGCATGAAGAAGCATGTGGTGGTCATTTTGCCCAAGAATTAACTGTGAAGAAGATTTTGCTTGCGGGGTATGTTTGTCCAAGTCTGCATGTGGATGTCCAACATTGGTGTAAAATTTGTCACAATTGTCAGGTAAATCAGAATAGAAGATTGGTTTATGGTCCAAGGAAATTCGTGCCTGCAAATGGAGCGTTTGAAAAGTGGGGCATTGATGCTATGGGTCCTCTGCCTAGGACAAAAAATGGTAAACTCTACATTCTAGTGGCTGTAGACTATATGACTAGGTGGGTGGAAGCTCAAAGTGTGGCAAGAGTGAATGAGAGGACAGTTAGCAAGTTTGTGTACAATCACATTTGTTGCAGATTTGGCACACCTTTGGAGATTGTTTCTGATAATGGTCCAGGGTTTAGGAAGGGCTTGCTCACAGAAGTTTGTGAAGAGCTTCACATTCTACATCGTCATAGCACACCATACTACCCACAATCAAATGGTTTGGTGGAGAAGGCTAATGGTGTCATTGCAGGAATCATTAGAAAGATGGTGCAAAACAAGACAAAATTATGGGATGACTTCTTGGATGGTGCCTTGTGGGCATATAGAACCACATATAGGGAAGCCACGAAGTTCACACCATTTCACTTGGTCTATGGTCAAGAGGCTTTGCAGCCTATCGAGCTCAACATTCCAACAATGCGACTTCATGGCAAAGGAGCACAAGATGATCAAGAGGTATGGATGGATCGACTTCTTACGTCAGTGGAGCTTGAGTGGAAAAGAGAAGCAGCATATGAGTGCTACAAGAGGAAAGCCACACAAGCGAAAGAAACGCACGACAAGAAACTGAAGGACAAAGGCATCAAGGAAGGAGAGCTTGTGCTAAGGTATGACAATCGACTTGACAATCATTTTGATGCCAAGTTTGAAACTAGATGGCAAGGGCCATACATAGTCAAGAAGGCTTTCAATTCTAGTTACTATCAGCTTATGGACTTGAATGGTAAAGAGCACTCCAGGAAGGTAAACGGGTATCGCTTGAAGCCCTATTTGAGTCGCCTCCTACCAAAGGATCTACCAAAGATCTGTCCAAAGGCCACTGTCTCATGTAAGTATTGTTACATGAAGCATGAGTGTAACTCCAGCCAAAATTCTGAGGGGCCAAACAATGAAGATCTCGTCAATGACTCTGAAGCACTCTCTTTGGAAAAGATGCTCTATGATGGTACATGAATATACCATCATCCTGGGGGAGGGCTAATGATGGCCGGTTTTTGGCTCTCTGTAATTTCCATAGTGAGTTATCTCACCCTATCAAATCACTCAAACACTGTGGTTACCCTCACCCTTTCACTGTATATAGGTGCGTGTGAGTTAGGGGACTTTTCCCATATCTCCTTACTGAAATAAAAAACCCTCAATTAGCTAGTCATTGGGCTAGTTGAGCCAAAAAAATAAAAAATATAAGTATATCATGGCCCATGCGTATGTAAATATTTCTTTGTATATAGTGCCTAAATAAAAGATTTTTTCATAATTATCTTGGTATTATTTAAATATTTGTACCTAGGTGTGTGTAATTTATGCTCTGTATATTGCCTCACCATTATCACAATTTTTCTTACCATTTTTCATACTCTTTATTCCATATAGAAATATTTTCATGTAAGCTTCTCTTATATTTGGTGTAACTCCAACCCAACAAAAATCCAAAAAAACTAGTTTTATTTATGTGTATATTTTTTCACTATTGTGAATTTTCCCTTCCTACATCTATTTTGTTTTTTTTCTAAAAAATTAGAACACCAAAAATATTTATCTTTTTATGGTAGCCTCATAATGAGAGAGATTTCTTTTGACCCCTTTATATTTTTTCCACTTATATTATTTATATTTGACATGTATATATTTTTTAGACCCCTCAATATTTTATTTTCTTAGTTGTACTATTCACTTATATCATGATCTCAACAATATCTTCAATTATAGACCTACCAAATAAGGTCAAGGGTAGGTGGCATGCATACATGCACTATGGAGGGCTCACTCTTGGAGGTATTCAAAAGAATCATCCAAAGAAGGACCCCACAAGGACCTTGTGCAGTGGAAAAAAACGGTCGGTTTTGCTGAATTTTTAAAGTTCACTTGCTCTCTGAATTTGAAAAGGTGATACAAACAAAAGTTGTAGCTCGTGAGCTGAGCTTTTGCCTCAAATTTTTTCATATTTTTTTGAGCTACGAGCTGTGAGCTATGATTTTATTAGTGGATCCCAGTTTTCCCATGCTATGCAGCCACACTCTCTCTTCCACTTTATCATTTTTCTCTTTCACACACACTTCTCCACTCATCATCCCCACCTCTCTCACCACTCCTCTCTGCACCCTACTCACCTTCTCCTCAACCTTGAAGAATAAGAGAAACCATGGTGAACTCATATCTCCCACACACAATTCCATTTCAAAATTGACCACCTAGTCTCATTTTTCCTCCTCCAATTTACCCATATCTATCAAAAAAACCACAAAATTCAGCCTCTTCTCTTAAAAGACAGCATCATGGTGGTTGATTACTCAGCTTCAATTACCTTGTCTCTCAAGGAAGGTCAAGAGTGGAGAAAAAATGTAACGTCAAAGCTAGTGGACCGTCAACAAGCGTCAAAATTGGCCCTACTCAAGACACTTGGAGCATCAACCTTGTAAGAAATCCACCTTTTCTTACCTCTTAAGAGTTTTTATTCCTTATTTTTATCCTACATGGATACTCCCATTGTAAATATCCAATTCCATTTGTAAATTAATACTAACTCTACTAACACTAACCCACTATGAAAAGTCCTATCACCTCCATTTCTCTCCTCTCTCTTTCCCCACCAACTTCTTGATAATTCCAAGCAAAAGAAATTAGATAAATTGCTGAAAATCTAACCCAACCATGGTTAGAGGAGTAACCCTAGCCTTCAAAATTGCTATAAAAGGAGGGTGTAGCTAGCACAAAAAGGGGGAGCCATAAGCAAGAGCACTATGCTATAGCTTGAGAAGCCAAGCTCAACCTCTCTAGAAGGAGCTCCTGAGTGGAAGCTCATTGTCTTATGCATGTGCATGTGTTGTAATAGGAGATTAGCAAGGGAACTCTATGCCATTGTAAGAGAGAGAGTGATCACTCAATTGAGAGTAGGAAATCTATCATTTCTCCTACTAGTGTAAGCCCAACATTTGCTGAATCAAGGAGGGTGGATTTGGACTAGGCCTGGATACTTTGTCTCTCTTCCCACGTGAAGTAATGGACAACAATGATGTGTAAGTGTCTTGGTGTTTTTTTTGTTAAGTTCTTGATAGCTTGTCTCTAGTGTTGTCATCAATTTAGCCATAAATCCCACAAACTGTAAGAGGGCGACAGGGTGGAGAGGACTCCCCTGGCCTTAAGACAGTGAGTGGGGTGGCTTTTCTTGTGATATGTTGTGGTGTAATTTACTCAAGCTATGTTGAACAAATACTAATATCACTTTGATTGGTCATGACAGAATTGTAAGAAGGTATTAGTGCAACAAACACCCCCTCCCCCTTCTCTCTCTTTCTTACATATATAATTGTGTTTGCTTGATCATTGCCGATACATTTCAAAGCAGCCCGAGCACTATCTCTCTCTCTCTCTCTCTCTCTCTCTCTCTCTCTCTCTCTCTCTTTACGCGTCCTAGTTTGCATCCAAAACTAGGTGGTGCCCCAAATTTGTGTAGGGTTAGGTTGCGGGTTTGTGTGTGTGTTTGTTGTTTTTCCAACCCCAACCCAATTGAGCAGCACGGGAGCCTTGAAGGGTGTCTAGAGGTTGCTCTTCTTGTTGCCCGCCCCGGACTGCTTCAATAGTACGGCTCAACTTTGGATTATCTGTAGCTTCTAGCTATGCAATGTCAATGGGTTGTGGGGTTGCACCATATGACACTTTAAAGGTATTCACCCCAATTATCTACCAACTTCCGATGAGCATCACATGTCCCTATATAATTGAGGCATTATGCGCTAGATTCCTAACATGCACATTTGCTCGATATTGTCACCTCTTACATATCTTACTTCTCTTGTTAATTTAATTTTCGATTACGATCTTCCTCTAGTGAAGAGTCACTAGATGAATCGCTACTCGTGTGTTCTCCTTGCCTCGATAGATTGTCAATTAGGGCACTGTTGGGATTTGTATGGTTTGTTTCCATATTTGCGCCAGTATGATAGATAGTTTTCTATGGCTAGGCCATGGAGTAGACCAAGACCAAGAAAAACCTAGCAAATGAAAGAGCTCAATCTATATGCTACGCTCACTCCCAAAACAAGGAGTGTAGACAATGTAAGTGCGGTTAAATCATCTACCAAACCATGTATCAAATTCTCTCTCTCTCTAACCCACGCAATGCTAGGGATGCATGTACTTTCTCAGACTTGAGAACAGAATCATGAAGACATTTATGTGTTTATTATGAAAATGGAGAGAGAGAGAGGGAGACACAACAAATGTTCGTTATAAAATGTTGTCTTTTATCAAAAAAACCTAGGCAGAGAGACGATATTCCTCTCAAGACAATGATGGGGGCAAGGGCTTTTGCCAAGTGGGGGATAGACTTTGTAGGACCAATAGCACCTCCCGCATATTGTACCCGTGCTCAATATATCATTGTGGCCGTAGAATATCTAATCAAATGGGTTAAAGCCAAAGCTACACAAAAAAACAACGTAAAAATGACCACAATTCTTGTATGAGAACATACTTACAAGATGTGGGCTACCAATAGAGATAGTCAGCGACAAAGAGATTCACATCCTAAACAAAGTGATTGAATTCTTGCTAAAGGAATTCTTGGTAATTCATTGCAAATCAACACCATATCACCCTCATGATAATGGACATTAAGTTGAAAGTACGAACAAAGTCCCATGCACGATGCTCACCAAGATTGTGAGTGAGTGAAAAGCAGACTGTGACCAAACGCTACACTCAGCTCGTTGGACAAGCCAAGTTGCTTACACTTTTTAATATGGTGTTTGGGCTTAATGCCCTATTTTCCATGAAATTCTTGATTCCACACTTTGAGTAGCCAAGAACTTTGAGTGAAGAGGCCACAAGCTATCAGAAAATGTAAATGAAATCGAGAATCAGGATAAAGTATGCTTAGGAGCTATTGCAGGTATCTATGCACAGAAACAATGCATGAAATAGCTCGATCATAACATCTTTCTTTGAACTCCAATTTGGGTGATCTATAGCCTCATGTGAAGTTAAAGAAGAAGACAAAGTTGCAGTGTTATTAGGAGCATTGCAACCTCAATATGAGCACATTGAAACAATCTTAGAAGAGAAAGAGCCTGCAAGATATCTTCAAGGAGTTGTCAACTCTCTACAAGAGAAAGAGAAGCAGAAAAAGAACAAATCCGATCGAAGGGGAGGGGTGTATCTAGATTCTACTTTGAAAACCAAATGCTACACATGTGGGAAGCTAGTTTGGCAACACATTAATTTTTCACTCCCTATATCACCTTTTGTACATAATAACACACCTTCCCTAAAGCAAAACACATCACTACTAGAGATAGTACATACATTAATGCAGCTTCTAAGCCTATTAGTATAGCTCGATCATTCCAAGAGATTTGTCATGTATGATGTGTGTAGATCATGCAAATTACACACAATCATCATTCCAGTAGTCTCTCCACGACAAGCTCTCAAACATTCCAAGAAATCAAATATCTGCCCACGATCAGAAGATGCACTCTTACAAGAAAGGAGCAGAGAGAACAGTTTGATGAAGTGAAACATAGATAATCTTTCCAAAGAAAAACCAAAAATCAAAACTATTCATGAAAATAGCCATGTTACCCCCATCATCGCCCTTCATGGTAATGATGTCATCATTACCTGGACATATTGTTGAGGTTCATACCCTTGGAAAGGTCACAATTGTTGTAGTCGCACCACTTAAAGCACTCCAAACATAGAAGGAAAGCCACAAGGAAAACATGGCTAGGATTTTAATCTTGCAAATAAAACCCGGTAGCAGAGAAATTGATATTATCCTTGGTCACAAGATCCTTGATGACCTCAAGAACCTTCTTCAGGAGTCTTCCCTGCAATAATCTGAGATAAAACATGAAGACCGTACAGTGTCTAGTGCCAGAAGGATAACCTTGCGTCTTAAGAAGGCCAAGCTAGGCGATGACTTGCAGAATGACTGTAATGGTAGAAGCTCACCCAGCCACTGTCAAAATAGAGACTTTTCATCTGTGCCCCTAGGTACATTGCCTACGGTGATTGCCAGTAGCAGAAAAGCTAGGAAATTCAAGGCTGCTAAACTTGACTCTACCAATCATGATATGTCAATGAAATGAATGATTTTTGCGCAAACACTTAGCCTTAGAATAATTGCAAGCATTAATGCAGCTTCAAAGCCTATTAGTATAGCAATGACTTTCCTAAAATGAAAAAAACACATACCATTGTCTCTAATGGAGATCAAGTCGTGGCAAATTCAACCACACTCCCGAGTCTTGAGATGGTATCTTAACAATAGCCTTGTACTCAGTCTCCCATAATACCTAAATGCTTGTTGTTGATATCCATTAGTTTCATTTCAAATGCTTGCATATTTTCTCATTTGGTAAACAACATAGAATTTATAACATTTCGGTGTAAATTAGGCATGCTGAGCTTAACTAGAGTTAAGTTACTAGAAATTAAGCGTTCTCAACTTGCACCATGTCTATGCTTGCTTCAAATTTAACATTCAAACATTCAAGTGCTCAATGTAAGTACTAGACCAAATCACATTTAATATCAATAGCACATAGTCAAAGCTTGATGAGAAGCTTAACCATATACACTTGTATTCCCGCACAATATCATCAAGAAACCAACAACCCATTCATATAGCTTGATCATTCCAAGAGAATTGTCATGTATGATGTGTGCAGAGCATGCAAATTACACACAATCATAATTCCAACAGTCTCTCCACGACAAGCTCTCAAACATCCGAAGCAATCTAAAAGTAAACTTCCACGCATTTTAATGAAATGCACGTGCGCACCTGATTGTGGCATTGAGCTGCCACAACACCCATCCGGGTTTATCAATACAGGTCAGTTCAAGTGCACTATTCCAAATTTTAATGCACATTATTGAAATGACATTTTTTGTTTTGTGCCAAAGATAAGAAGGCAGGAAAGACAACCACTACAGGTCCATGTAAAGAGGTAGGGGAACAAATTTACACTCCACACAGCAATCGGTAGCAAAAGTTGGAGGAAAAATGATCTTCATCACAATCTTGTTTATGCCATTATGGTAGAATTCTTGGTTTAGAGGGATAAATGAGCTTAGTTTTACTAGTGGCATTCTTATCTTTTCAAAGCTGTCAGTTTTTACATAGGTTCATGTCGTGTATATTTTAGGAGATTGTTGCTTGAGTTGGTTCAAGAATCTACTTGTCAAACCTGTGAGATAGTACAGGTTTCACATTATAAGTTGTTCTCATGTCCATTTACACGAGGCAGTGATCACGTACAGGTTCATCCCAAGTTTCTCCATTCGAATGCCTCTGGTACTCATCTTCATATTTTGTATCTGAAATGCCTATTGTTTCGTGCCCTTCATTTTATTTATGACAAATTGAATTGTGTCGATTTGCTCTATTTTTCAGCTATGGCCGGGTGCCTAGATAATCCATTGGTCGAAGTAAGTCACAAAGGTTCAATGAGACATCAAGGTCAAGTGCGCAGTAGTCCTCATTTTACGTCTCAATTTGTATTCAAAACAGGTCGATAATGGTGCTTCTTCTGTTGAAGTGGATATTGCTCAAAAGCCTCAAGATGGTGGACCCATACTGTTGGTTGAAGGAAGACGACCTGCCTCGAAATTTATGCAGTATTCTCACAGACCGTCTTTTAAAGTATATTATGAAAAGGCATAGACTGACTGGAAGGTGGGAAGCCTGACATGCGGTAGGCGTTCCTATCCTATGAACCTTCGTTGTTGGACTCTAGGCAAGTTAGTCAAGGCATAATCTTATCTTGGGTATACTCTCTTTCGTTTGTCTTTTTCATGCGTGGCTCTCACTCTGTTTATACTGCAAAGGCAAATCAGTGACAATAGATAGAGTCAAAGCCAGGTTTCTTTAGGTCGTTTATATATTCATGACAATTTGACTTGCTTGATTTGCTCCAATTTCAGCAATTGTCTCCCGTCTGGACAATTCACTGGGTGAGGTAGGTCACAAAGGCTTAATGAGAAATCAAAGTCAATTACTGGGTCCTTATGTTAATGTTGGCAATTTTATTTGAAATAGGTTAGTAATAATGCAACTTTTGCACGTGTGGATATTGTTCAAAATCCTCAAAATGGTGGACCCATGCTGCTGGTTGAAGGTAGGTGACCGGCCTCAAACTTGTACGCAAGTAGGGAAGGCCTAGGGGGCCTTTTTTATAATTGGATCTTCTTTGTGTCTCGGGGATGTGTGACTGCTTGTTTCATAGGAATCGAATATTCAGTAACAGTGAATAGAGTTGAAGCCAGTCTTTTGGGTCATGTATGACAAATTAAATTGTGTGCTGTGTTCCAATTTCAGCCGTTGTCGAGTGTCTGGATAAATCACTGGATGAGGTAGGTTACAAACACTCGATTGATGAGACATCAAGGTCAAGTGCATAGTGGTTTTGGTAATGTTGGCATTTGTATTTGAGACAGGTCAATAATGGTGCAACTTCTATTAATGCGGATACTACTCAAAATCCTCAAGATGGTGGAGCTCTGCTTCCTGTTGAAGGTAGGTGGCTGGCCTTCAACTCGTGCACTTCTGTGTTTCATGGAAGGTTTTGTTGATAACCCAAGCTTGATATTCAGCTTCTTTGCTGCCACAGATTTTGCTAAGAGAGATCCAGAAGTGGCTAGGCAAGTCTACAAAATTCTTCAGCCAAGGTTCATTTTTAAAAGGAGGATTTTTATCTCAGAATCCGAGACAGGAGGTATTTCTTTGTTGAGTTGTTCTGAGATCTTGTCATGAAGTCATATAAAACGCATGTTGTGGTAGTGGGTAGTGTTGGGTTTGTTCAAAGCTTAACATCTATGGCTGCCATGCTAGCCTGCAGGTCTACTTCAACTCTTTAGATCAATTTTTCCATAGCATCAGATCCTGCTTCTATGCTTTGCTTAGTTTGGTGGTTGATCTTCTCTAGCTGGCAAGAATATAGACCTCTAGTAGATTTGGCAAATATATGGATAAAAATAATCACTAGATCTCAAAATAATAACAATAAAAATTTCACTGTCTAATAACACGGGTGCATGCAACATGATGTTTTGAAATAGCAGACAAAATCTCCAAGGAAACCCAAAACAAGCCCATGAAATCCATGTCATTATAATGCATAATTATTGAAATGAGTGGCCGTATCACAAGCTGTAAAACGTACAAAGTGTTTTGAAAAAACTATGGTCTTTTTGCATCAAGGAGAGGTAAAAGAACAAGGTAGTGAGAGACCAAAAGAACAACTGTGTATAATTTTAACCCCATGGAGAAGTCTATAAACTTATAGGAACATCAATTTAACCCTAATTATTTTGTACCACCTATAGATTGCATTTACAAGTGTGCATCATATCTACCTATGTCTAGAGATGTTGTCAACATCATCTTGAAATGAAGCATATAAAACCACCATTCAGTATGCTCGTTGACAAATCAAAACCTTATTCGAGACGAGAAAAGTTGCAGTCACTCCGGTCAATCGCCATGTAGCATAACCCTCCCCCACCCACCAAATATGATACCTCCCTCCTTTATTTTTAAGTTTGGGAGATAAATTATTGGGGGTCTCCCCCTAACTTATACGCTTATTTAACTTGTAAAAAAGAACAAAAGAACAAGGTAGTGAGCAATGACAAATGTACTTAGAACTTCCGTAAGCCCAACCCTTTGCACAAAGGGCAAAATGCTCAATCACGAAAATGATTATGCATTGTAGCACAAAAAACTCCAGGATTCGAACTCAAGCGCCCGCCAGGAGAGGCCATGGCTCAACCTCTCTTGCTTGATTGATCCCAAGTGTTTGTTCAAACGTTTGTATTGTTTAAACTTTTCTTTCACCGGGGGGGGGGGGGTTGTTTAAACCTTTTGCCAGCGACCTCGGTTGCCGGTAGAAGGGGCTCCTTGCCAAGTAGGCAGAGAGTCCAATATCTAGATCAACCCTACAATCACCGGGCTAGTGGACTCACAATCGTCTCCCCCCAGCATGTGCTACCAAACTATAGATAGGATCATCTGACATCAACTCCGAGATACAATCTTCTTGAAATCGAATCCAATAGGGGCATCATGCTGGTTGTGGATAGTTATCGAGAGCACCACCTCCAACATGTGTTGCCAACGTGGCTCTACGCCATTTTGGTGGCTAGCCATCCTCAAGACAGCACCCTTCGTACCGTTGTACTCGGCCTGCTCCAAAAGCTGCAAGTGTTAGACAGTCACAATATTTTCGAAAAGCTATTGCTATTGCAAACCCTCAATGAGTGCTCGAAAACTCCCCCTTGGCCCCCCCACAAAGAATTTCGCAACAAATCCTTCACATTTCGAACCCAACATTATTCAAACTTTTGTTGTGCTCTAAGACCTTCTTCTATATGTTTAGCGAGTTTTTGGTGAGCTGTTGTGTGGTCAGTAGATCTCGAGTTCAAGACGAGTTCCCTTAAGATAACGTTAAAACTTCTCTTTTTCATCTACTTATTATTCTTCTTCTTCTTTGTCCCCTCTCTCTTGCATTGACTAGATTTGCGTTTGCAAAAAGAAAAAAGGCCTTTAGGCTAGTTTTAATTGGTCAAAATTTCAAAATTCCACGTATATTTTAAGATTGTCTTGAAGAAAACAGACATGACTTTACAAGATTTAATGTAAAAACATGCAAATTCTTCAAATTATTCGAGAGATTATTCTTTTTTCCTTCGACCAGGTAAATAGTATCTAAAAACTATAAAGTTTAATAAACCTTATTCGAGATGAGAAAAGTTATAGTCACTCCGGTCAATCGCCATGTAGCATAACCCTCCCCCCGGCCCCTCACCAAATATGATACCTCCCTCCTTTATTTTTAAGTTTGGGAGATAAATTATGGGGGTCTACCCCTAACTTATACACTTATGTAACTTGTAAAAAAAAAACCCTCTCCTACACTTACTTGGTGCGGTAAGTTTTCCATGGTGAATCCCCCGCGAGCCAAACATAACTTTTTGGCCCGGCTTATTTTGCACCAAGGTGTGTGCACATCTCAAAAACCAAAAAGGGAGATGACAAGTGCATCAGATGTGGAGCTTTTGAAGACATCATTAATCTCTTTGTGGAGTGTCCATCTAAAAGATTCAAGTGCTTAGTAGATGCTGTAAAGAATTACATCCTGAAAAATTCTATGTCCAAGAGCTCCTTATAGATGATTGTATCATATTAGATACCCCTTTATGGAATATGTGGAGATTTGCCTACTTATGGGACTCTTGGACTCAAAGGAATGAAGCACTGCTTTAATTAAAGAAGGAAGAGAATACTATGGCATTTGCCTATCAACTCAAGAAAATTTCTCTTTCATGTCTGACTGAAATTTCACGTGTATAGCTTTGGCAACCCAAGATCTATCCAAACTCTGCTTTTGTGAAATGTTTGAAAACATGCGTCATAGAAAGCAGTTGGAAATGCCACAGTCCAAAAATACGAAGACCCAATCTATTTGAAGACCCCACTTTTAAATAAACGTGTGTGGAACATGACACAGTCGTAAAGAACATATTATTTTGTAGATATAATAGATCTCACTTTTTTGAAAATAAGGCTTTTCAACAACATATTTCAAGGTAGGCTCTTTTGAGAGCTTTAGTTGAACCTTTTCTCGGTTTATGTGATGCACGGTCAAATATATGTTGTCTTTTTAATCCCGTCGTTGGCCCGTCCAACAGAATACATGTTAACGTGGACTATTTTGTTCATCTGTGTTGCAATATCTTTGTAAAGTAGCTTTTTGTAAAGCGGGAACTTCATTAAAATTGTTCTTTAAAAGATTCAAGAATCTATGGACCATCGATTGCCAAAACTACTTGTTGGGTGGATTGTAGAGGCTTGAAATAGCCTATGTTAACAAGGGTTATTTCCTATTTCCTATAGTAAAATTAAATCCCACATTTTTTGGTCATTTTGAAGAAAATACCGTCTTCAAAATTTGATTATAGTGACTTGAAATAGCCCATAGGCTTGTCCGATCTCTTGAGTTGAAGTTCGGTAACTTGGAAAAGCATCGAAGGTTAATGTTAGCTTGTGAGTACTTTGGGAGTCTAGGAGAAAGGCCCATTGAAGCCAAAGTCATTTTGTGAACATTTTAAAGATATGCTTAAGCTGCTTACTGTCCAAAGTCTAGCATGCTGGCGTGGACTCCAGGGGGACCTTGCAAGATCCCCCCTAATAAGTCTTCTTCCGAGAGTAGTTCTGCACATACTTCTTGCTCGTAAAGGTGAGGTTTAGATGGGGACTCTCACTAAATAGCGGACTCTCAAGGATGTGGCATCCTCAAGAGGATTCCAAGTGGCAAGCATGGTATCTAAGAACTATAAAGTTTAATAAAGCCAATCATTTACTCAATATAGCTGCACGAAGTTTGAGATTCTATAAATGGGTCCGGCTTGCCAATCCTTATGGGTGTCTCCTAATCAGTGTACTTTGCAAGTCCCATACCTCCTGTAAGTGCCTTCCAAGATGAGACCTGGTGAAGTCCCATCAACTCTTGAGTTGTGGGCTCAACCTGAGTGGCATTCCATCCCACCAACATTGCTTGATTTTGGAAACTTCTCTCTCTTCTCAACTATCAAATATCACCTCCCACGTTCTCTGTACCCACTTACAAACCTCTTTGGCAAGCCCCCTCATGGAGGGACAATGTTTAAATAAATGCAAGGGATCCTGAAAAGCCATCTGACACCCATAACAAGTATGTCCGCCAATCTGTCTTGCTTGAATCTTATTCCTTGTTTCGAGAGCTCCCCATTTAACAACTTCCATGCAAAAATCTTCATTGAACTTGGCCACTTTGTCTCCCATATGTTTTTTGTACACTTCCGCCACTTCCCTTCTGACCCATTCACATCTCACAAGTTGATAAGTGGAGAAAACTATTTTTCTGTATGCCATAGCTTGTTATAGATCCCCCATGTTCATCTAGGAGTGCAAATATTCTATCTTGTGGCAAATGCAAATATTTTCAATCAAGGTCCACCTCGTCGACATGCACTGAAGATTTGCTCAAGACTTCTAACACTACTGACTAAAAGCCTTTCTTTTAGAGTCCGACTTTGTTGCTTCACCAATTGGTCAACTTTCATGTCTGAGAGGTGTGCTAGCGTAGTATGTTTTCCTTTCTATCAACTTTTCTCCATAACAAGTTCAAGGTTCCTCCTCCTAACTTGAAGAGCCATGGTGACCAATGCGCAATGGAGCATTTGAATTCCCTAACAATTTTCAATAATTTGTCGTGAGCTTTTACCTTTTCCCATGAATTATTGTGAGAATGAAGCTCTATTTTGTTCATCACATGCCAAGCCATAATGACCGAGCTTGGCTTTGATTCATTAATGAAACCAGCATTTAAACATTTCTAATAGTGACACCTTGTCCTTGGACAATTCTGATCCCGATGAGTCCATATTTGGAACGAAGCAAAGACAGCGGTACCGCCTGAATGAGTTTGACCATCTTGAGGAGAGAGACATGAGGACGAAGGATTTTGAAGAGCGAGGACAAGCAGTCAAATTTGACACATGTTCAGGCTATAAAGACACCCACGAAACTCTTTCTCTCATACAACACTTTGACATTGTCTTCTTGGGAGGACGTTTTTCTGAACACTCTAAACTATGACGAGCGTCCTCTTAATTGAAAGGGAATGCCCACACTTGGTGGTCGACCCTGCAAGGAAGCGCCTACACCATGGATAAAATTCAAACACATCTTCACTTCTGCATGGCCTCAGAGAAGAATATGAAGAGGATGTTATTACATCCTAAAATTATCGTAGAATGACCAAGGAAGATACTCTAGACTACTATTGCCACAAGTTTTATGATACATTCCTACCAGCCTTAAAATAGTCCCAGACATCTCTGGTTTTCATACCCCATGACTCTAGAGAGTGGTCTAAATCCCTCTCTGAACAGGTAGTGAAAGAGGCCTCGTATATGATAATAAACTAGGCAGTGGCATGTGTAGTGCAACTCTGTCTCAAGCTCCATGTGACGTAGGTGACATGTCCATGCCTCTCTTGGTACTCCACTATATCTACCAGTCTCGAGCAGAAGCACATCATATCCTATGAGGTAAGAGGGTGTCCATGTATTTGGGCCTTGTGACAAGACCATTATCGATAAGCTGGAGAAGATGCTCTCTATAGAAAGACATCTTCGTGTCCAACTCCTGTGTCACTTGTATCCATGTCCTCTTGATATCTAGCTAAGTCAAGTCCTGACAGATGAGCCTCGTGATCTGAGATTGTGTAAGAGTCAGAGAGGGTGCATCCATGAGTATTGGAAGGGAGGCAATCTGTTCATGCTAAACCCATGTACTTGAAACCATAATGTCATCTCCCCATACCAAGCACCATATAGCTAACTATCAAGAGGACTCAAGTGCTAGGCGGGCATATCTATCTCTGGTGAGGTTCCACAAGAGGTATACAAGGGAGACCGATCTGGTAAGCGCCTCAACCACGGGGGAGGGGGGGGGGCAACTAGCTCTGCTCGAATAATGACATGTGGTATTGAAGCCTTGGCTCTAATAAGCCGCAAGATCATAGAGACCACATGCTTTTCCATGTCTCCCCATCCAATATCTCTGGTCAATCTAGCGTCTCCTGCTCTCCTCAATGAAAATTCTAGTCCACTAAAGACCACCCCAAGGTAAGTCTAAGCATCTGTATACTCCACTATCTCATGGCCCCGTTTGTGAATGTGGGTGCTGATCTCCTGGTCCACTGTGGGATAGTGTTAAACACCATAACCTTGGTTTATGAAGGTTGATAGACAAACCACTATCATGGGCAAACCTATGCAAAGCATCCAAGTAATGTTGCATCCCCTCCGGAGAGTTGGAGATCAACACAATATGATCATCATACAACAATAGTAGAAACCATGTTCCTACAAGAAGTTGTGCACCTTTATCACCCTGTTTCTCAATATAGTCAAAAGCCCCATCCACATACATACCAAATAGAGTAAGAGAGAGCGGGCATACCAACTTCACCCCGATAATGGTATGAACTAATTTAGATAACTCATATGGAGTGCGTACATGGCTCATTACTGACCTGTACAATGCCATGATCCCCCAAATCGGCTATGTGGGCACTTTCATTTCCCGTAGTTCGCGCATCAATCTAGCTTTGGGCATTGTGTCAAATGCTTTGCGTGGAAGTCCACAAAGATACAATAGATTCATCTCCCATGAGATCTACCCTCGTCAATAATGTCTTTGAGTGTCAGAATGTGGTGAAGAGTAGAAAAACCTCTCCTAAACCCTGCATGCCCGGCTGTGCGTATACCCTTCCTCTCTACCCATCTACTCAGTTGCTGCTCAAGAATAGATGCGTACAATAGTGCCAATGTGTGTCCAATCATGATAGTGAGATAATTTCCAAGCTCCATAGGGTCTCTCGACTTGAAGATAGGTACAATAGTAGATAAACTCCAAGTATCAGGCAGGCCCTCACACATGGTACGGTTGAACATCACTACTAGAAGCTTTGCGAGCATATCCGTGGTATGTATAAAATGCTCAGCCACTACGCCAGCATGGTCATATGCTCTCCTAGTCATCATCCTATGAATGGCCTTCTTCACCATCTCAACAGTAAAAAAAATCACATGTGTGAGGGCATGGCTTGGGGGCGTTGGAAAGATACGGTTGTCCTACAACTGTGTACAGAGATGATGCATACTGGCCCCATGCCTCTGTAGAAGTAATGGAAAGAGGAGGGAGTGCTCATGAAAGAGTCACCATGCCTCACTTGAGTTCTGACTCAAGAAGAGTTGATATAGATCCTGCTCTAGTTGGACAAAAAATGCCCTCTTCTTCCACCATACTAGGTGTCGGAGGGCAATCCGTGAGTGCTTGTGAGTGATGTCCCCTAAAGAAACCTCCCTCTTAAGCATGGCTCTTTCCTCAAGGCACTTCTCATTATACTTGTTGTTCTAGGACATGCTCCCATAACATCCTCTTTGCTTAGGTGGGGTGTGTGGGTATGCCTCCACTACTGCATCATGCAATGTCTATGTCAGTATAGTAGTAAGCTCATCCAGAGGTAGCCCTGGCTCCTCAGTGCACATGCTCCTGTAGATCCCATCTATGTAGACAAAGTCTGTTTCCCATTTAATGGCGTAGCGAGTAGGGGCGGCTACTTGTGGTATGGTGCTACACTAAACTGTAAAGAGATTTTCATTGACACAAGGGCATGATCTACTGTCCCACCAACAAGTCCGGTGCACCTGTGAGGTCCTACATACTAGAGATAAATCTCGGCAGTGCCATGACATAATTCATTGTGTTGGCTCCATGTCTGTGTGGAAAGCATGTAAAACCTCCCGCAGTGGGAAATCTTTGTAGGCCATTCAAAATGGCCAATCCATGTGCAATCCCCATGTCTATTGAGGGCGAGCTTTTTGAAATGGGGCCTCTAAACCCAAACCAATGGGCCTACCCTCACAAAATGTTCGTAAAGAGCTACGCACACTACTTGGGGCACAACCTTCTTTTGGGAGTGGAGAAGGAAACCAATCAAAATAACACTTGCACTCACCCACTCAAGCAACCCACTTTGAAAACCCCCTTTCTCTATATACACTTTGGACACTTGAACACCATCAACGATTATGCAACCGAAAGCCGTGCATCAAAATGAAATATGCAATTTGTGGAATAGCATTTACCTTCTCCCCATAAGAATACCCATAATACATCCAAACTCTTCCTCTCTCAAGCACTCATCAAAAAATCATGCGCACAAGACTTGCCTCTCAAACACACAAGAGAATCACTTACATCAAACTAACACACTTTGCATAGAGAGCTCATCTCCATCTATGCAATGCTGTGACACAAATAAAATCACCATGAGAGGTAGCCACATGCATATGTAATGAAGCAAAAGAGAGTTGGAGTGAGAAATTTCTTTAGACCAATTGAATAAGTTTGGAGAAACAAACCAATGCTAAATTGAGAATAGAACACTTACTTGATTTATCGCACATCTTTTAAGGGGAGGATAGACGCTGGCTAACCATCACGAATTGCGACACTTGAAAGTTTTGAAGATGATTTAATGATCACTAACATGATGTATTTACATTTTATTGAGGTGCTACAAATGATTTATTGGGTTGATGGAGTAAGAGATTGTAGAATAGAAAGAGTGGAGGATAGAGTTGCACTTCCTCCAAAGAGGAGGGTTAGGAGGGAGGATGTGAAAGAGGGAGAGTTGGGGTTTTCTCTACTATTGATCAAGAAACAACATGAAGTTGCAAATATAGATGTGTGTCCTTGAGTCTCCTCAAGGGGGGCTATTTATAGTTGTGTAGGAGTGCGATTATGCTACACTTAATTAGAGTAAGTGATTAGACCTAATTAAGTGTCCTTTGACCACTGATTGAATATTGGACATAAAAGGGACTATTTATTCACCAAAAATATCATTTTAGACCGTGAAGGCTCCATAGGGGTGCATAATGTAGGTGGGCCCCACCATGAGGCCCTACAAGTGTCTCCTGCGGGGTATCTCAACTTGTCTGTCTTGGCATTTAGAAAACATCTTTAGGTTGGTCCCATCACATGCAAGTGACCTTGAACACTCATTGCTCTTCTAGAAGATGAGTAGGGGAAAAATAAGATCTCACCCTCTTGATTTACTTGATTTACAGTTCCCTTTTGCTGCGAATCTGATAGATTTACACTATTTTGACCATAACTTTTTACCTGTAGCTCGGAATGACATGCTTCAAAAGGCAAAATTGACCTTCTCAACATGTTTGATATGAATTTGGACTATTCTTCATGCCCATGCACCAAGGAATTCGGTTTGTAAGGTCCACACTAGGCTAGGGAACCTTTTGCTTCCAAGTCTTCTTGTATGGGCCCTTTGCTTGTATGCATCCAAGGGGAATCATGCTTTTTCAAAAGGCTATGATGCTTAAAGAAATAGAGGAGGGCCCAATATTATTTGCTTGTGAAAAGAATATACAATTGGAGTCTTTTTGAAAGGAGAGAAACTATATGTATATTCCTAAGGGATATTGGGCCACCTATGTAGGGGGCATAGAAGACTTGTAGAGAGAGACCATAATCTTTGGTAAAGACAAGTGGAGAGTTGATTTCCATGGGAATTTATCTATATGGGGTGGAAGATGGATATATTATTTTTCTACTACTAATTCACAAGAGGTAAGAAAGTTTGGGGGTATATAGTTGGTTATTGTATGCTTATTCTATTTACAAAGCAAAAAAGAAAAGGGTGGTAATATAAATATATGACTAAGGTGACATTTTTGGGAAGAGTATAATGTATGTGTCGCCACAAAGGTTAAACGAAGAGGGGGAATTTACTCTAGATAACTTAATAGCGTAGAAAAATATATACACATATGACGAAGAGGACATTGAGTAGGCTGACAAATGTTGCAAAAAGATGGTTACCATTTTATGCCACTCACTATCAAGTGCCCTCCCCCAAGCCTAGAGATATTCATATCTTTAGGAGGACGGTGTTGCTTCTTTTTCTTCTTTTCTTTCTCTTTTTTTTTTCATTTTTCCTTTTCCACTTTTTTTTTTTCAATAGGAGGAGTGTCATGCAATCTTTTACTCCATTAGACCTGCTTTTCATTACCTCAATCCCATAAATCGGAGATGGGAGGGTTGCCTTGGGTATGTTCAGATTCCAAGGCTGGTTCTTCTTTGCACATCAAAGCTTTAAAAATAGGTGGAGCATTTGCCAAGCCGAAGGGAGCCATGTCAATTTGGAGCTTAGACGATGTAGGCAGATGACTGCCTATCAACGGATTGATACGTTAAAAGTAGGGCTTTAATCTCCATCCATTGACTCTGGTCTTGTGGAGTTTTCCTGATAAATCTGCTAATCTGTAACTACCATTCCCAAACTTTGTTTTTATCATGAAAGGTCCCTCCCATCTTTGCAAAAACTTTTTGTCAAGTCGAGTATCAAGTCGGTTATCATAGCGAAGAACCAACATACCTTCCTTCAATCCTTTCCCCTTGAGCTTCTTGTTGATTTTATCCCTTTGGCTTGTCATTTTGGTGATGTAGTGATCAATGGACTCTTCTCTATCTAGCTCAAGTCGTTGGAGATCTAAGATCCTTTCATATAGAACCTCTTTTGGTTTTTTTGCCACTCTTGCAAGAACGCACAAGCTTGAGAGCTCTACCTCAATGGGGAGAAGTGCCTCCTGTCCATAAACTAGATGAAAAGGGGTGAATTGGGTAGATACCTTGAAAGATGTCCTATACGCCCAAAGAGCAGCTGTCAAATGGTGATCCCAATCATTAGGCCGGTCCACAACCTACTTAGAAATGATCTTACATATCATTCCATTCACTTTTTCCACCAATCCATTGCATTGAGGATAGTAGGGTGTGGAATGCAGGTGTTTCACTTTTAACCTCCTCAAGAGATCATTCAGAAGGTCAGCCCTAAAACCCGGGCCTCGATCTGATAAGATTTCTAGGGGTGTTCCAAACCTACTACAAATATGATCAAAAATAACTTTGATACCTCTTCAGCTGTGATTCGGGTTGTGCTTGTTGCTTCTGCCCATCGTGTCATGTAGTCAACACCCATGATGATGAAAACCTTCCCTGTAGAAGTACGAGGTAGGGGACCTATTGCATCCACACCCCACTTTTCAAAAGGGCCATAAGATATTATTTGGACTCGAGGCTCATATGTCAGTCGTCTATCCCCAGCAATTTGGCATGGCTTACATGCCTTACACCAATATTGGACATCACGATGTAAGCTCGGCCAAATAAACCCTGCTTGTAAAATCTTCCTACTTGTAATATCTTGAGGAAAGTGACCACCACAGACATCATCATGAAATGAAAGAAGAATTTTCTCTATCTCTTGCGCACCTGGTACTCTCCTCAAGACCAAATCTTTCCCTTTGTGATATAAATCATCCCCGATCAACTGGTAAGGTGTGTCCTTCTTAACTAGTCTATGTCTTTGCACCTTGTCTAAGTGTTTGGGACACTCACCTGCTTGTAGAAAGAAGATAATGTCTTTTAGCTCCTCTTGACCTTGATATTTGGGTTCATATAGTTTCACACCTCCTACCGCCATTTGAAGCTTTTCATTTGCGAGTAAGTCTGCTTCCTTGTTATGAGTTCTCACAATGTGTTGTACCTGTGTTGCTTTAAAACCCTTCATCAAAGCTCTTACACTACTAAGCCACTCAAACAATGTACGATTCTTGCACCTCCAAGTCCCTTGGATTTGCCTGACCACTAGCAAAGAATCACCTTTTATAATAAGTCTTTGTATGCCTAATTCTTTGCATTCTTCTAACCGAAGGGTTAGAGCAGCATACTCAGCCTCATTGTTAGAGTGAACACTGGGTAGAGTGATACCTTTTCTAACCATTACCTCCTTTTGTGGGTTCAAAATGATGATTCCCCCTGCTGCTTTGTCTTGTTGGCATTGATAAGCTCCGTCAAAGCATAAAGTATGGGCATTATCAATCTCCTATACTTTGAACTATTTTGAGCCTTCCTCTCTTTGTAGTCGTGATCCTTCCCTTTCTCTCACTTTGTAGGTGAGAATGTCTGCAAGTCCTGCTCTTGTGCTATCTTCTACAAGGAAAGTGTATTCAAATTCTTGGAGTTCAAGCACCCACTTTGCTATTCTAGATGAGAGGCTCATGTGTTGTACTACATATGGTAGATTTTGCTCTAAGGTGAGAAAAACAAATGGCACAGGGAGAAGAAATGATCGAAACTTCCTTACCGCAAACAAGATTGCAAAGACCACTTTCTCCATTTCAGTGTATCCCTTCTCGGTCGGAGTCATCACCTTGCTTGCAAAATAGATCGGCCTCATGTATGATGTTTTAGGATCTTTTTGCATCAAAACAACACCAATTGCATTCGAAACCTACACTTGGAGTGACATAGTAGGTCTCCTTTGGATCTGGTGGCATTAGGATTGGGAGAGAGCTAAGAATGCCCTTTACTTCCTCAAAACATTTTGCATGTTCCCTCCCCCATTCAAATGTAGATTGGCTTGCCAACCTATGCAAAGGGGCGATGGCTTCTGCTAGGAGATGGATGAAGCGAGACATGTACCTCACTTTGTGGTTGAAGGTCATTAGCTCCTTAGTTGTTGTTGGTGGAGATAATGACAAAAGGGCCTCTACTTTAGAGGGATCCACTTGAATTCCTTGTGAAGAAACCACATGGCCTAGCAAAACCACCTATGATTCACCGATATGACACTTCTCTGGGTTGAGTTGTCCCCCAAATTGATGGAGCCTCTTAAGCCCCTCTTCAACCTTTTGGCAGTGAAGTGATCTACAACTATAAATACAGAAATCATCCATAAAGACTCTTATAGATTTTCCAAAGAATGGCTGAAATACAAATATTGTGAATCTCATGAAGGTGCTAGGAGCATTGGTGAGCCCAAAAGGCATTACTCTGAATGCAAAACATCCCCAAGGTGTGATGAAGGTGGTTTTTGGTTGGTCCTCTTGTGCTATTCTAATTTGAAAATATCCTGAATACCCATCACACACAGTGTAGCATTCGTGACATGCTACTTCATTCAAAATTTCATCTTGGAAAGGGAGAGGCAAGTGGTCCCTCTTTGTCGCAGCGTTGAGGGGTTTGTAATCCACGCAGACCCTCCACTTACCATTCTTCTTGGGAGTGACTACAATAGGTGATACCCATTCGGAGTTGGATACTGGATAGATGAAGCCAGCCTTCAAGATTCGATTCACTTCTTGTAGGAGAGCCTTTTGTTGCACAGATCCTAGTCGCCTTAACTTTTGAGCCACAGGTTTGGTCCCTGGTTTCAATTCAATTCGATGCTCTATTACATCTACACCTCTTATTTGTGAGTAGTCAGTGATAAACAAATTGGGATACCTCCTTAACATATTGATGTAGGACCTCTTCTCCTCACAAGTAAGATCTTTTGCAAGCATCTTCTCAAATACTTCTTCAAGGTGGTGGCATCTTTCATCCCCTCGTGTGTGATTGTCTGTTGGCTTTTCTTCTACAGAAACATCTTGGGTGTTGGCGTTGAATACAATTCCCATTATCTCCAAAGAGGACTCCTCTTCACTGGTTGATGCTTCCTCATCACTTGAGTAAGGACTCTCCTCCTCACTCTCTTCATCTGCCGTGGTTTCATAGTTGATATCTAGTTGCTTTCCTTCTCGCCAATCATACACCACCGGTTGACCCTTCTTAAGAATCAAACGACCACTTCCCCATTTTTGATCTGCATTCACAGCAATGAGCCAAGGCCTCCCTAGGATGATGGGATAGCCCTCCCCCTTAGATGGCATGACATACATATCCACTCGTGCATCTATGCTACATATGTTAGGAAATAAGACGTAGCTAAATAGATAATTGAGTAGATTACTTAATGGAGAGAGACAAATTTATATACACGAGATTATAGAGTAGAGAGAGAGAGAGTACACACGATATACGTGGTTCACCCAATGTGGGCTACGTCCACGGGAAAGCAGCCACTCAATGGCTTTAGTACTTCAAAATAAGAAGTAGTTTACAAAGGGATTATACCCTTAATGGAGCTCCCGCCTTGCTTCACTCTCACCACCTCACACTCACCTTGTTGCATCAACTTCACACTATGAAATGTGTGTAGAAATGGCCTCCTTTTATAGGCCAAAAGGGCTGCCCTCTCTTATGAGAGACAGCCATGTGTAGCCGTCCTTGTGCGAATAAGTCCAAATCGGACCCTCCAATCCGCCCATGTGTGGCCGCCCTTGAGAAGACAAGTCGGCTTTTGAATTCGGCTACCGGCCACCGGCCATTGACTTCCGACCACCGGCCACCGGCCATTGACTTCCGACCACCGGCCATCGGCCATTGACTAGCGGCCACCGGACAACCGAACGGTTGTTTTCTGACCACTTTTCGGCTGCCGTCCGGCCATAATATTCCGGCGAAAAAAAAAGTCTCGGGGGCCTCCGCCCCCGAGGCCTTTAAAGTTGCCCCTGATTCTTGTCCGTGAAAATTTTGGTTTTCGTTGAGTGATTTTCATTCACGCACGATGGCTTCTCCTCATAATGGGGGCCTTACAAATGTGCGCTTTTACCATAGAAAATTACAAGGGTAAATCAAGCTCCATACTTAACAATCTCCCACTT
Organism: Adiantum capillus-veneris; assembly: GCF_014529385.1. Classification (NCBI taxonomy): domain Eukaryota; kingdom Viridiplantae; phylum Streptophyta; class Polypodiopsida; order Polypodiales; family Pteridaceae; genus Adiantum; species Adiantum capillus-veneris. Next base: position 7,120,507 of record NC_140940.1, on the reverse strand, counting down.
GGAGACTGATCTCCAAACCAAACCTGTGACTGCTTTCCATTCTGGCTTCTTATCCTTGAATGCCGATTGAAGATGAGCAAAAGCTCAACTTCTCCTTGTTGACCACCTTTGTAAACATGTCTGCAGGATTTTCACTTGTATGCACCTTTCCTAGCTTCAGTTGTCCCTCTTCCAAAAGGGTGCGTATGAAGTGATATCTCACCTCAATGTGCTTTGTCCTTGAATGAAAGGCTGAGTTCTTTGCAATATGGATAGCGCTTTGGCTATCACTATACAAGACACAATTGTCTTGTTTGAATCCAAGATCTTCTAATAATCTGTGAAGCCACAGAATTTCTTTGCTTGCCTCCATCATTGCTACATACTCTGCTTCCGTGGTAGAAAGTGAAACCACTTTCTGCAGCTTTGAAGCCCAACTTACTGCTGTGCCTCCAACCATGAACACATAGCCAGTAGTGCTCCTTCGAGTATCTTTGTCACCTGCCATATCTGCATCAGCATACCCTTCTAGAAAAATATCAGTTCCTCCAAAATACAAAGAATTTATTGTTGTCCCTTTTAGATACCTAAGTATCCACTTCACAGCTTGCCAATGCTCTTTACCTGGGTTTTCCATGAACCTACTCACAACTCCCACTGCATGTGCAATGTCTGGCCTTGTCCAGACCATAGCATACATTAGAGAACCTACCGCTGCAGCATATGGAAATTTAGACATATAGGCTATCTCCTCTTGTGTCTTTGGACACATATCCTTCGTTAGTTTAAAATGACCAGCCAAAGGTGTAGAAACTGGTTTTGCATTTTGCATTGCAAACCTTTCTAGTACCTTCTTGATGTAATCTTCTTGAGATAGCTTTATTGTCTTCTTCGTCCTGTCCCTTGATATTTTCATACCACGTATCCTCTTTGCAGCACCTAAATCTTTTATTGAAAAAGATTTAGACAGCTCCTCTTTTAGGTCTTTGATGTCTTGCATGTTAGCACTTGCAATCAACATGTCATCAACATACAACATTAGGATGATGAATTTCCCATCTCCCAAATTCTTCGTGTAGACGCAGTGATCGGAGTTGCATCTTGTGAATCCATGATCCAACATCCATCGATCAAACTTCAAGTACCATTGTCTTGATGCTTGCTTTAAACCATACAAGCTCTTCTTTAATCTGCAAACCATTTTCTCCTTACCTTTTACTTCATACCCCTTTGGTTGAAGCATGTAGACTTCCTCCTCTAAGTCACCGTGAGGGAATGCCGTATTTACATCCATTTGCTCGAGATTTAGATCATGAGCAGCTACAAGGCTTAAGACAAGCCTAATTGAGTTCATTTTTACAACATGAGAAAATATTTCATTGAAGTCAATACCTTTCTTTTGAGAAAACCCTTTTACCACAAGCCTAGACTTGTACCTTTTCTTCCCACCTTCTTCTTCCTTCAGCTTGTACACCCATTTGTTTTGAAGTGCCCGCTTACCTTTAGGCAACTCAACCAACTCCCATGTTTGGTTGCGATGTAGTGATTCCATCTCCACTTGCATGCTCTTCGTCCATTCTTCTTTGGATTCATGTTGCATAGCTTCTTTGTATGATTCCGGCTCTTCAGAATCTGAGATCAAGAGATGGTTGAAGGAAGGAACAAACCTTTCTGAAGGTCTACTTGCTCTTCTAGATCTTCGGGGAATAGGTTGAGGCTCCTCATTTGGTTGACGTTGTTGCACATTGTCACCGTTTGCAGTCCTTGAGTCTTCACCGCCCTCAAGCTCCATGTACTCATCACCTGTTTCTTTTGTTTGTTTTCTTTCCAAGTAATCTTTGTACATATTTTGCTCGTTAAAAATTACATCCCTACTCCTTAAGATTTTACCATCTTCAGGATTCCATAGGCGATACCCAAAGTCTCCTTTTCCATAGCCAATGAAGAAACACTTTTTGGACTTTGCATCTAGCTTTGATCTTAGGCTTCTATCTATGTGCATGAAAGATTCACACCCAAACACTTTGAGAAATGCATAATTCACCGGTTTACCTGTCCATGCCTCTTCTGGAACTTCTCCATCCAAAGCCGTTGAGGGTGACCGATTGATTAAGTACATAGACGTACTTACAGCTTCCGCCCAAAGCTCAAGCGGTAGGCCTGCATGTAGCCGCATGCTTCGTGCTCATTCCATGATTGTCCTATTCATCCTTTCCAAAATCCCATTTTGTTGAGGTGTCCTTGGGGTTGTCCTTTGCCTCCTAATGCCATTGCTAGCACAAAAGCTTTCAAAAGCTTGGCTACAATATTCGCCTCCATTGTCGGATCTGAGGCATTTAACCTTGGTACCTGTTTCATTCTCCACAAAGGCTTTCCACCTTTGAAATATGGAAAATACATCGGATTCATTCTTCATGACATAAACCCATGTTTTTCTAGTCGCATCGTCTATGAATGTTACATAGTACAATGAGCCACCAAGTGATGGTGTACTTGCAGGACCCCAAACATCAGAATGAACCAACTCAAGTTTTTTATTTTTTCTTTCATTTCCTGATTTTTAAAATTTTACCCTCTTTTGTTTACGATAAACACAATCTTCACAGAACTCTAATTCCACTTCTTTCAAACCTAGTAGAAGCTTCTTTGTTTGAAGGATTTGCATTCCTTTGGCACTCATATGCCCAAGTCGGTAGTGCCACACCGCACTGTCAACTTCTGTAGTTGTTGCACAAGCTGAAGGTTGGGTGCTAACAGTACACAAGTAAAGTGTACCGACTTTTTCACCCTTGGCAACCACCAAAGATCCCTTTGAGATCTTCCACCGTTTGTTTCCGAATGGAATGTTGTGACCTTCATCGTCCAATTGTCCTGTAGAGATCAATTTTTTGCGAAGAGAAGGAACATGCCCAACATCTTTAATCTTCCATTCATTTTCGTTAGCAGTTTTGACAGAAACTGTACCTTTGCCAACAATCTCACAAGCTTCATCATCTCCCAAGTATACATACCCAAAATTACCTTTGGTGTAGTCTTGGAAATGTTGCTTGTGTGGTGTCGCATGGAATGAAGCCCCAGAATCTACTATCCAGGAATTAGACACATTGTCTAATGAGAGAATTAGAGCATCTTGCTCTACTTTACCTGCCACATTGGCCTCCGATGTTGTCTTGTTGTCTTGAGACTCTGTCTCCTTCTTCTTCTTGGACCAGCAATCCTTCTTGACGTGGCCCTTCTTGCCGCAGTTCCAACATTCAAGAACTGACTTTGTGCGTGACTTGCTCCGCCTTGAGCGATCACGACCCTTTTGGTTTTTGAACCTCTCCTTAAGCCTTCCTCTTGTTTCCACTGATAGTGCAGCACTTGATGATTCTCCTGTGCTTCTCCTTTGCATTTCCTCGCTTAGGAGAACACCCAAAATATCATTAAACTTAAGAGTATTTGTGCCAGAGATAGAATTACTTACAGCCATCACAAGGCTATCCCAACTATCCGGTAGAGATGATAGTATAAGGAGAGCTCGCACTTCGTCATCGAAATTCATTTTCACTGATCGAAGTTGACTTATGTTTGTGTTAAATTCATTTAGGTGTTCTGCAACTGAACCATTCTCTGCCATCTTTAGATTGAACAAGCGCTTCATAAGAAATACCTTATTGGATGCCGATGGTTTCTCGTAAAAGTCGTCAAGTGACTTCATCAAGTCCTCCGTGGTCTTCATCTCCGAAACAATGAAGGCCACCATTGACGCCAAGCTTAACCGGATTGTTCCCAGTGCCTTTCGATCAAGGACAATCCATGCTTCATATGCCATTGTTGCGGGCTTCTTCGCAAGACCGCCTAGTGGCAAATAGAGGTCCTTCTGGTAGAGATAGTCTTCAATCTGCATCTTCCAATGTTGGTAGTTTTTTCCGTTGAACTTCTCAATCTTGAGCTTCCCTTCCTCCACCATAACTCCCACTCAATTCAAGGAATCCTTTCCTTGAGATAATTTAGCTACGAGCAAACCTTGCTCTGATACCAGTTGTTGGAAATAAGACGTAGCTAAATAGATAATTGAGTAGATTACTTAATGGAGAGAGACAGATTTATATACACAAGATTATAGAGTAGAGAGAGAGAGAGAGTACACACGATATACGTGGTTCACCCAATGTGGGCTACGTCCACGGGAAAGCAGCCACTCAATGGCTTTAGTACTTCAAAACAAGAAGTAGTTTACAAAGGGATTATACCCTTAATGGAGCTCCCACCTTGCTTCACTCTCACCACCTCACACTCACCTTGTTGCATCAACTTCACACTATGAAATGTGTGTAGAAATGGCCTCCTTTTATAGGCCAAAAGGGCTGCCCTCTCTTATGAGAGACAGCCATGTGTAGCCACCCTTGTGTGAATAAGTCCAAATCGGACCCTCCAATCCGCCCATGTGTGGCCACCCTTGAGAAGACAAGTCCGCTTTTGAATTCGGCCACCGGCCATTGACTTCGGCCACCGGCCACCGGCCATTGACTTCCGACCACCGGCCACCGGCCATTGACTTCTGACCACCGGCCATCGGCCATTGACTACTGGCCAGCGGCCATTGACTTCGGCCACCAGCCCCCGGCCATTGACTTCCGGCCATCGGCCATCGGCCATTGACTACCTGCGACCGGCCAACCGAACGGTTGTTTTGTGACCACTTTTCGGCCGCCGTCCGGCCATAATATTCTTGCGAAAAAGAATAGTCCGACGAAAAAGTTGCCCCTGATTCTTGTCCGTGAAAATTTTGGTTTCCGGTGAGTGATTTCCCTTTACGCACGATGGCTTCTCCTCATAATGGGGGCCATACAAATGTGCGCTTTTACCACAGAAAATTACAAGGGTAAATCAGGCTCCATACTTAACAACATACAGAGACTTTTACATTTTCAATGATCCCCAAACACTTCACACTTGAGTTGTTGGCTAGCCTAGCTTGAAAATTAGAGGACTTTGTAATTTCAAGCCCTAACCTATTCATTGATTTTTCCGTGATCACACACATTTGAGCTCCACCATCAACATACACATTAGACACCTTTTTACCCCTTATGTAAGCATCCACAATGGGTTCCACATCTTTTTGTAGCTTTGAGGCCACAACCTTAATGGAAAGATTTGCTTTCTTCTTTGGAATTCTTGTACTTACCAACTTTGGCCATTGCCTTCTTACTTTGGCTAATAGGTGTAGAAGTTGAGGCCATGAAATGTTTGGCTTTTGGGTTTGTAAATCCTCCAGGATGTTGTAGGGCTCTAGCTCCTTTCCCAATGGGAAGTCGTTGATACCAATTTCCCTTCGCCTTGATCTTTTCTTCCTGCTACTTTCAGCTTCTTCCATCTTTGACTTCTTCTTCTTGTCCCTTCTGGTTGAATTTGTTCCTTCACTTCTCATGTCTTCATCCTTATCATGTGATCTTGTGCGTTTTTCTGCCGGCATAACATCAAAGTTTAGAGTATGCTCATCTATTACCTCTTCTAGCTTGATGATGTTGACTCCTCTTTCTTCCTCCTCATGTGGGACAGGAGGTATATTTGCTGGTGGTGGTGGTCGACGAAGGATTTGTGGGCCTTGAGCTAGTTCTTGCTGCACAGTGAGAGGAGGCGGTCTGGGGGGATATATGTCTCCCGAAAGTCGCCTTCTGGATGTGGACAATTGTACATGCCATGGCCCATTTCATTGCAATTCCAACATCGCAACTCTTGAGCTTGTCTTCATTGATTGCGATTCCCTTCTCTTGGTTGTCGTTGTTGAGGTAGACCCTGTACTAGATTCAGAGAGTGAGGTTCTCAAGCTGTTGAGTTAGCCGTTGTAAAACCTCTTGTTGAGAGTTATCTCCTATTTGTGAAGATTGTGCAAGAGGGGCCCTAATTGGTGCTTCCATGGTTTGTGAAGACTCCCTCTCACTCACTTCATTCAAACCCCTTGCTCTATGTGCTTGGAAGTGTAGTTTTCTAAACTTGATGATGGCTACCTCACGTGCTTCTTCAAAGGTGGATGGGAATTTTAGCTCTACTTTAGCCTTTAAAAGTGGATACAATCCAACCAAGAATCTCTCTTTTGTTAGAAAGCTAGGTGCACCACCATGATTTTCTAATGTAGCCTCCCACCTACCCCATAGATTGACAAAGGTTGCTTCATAAGAGGGATAGTCTTCAAGTGATACCTGCCTCTGTCCAATAAGACATTTCCATAGTCCTTCAGAAGTATCACCTTGCACGAACTTGGAGAGGAAGCTTCCTCGCAGTCTCTCCTAGTTGGACTTGATTTGGGGTTGCAAAGTCTCATACCATGCTTTAGCTTCTGCTTTTAGAACCAACGGGAAGGCTCGTAGCTTTACTTCCTCTTCATCTGTCCCAGATATGAGATGTGCCATCTCCAAGTTGTCAAGAAACTCTTGCGCATCTTCCCCACTTCTTGCATAGAATGTGGGAAAAGAACTTGACATTTTGTTTAGACTTTTTGATTTTTTTTTTATAAAAGAAAATTTTCTCTTACGAGCCGCACAAGATTGTTGACACTATAAATATGATTACATTAAAATGAAGATGTACACATCCATTGTTAATTAGTACTTTATCATAGGTAGAATAAATGGATTAATTGAAGCATTGATTTCATTGAGGCGAGTGGATCCAAATATCCTCCTTATGATAGATTGAAACCTAAACTTAGTTTCAATGATTATATGAATGGATTGCCGAGCAATAGGCCTAAAAGGTTCATTGTTTTGATTGTGATTCATGTGCTACTCCTCGTTGTTGGTTTGAAGACCTCGTTCCTTCATATGGCCCTTGAGCACCCCTTCACCACTCCTTGTTCCTGCCTTTAAAACAAAATGAAAATGTGAACATCAAAAGAAGTTCATAATTGATGATTGGAAGTATAATTGGATTGGGTGATGCTAGTATTTCTCGAAGTCTTTCTGCACCAAACATTAAAACAATGCGTTGCTGGAAAAAGTCTTTTCTATCTATGTGAACATTTACTCTAATGTGTTGTGCAAAATGAAATGGATAGAGGGGAACTCCATTGTTCATCACTAAAAAATTTGAAGGTAACTTGGAAATATGTTCCTCCGTGGGGGCACTACTTTATGAGGGCGAGCTTTTTGAAATGGGGCCTCTAAACCCAAACCAATGGGCCTACCCTCACAAAATGTTCGTAAAGAGGTACGCACACTACTTGGGGCACCACCTTCTTTTGGGAGTGGACAAGGAAACCAATCAAAATAACACTTGCACTCACCCACTCAAGCAACCCACTTTGAAAAGCCCCTTACTCTATATACACTTTGGACACTTGAACACCATCAACGATTATGCAACCGAATGCCGTGCATCAAAATGAAATATGCAATTTGTGGAATAGCATTCACCTTCTCCCCATAAGAATACCCATAATACATCCAAACTCTTCCTCTCTCAAGCACTCATCAAAAAATCATGCGCACAAGACTTGCCTCTCAAACACACAAGAGAATCACTTACATCAAACTAACACACTTTGCATAGAGAGCTCATCTCCATCTATGCAATGCCGTGACACAAATAAAATCACCATGAGAGGTAGCCACATGCATATGTAATGAAGCAAAAGAGAGTTGGAGTGAGAAATTTCTTTAGACCAATTGAATAAGTGTGGAGAAACAAACCAATGGTAAATTGAGAATAGAACACTTACTTGATTTCTCGCACACCTTTTAAGGGGAGGATAGACGCTGGCTAACCATCACGAACTGCGACACTTGAAATTTTTGAAGATGATTTCATGATCACTAACATGATGTATTTACAAGTTATTGAGGTGCTACAAATGATTTATTGGGTTGATGGAGTAAGAGATTGTAGAATAGAAAGAGTGGAGGATAGAGTTGCACTTCCTCCAAAGAGGAGGGTTAGGAGGGAGGACGTGAAAGAGGGAGAGTTGGTGTTTTCTCTACTATTGATCAAGAAACAACATGAAGTTGAAAATATAGGTGTGTGTCCTTGAGTCTCTCCAAGGGGGGCTATTTATAGTTGTGTAGGAGTGGGATTATGCTACACTTAATTAGAGTAAGTGATTAGAGCTAATTAAGTGTCCTTTGACCACTCATTGAATATTGGACATAAAAGGGACTATTTATTCACCAAAAATATCATTTTAGACCCTGAAGGCTCCATAGGGGTGCATAATGTAGGTGGGCCCCACCATGAGGCCCTGCGGGTGGCTCCTGCGGGGTATCTCAACTTGTCTGTCTTGGCATTTAAAAAAAAATCTTTAGGTTGGTCCCATCACATGCAAGTGACCTTGAACACTCATTGCTCTTCTAGAAGATGAGTAGGGAAAAAATAAGATCTCACCCTCTTGATTTACTTGATTTACAGTTCCCTTTTGCTGTGAATTTGACAGATTTACACTATTTTGACCATAACTTTTTACCTGTACCTCGAAATGACATGCTTCAAAAGGAAAAATTGATCTTCTCAACATGTTTGATATGAATTTGGACTATTATTCACGCCTATGCACCAAGGAATTCGGTTTGGAAGGTCCACACTAGGCTAGGGAACCTTTTGCTTCCAAGTCTTCTTGTATGGGCCCTTTGCTTGTATGCATCCAAGGGGAATCATGCTTTTTCAAAAGGCTATGATGCTTAAACAAATAGAGGAGGGCCCAATATTATTTGCTTGTGAAAAGAATATACAATTGGAGTCTTTTTGAAAGGAGAGAAACTATATGTATATTCTTCAGAGATATTGGGCCACCTATGTAGGGGGCATAGAAGACTTGTAGAGAGGGACCATAATCTTTAGTAAAGACAAGTGGAGAGTTGATTTCCATGGGAATTTATTTATATGGGGTGGAAGATGGATATATTATTTTTCTACTACTAATTCACAAGAGGTAAGAAAGTTTGGGGTATATAGTTGGTTATTGTATGCTTATTCTATTTACAAAGCAAAAAAGAAAAGGGTGGTAATATAAATATATGACTAAGGTGACATTTTTGGGAAGAATATAATGTATGTGTCGCCACAAAGGTTAAACGAAGAGGGGGAATTTACTCTATATAACTTAATAGCGTAGAACAACATATACACATATGAGGAAGAGGACGTTTAGTAGGCTGACAAATGTTGCAAAAAGATGGTTACCATTTTATGCCACTCACTATCAAGTGCCATCCATAGTATGTTCCACATCCCATGATACTCTAGATAGGCCCATCTGTGCAACATCCACCTCCCTCAACATCTCCTCTAAAGCATCATAAAATATTGTATGGTGATGGAAAGTCCTAGCATTGAAGTCCCCCAGGATGATAATGTTGCCATCCCTAGAGAACTTCCATACAACATCATCCAAAATAGAAAAGGGGGACTATCCTTGAGGTGTTGCATATACTGACGTATACGGAGGAAAGTAGCAAATAGCAATGTAGAGGTATCTGCATGTCTCTGCCCTCAATATAACCCACATGTACCTAGCCTGCTCATCCCTACGGGCTATACGTATCAATGGCTGCAACTCCTCCTTGAGTAAAACTACCACTCCCCTTGAACCCCATCCTCTGTGCTATGATCAAGTCTCCTGTCTGCAAGATGACTCCCATCTGTATCTGCTAACATGTAGCATTGACTGCCAAGGGGCTTCATGCGTCTCAGAGTAAAAGATGATGTCTCTCTCAGTGAAACTATCCTCAAAAGCACTTACATTAAGGCATAGAGATCCATTACAATTCCAAGTAGCAACTTTGAGTGTGGCTCCATAGGTCTTGCACCGTCATGTGGAGCGCCTCTCCACAATAATCACTCATCCATCTCTATAGAAGGTCACTTTTTCTTTCTCTCGGGTTGTCCTTATCTCATGCATAACTTCTTGAATATGAGCAAGCTGTGAGAGTGTTAGGTAGTCACCAAGGAATATCCCCGTCTTCTTTAGTGTAGGATGCCTCTTCAAGAAATCCTTTTTTGCTCCCATGGAGGGGAAGTGAAGGATCAATGCTCTTTCCTTTGAAGTCTTCCCATTTCCTTCTTTCTTCTTCCCCATTCTCCAAGCCTTTGTGTGAGTGGCCTCACTACCCATCATAAGTAGCAGTTCTTTGACTTCCTGCTCCACATCATCAATTTCTTTTAGACCGGTCACTCGTACATGTAAAGCTCTAGCCTTCCTCCTTTGCTCTTCCTCTAGGATCATGCTGATGATTGTGGGAGTGGGGATGCTGTTGGTTCTTTCCCTTTTACTTTCTTGGCAACTTCTACCCATTTCTCGGCCTCATCTACCTTCTTTCACGTTTTCGTGATTACATCTACCCACGATGAACATCTTTGCCTCATGTTGCTTCTCATGTTCTTTAATCTTCCGTACTTGTTTTTTGATAACTTTGAGTTCCTCTATCATCGAGGGTTGGATTTCTCCTTCAAGTCTACTCCCTGCTCCAGTTTTGCCAAGCTCTTGCTTGAGGGCTAAGACCTCCTCTTGGAGCGCTTGGACTTCCGTCTAAAAATATTCTTTCTCCTTTCTCCATTGCTTACCCTCGTTGAAGTCCATTTGGATGAGGTTGGCCTTTTCCTTCCACCATCCTTCCATCTCCGTTTTCCACTCTTTTTTCAATGTGTTATCCTCTTGTTCGTGATCTTGAATGTTGCCTTCGTTATCGTTGAATGCGGGGAAGGGGGAACACACCCGGCACAAATAGCATGCCTCTCTATAGCCCTGGAAAACCACTACACCCCAATCCACTAGAGTTCACCTTCAAAAGTCCACAATTCGACTGCAAATCCTACACACGACCGTACACACACAACTTTTGCACTAACCTAGTCTGCTGTCAGCTCCCACACAACACAAACCGCTCTCAAACCAGCACCACACAGTAGGGATAGAGCAAAGATGAGAAGGGGAAAACAGGGGGAAGAGATAACACCAAGCTTGGCTATGGTTTTCTTTCTAATCACAACAAAAAGCAATTACAATTCCATGGAATCCGTACTATCACACGGCGTAGTCATCTCCAATACGACGAGCAACAAGGGGCTGGGAAGATCTCTGATGCCACCTCAGAATCGTTCCCCTCTTGAGAACACAAGCACGAGAACCTTCGTTGGATTGGAAAGACCTCGAGAGCTTCTCTACACTGTCATGGGCAGCTTTCTTCACAATCCCTTCACACAAAAATTCCACCTTCAATCCTCCACGAGCACCCTCCTTCTTCCTTCTTCTTCTCCAAGGAAACCCCCCCCATGCAAAAGGTTCTTCCTCCTCTCGACGTGTGTGAGTCCCTGCCTCATTTTTTGCCTCCTTTCTATTTTTAGCCTCCCTTTATCGCATGTGAGAGCACCCCTTTATGGCGGCCGTGCCTTGAGCCCCAAGTTTACACAATCCCGACGCTGCTATTGCGGGCACTGTTTCTTATCAAAAGTTTTTTGGGCACCTTTTTTGGCACGCGGGCACCGCCTCCTGGTAGACTGCCATGTCATCACCCTCCTCGCAATCTACGCCACCCGTGATCGTCGGCGGACGCCGGACGTGCCACCTCGCACGCCCAACACAACTTACGAAGGCTGGCACCATAGCCATGCTCCCAAAGAGCTCTCCTCTCCTCATGATGCCTAATGGGCTTCACCTTCAGGCTCTTATTTCCTGGAAACCCGCCCAGACACTGCGCATCTGTAACCACTTTTCCGCCATGTGGCAGTGCCAGAGCAATTCACCCCCAAGGGCTCCTAAAATCCCCAAAAAAGTCCACCAAAAAACTTGTTTTTTGCCCACCTTCATAAACCTACCATTCTTGGCGTAGAGCTCCTCTCCTCGAGCCGTAAACTTCTCTTAAAACTCCATGTTTCCAGCTCCGGTTTCTTCTATCTCGGTCGAACCTTGACTTCGCCAGGCATTCAAACCGCCGGTCCAAAAATTACCACAATCATCAGTATTGATCAGCTCAACAATGGGTCCCCAACTTCAACGGGCTATAACTTCATGCTCCGAGCTCCAATCGACATGCAGTTTCTTCCTATTAACTCTATATGCTGCATAGCACAATCTAAAACTTGGTTGAACCTCAAAAACACCAGATGACACATCTCCCGAGGTAGCTGACCTGGCACCAACCTCGCCCCCGACAAAACTTCATCGGCCATATCTTGGTATGCGTAGCTCTGATGGACGATCTGAAAAGATCGACACGCTCCATATATCAAGCACTACACACCCATGGCTCTAAATTTGCTTGGACCACCCGGCATCAACTTGGTTTATCTGTCTCAGATCTGTAACCACCTCTAACTTCAAACTCAAACATCTCTAGCTATCAATACTACCAGCTCTGTTGTGATGGTCCACTAAGGGTCCCCATATCTCCACTCTGTATAGCATGGCAGAAGTGACTAGAGTGTCAAAAGAGCCAAATCTTTAATCAAGGTTCCTAGAGTAAGCTCTAGTCAATCTCGTCTTTGTTGCTCTCCTCAAGGAAAATATTGGGCCAGTGAAAGATCACCCTAAGGTAGGTATATGCATCTGTATTCTACATAGTCTCTTGACCGTATGTAAAGGTCATTATGCAGGGTGTGCAACACCATTATCTTGGTCTTACCAAGGTTCATCCACAATCTACTATTCTAGGCAAGCACATGCAATGCATCCAAATGAAGTTGCATATGAAATCAGCACAATATCATCATCTTATAAGAAAAACGGAATCAATGTCGCTACTAGCTGAGCACGTCTCAATCTCCCTCTTGCTCTACATAGTTTGAAAAATCATCCACATGCATCCCAAAAAGAGTCAGAGATAGGGGACATCCCTGCTTCACCCCAATAGTGGAATGAACCATGTTTGCAGACATGCCCTGAGCAATATGTACCTACCCCACAATTGTCCTGTATAAAGTCAAGATCCTCCATATCAACTCTATGGGCACACCCATGTCCTATAGTCTGTGTATAACTCTGGCTCTTGGCACTATGTCAAAATCTTTGCAAAAATCCACAAAGCTACAATAGATCCTCCTATCATGATATCTATTGTCCTCAGTAATATCTCTGAGTGTAAGAATCTGGTTAAGAGTAGAGAAACCTCTCTTGAACCCTGCTTACCCTGATGCCTGTATGCCTTCTCTCTCTGCCCATCTACTCAACTCTTGCTGAAAAATAGATGCATACAACCTAGCCAACGTGTGACCAACCACGATGGTTTGATAATTCCTTGGAAGCATGGGATCTCCTAACTTGAAGATAGGCAAATCTTGGACATACGCCAAGTCTCAAGAAAACCCTCATACATAGCTCAATTAAACATCATAGAAAGAGGCTTTGCAAGCATATCTCTGGCTTGAATGAAGTGCTTTTCTACCAAACCATCATGAAACTATGCTCTTCTTGTATTCATCCTCTCATTGGATTTCCTTACCCTCTCAACACTAAAGAAAGTCGAGCATGTCTCTAGTGGGTCAGGCAAGGGTGGATACCTTGACACTGTGTATAGAGATGTGCTATATTCCTCCCATGTCTCTATGGAGGTGATGGCGGGTGGTGATCAGTACTCATGGGATAATTCCATACCTTGCCAGAATCCTGACTCATAAATAGTTGGCATAGATCCCGCTCTAATTGAGATAGGTAGGCCCTCTTCTTTTGTCGCACAAGGTGGATAAAGATAATCCTTGATTGTCTATGTGTGGTGATACCCGTTAGCACCTCTCTTTATAGTTTGATCCTCGTCTCTCCACACTCCTTATCATAACAGCTCTTCTGGGATATGCTCCTAGATCGGCTCCATGTAGACTAACTGTGGGGATATGCCTCTGATGCTGTATCATGAAGCGTCTCTGTCAGTATATGAGTGAGCTCATCTAATGACTATCGTGGCTGTTGAGTACATAGTTGTTTGTATATCTCGTCTATGTATATAGAGTTTGTCTCCCTTGTAAAGGTATATCGAGTGTGTGTGGAGACCTCTCCTAATGGAGCTGTAGTGAACTGAAACATCAGAGTGAAAGACAAGATAGCTTGATCAACTGCTACTCCAATCGGTCTAGGGCCCACCATGAAATCAAGAAAAGATGTTATGAGGCTTGGCTGGGCCATGACATAATCCACTGTACTAGCACCATGGCAATGTGGAAAGTAAGTAAAACCTCCTGTTGCTGGGAATCTCTAAAGGCCATTCAAAATGGCCAATCCATGCACAATCCCCATGTCTATCAGGTATCATCCATATTCAGTGTTCTCCTCATCCTATGAGACTCTAGATAGGTCCACATCTCTGTAACATCAAGCTCCCTTAGGATCTTCTCTGAAGTATCATGGAATATTGTCTAGTTTGAGCGTTGAAGTCCCCCAAGATGATAATGTCACCATCTTTGGAGAATTTCCGTACGTTATCATCCAAAATAGAAAAGTGAGATTGTCCTCTAGGTGATGCATATACTCACGTACTAGGAGGAAAATAACAAATAGCAATGTAGAGGTATCTACCTATCTCTTTGCTCAGTCTCACCCACATGTATCTAGTATGTTCATGCTTTCGGGCTATATGTATCAATGTTTGCAACTGCTCTCTAAATAAAATTGCTACTCCCCTTGAGCCCCGTTCTCTACGCTCTGATCGAGTCTCTAGTTTGCAGGCTGTTGCCCATTTGTATCTGCTGCTAACATAGTAGAAGATGATGTCCCTTCCAATGAAACTACACTCAAAAGCACCTACATCAAGACGTAGAGATCCATTACAATTCCACGTAGCAACTTTGAGTGTGGTCCCACAAGTATCACGCCATCATGCGGAGCATCACTCCATAATAACCACTCTTCCATCTCTATAGAAGGTCAATTTTTCTTTCTCTCGAGTTGTTATTCATAGGGGAAAGCTGTGAGAGTGTGAGGTCATCCCCAAGAAATATCCCCATTTTCTTTAGTGTAGGACGCCTCTTCAAGAAGTCCTCCATGGAGGGGAAATGAATGATCAATGCTCTCTCCTTTGAAGTCTCTCCATTTCCTTCTCTCTTCTTCCCCACCCTCCATGCTTATGTGTGAGTAGCCTCACTACCCATCATGAAGAGAAGCTCCTTGACGTCCCCTCCCCCTCCATATCATCCCAATCTTTTAGACCGGTTACTCGTACATGTAAAGCTCTAGTCTTCCTCCTCTGCTCTTCTTCTAAGATCATGTTGATGATTGTGGGAGTCTGGATGGTTGTTGTTTCTTTCCCTTTCCCTTTCTTGGAAACTTCTATCCATTTCTTGCCTCATCCACCTTCGTTTGTGTCTTCGTGATCACATCCACCCACCAAGACATTTTTGCCTCATGTTGCTTCTCTTTCTCTCTTCCGTACCTGTTCCTTGATGACTTTGAGTTCCATTATCCTCGAAGATTGAATTTATCCTTCTTCAAGTCCACAGTTTTCTTGTTTTGATTTCTCTCCCTCGAGGGCTGAAATGTCCTCTTTCAGTACTTGTGCGTCTGCCTTAAGTACTTGTGATTCTGCCTTAAGTGTTTCGATTTCTGAGTGAAGGTCTTCTTTCTCCTTTTTTCATTGTTTTCCTTCATTGAAAAACATGTGGAGAAGGCTCGCTTCACCTTCCACCATACTTCCATCTCCGTTTTCCATTCCTTCATCTCTTTTGCCACCTGCCTTATCCGTTTGTTTGTGATTGTGAATGTTGCCTTTGTTACCGTCGGGGGAGAGTTGCATATTGGTAACGTCATGGTTTCCGTTGCTGTTCTGAAGTAACCAAGCACCCCCTTTGCTTGTAGTAAGTAGGGGGTCTGCTTCAAGCGAAGCCTCTGTTTCTAGAAAATTCAAACGAACACTAGGGATAATTGAATCTTAGCAAGAAGGTCTATGCGCTGGGACTTATCATGCGCGAGACTTGATGCCTCAGTCGCACGACCATGTTTCATCATGCAACCTGCTCTACATTTTGAGTTCCATTATTCTCGAAGATTGAATTTCTCCTTCTTCAAGTCCACAGTTTGCTTGTTTTTATTTCTCTCGCTCGAGGGCTGAAACCTCCTCTTTAAGTACTTGTGAGTCTGCCTTAAGTGTTTGGATTTCCGTGTGAAGGTCTTCTTTCTCCTTTTTTCATTGTTTTCCTTCATTGAAAAACATTTGGAGAAGGCTCCCTTCACCTTCCACCATCCTTCCCTCTCCGTTTTCCATTCCTTCATCTCTTTTGCCACCTGCCTTATCCGTTTGTTTGTGATTGTGAATGTTGCCTTTGTTACCGTCGGGGGAGACTTGGATATTGGTAACGTCATGGTTTCCTTTGTTGTTTTTAAGTAGCCAAGAACCCCCTTTGCTTGCAGTAAGTAGGGGGTCTGCTTCAAGCGAAGCCTCTGTTTCTAGAAAATTCAAACGAACACTAGGGATAATTGAATCTTAGCAAGAAGGGCTATGCGCTGAGACTTATCATGCACGAGACTTGTTGCCTCAGTCGCACGACCATGTTTTCATCGTGCAACCTGCTCTATAGTGCCCTGTGCGACCTGTTGCACCTCAAAGCCCTGCACAACTTGTTGTGTGCCATGTGCACACAGCTACACCTGAGCACCTTCAGTGCCTCATGCACATGTTTGTTGTTCCTGCTGCAAATCCTAAACCTGCTTGAGCCCCTTCTTCTTTGCTTCAGCCGGGGAGGGCTTGCTGCACAATCGCTGAGAAGAAGAAGAAGAAGAGGAAGAGTTTTAACGTTGTAGGAAACTATCTCAAGAGACCTTAAATATCTATCCAACAAGGAAAGTTGAACTTAAGACCTATCATTCAAAAGG
Organism: Adiantum capillus-veneris; assembly: GCF_014529385.1. Taxonomy (NCBI): domain Eukaryota; kingdom Viridiplantae; phylum Streptophyta; class Polypodiopsida; order Polypodiales; family Pteridaceae; genus Adiantum; species Adiantum capillus-veneris. The sequence continues at coordinate 7,103,760 of NC_140940.1, read as the reverse complement.
GAAATGGCATAACCATTCTATAGTCGCAGAGAGAGAGAGAGAGAGAGAGAGAGAGAGAGAGAGAGAGAGACCAAAATGGTCGGACTAAAAATCATCATCATCAAAAGGCCAAAATCTTCAAAAGGCCAAAATGACCTATGAGACCAAACTGATACAATTCTTGTGGATCTAATCCAATGTCTGGGTACAAAAATAAAATGAAGTAAAGTGAAAGACTAAAATGGTCGGACTAAAAATCATCATCATCATCATACATGCCCAAGAATGTCGAGCATCGGGTGTTGTCCGAGGAAGCTTGCATCGGTTGTTGAAGAGCTTTGTCAATGTCCCCCTTTGTAAATAGTGGTACTAGGGGTTTCCCATGTCGTGCTAGAATAGTCCCGATTCTCTGGTGGAGTATTGGAATGGAGGCAATCTATCCATGTTGAAGCCATGTGAATGAAACTATGATTTCATTTGCCAATACCAACATGCTGTGTCCCCTTGTAGCGCTAGCTGTTGGGATGATTCAAGTGCTAGCCGAGCATATCTGTCTCTTGGAAGTTCCCATAATTATGCATGAAGGAAATTGATATAGTAAGGTCCTCAACTACAAGAGGAGAGGCATCTAGCTCAACCCAAATAATATCATGTGGCACTGAGGCCTTAGCCTGAATCATCGAGAGATCATCTTGACTGCATGCCTCTCCATACATCTCCATCTATTAGTGATACCAGATCTGCCCTGGTGGTTCACGGTCTTGCCTAGCTGACTGGAAAGCATCATGATATTATCCCATAGCCAACTTGGCAACCCCACGAACTCGACCCAAATTGGATGAATCCCCTGGAGGGATTCCGACGAATCAAATACAAGCGTACGCTTTGCATGGCTAGCTGGTTTTTTATAAGTGCTATCACTACTCCTATTCCCTTCTGCTCCTACACATAAGACCAATATCTTGGTCTCAACATGGGCTACAATCCCAGCCTGATATGAAAGTCCGGGAATAGTTGGCGGAAACTGAAGGCCTATCTGGCCACCGCGTAGCAAGCCAGATCCTTCTTGTCTAGGGAAGGCAAGAGAAGGGTGTTGCAAGAGGGCCTAGGGGGGTTACGACAAAAGCGCACAAAGACCACTAAGATTTAAATATGGCGACACCCTCCCTCAACCTGGCTTTCCCTCCCTCAAACTCCTAGACCCCTATATACTTGGCTAGACCTCTCTCAATCTTTCTAGCCTTGGCTCGCCCTCCCTAGAGATAGCTTACCCAAATTCTTCTAGGATGGCACTCGACAAGTTGTCTGATGTCATTCATTGTATGTGCTATTCTTTTTTTTCTGAGAACACTACAGTCTTTGGGTGAGTGAATATCTCATGTTGGAGCTTCATTCACTAGGAAGGTGAGTCGCCTTCCGGTAAGAAACTTGTAGCTAGGCTATACCGTCACATGAATGGGACATGAAGTTTGTGGTCATTTGACTGTTGGACTAGGGTTGCCAGTGGACAAGAGACGCTTGGCGAGACACGAAGAAGAGGAGCCGAGTGGACACACCTATGACTTCCCATCACAATCCAAAAATATGGAGCAGTCTTAGAGATATTTTCTAGTAGTCATGGATGAGATGTGTGCATTGTATATATGGTCAGTCTCTACGATCTTGGGGATAAGTCGAGAGCAACATAGTTTTCCTGTTATAGTACCTTGGGAGTGTCTCTTACAGACTTCTAGTTGGACTAAAGATCTCCTTGAAAGTTGTAGTTTGTGAAAATTCAATAATTAAGATAAACCTGAAGGGGATCCTGACTAGGGGAATGTGTATCTAGGAGTGGAATGCCACCACTCCATGTCTCGACTCAAGTAGGGTATTGCCTTTATAATTTTGTTGGTTACGTGCTACAGTTTTTATTTATGTTGGTGCATGGTTCCTTTGCGGTTACAATCACCATTGCAATAAACTCCGTTTTGGTTGGCTACTCAAAGGGTGAGTGTCTAGTGAGGATGACCATGAGTATTTTGGCATTTTGGATGTTAGACCCATGGATCTATAAATTGTCCATATTTGATTAGAAGCATTAGTATTGGATGTTAAATCCAACATATACATTCGCATGTCCTAATTTTTCTTATCTTTAACCTCGATCTTTCTTTTGTTCTTTTCCTTTATTTTTGTTTAGGTGAGAAAAATTTCAATGCTTCTTTGACAGAGTGACTGCTACAACTTTATTTTCCCATCGTTGATGTGTCCATGTATAAGATGTCTTACAAAATATTGAAGAATGAATATAATTCAGCCTTAAAAGGATATTGTGACTTAATGATTTCTAAACTTTTCCATGTATGTTGCGCAGGTCCACCTTTCAAGCTTGCGACTAGAGATGATGGATCCACATTTCGCAAAGTTATGAGAAAATTGGGTCATCCAATTTTCTTTCCTTTGCACATGTTTCAAATAAGATGCAAATAAAAAATGTGCAGTTTATGTCGCGAGGTCCTAAACTGGGATGATATAGTATCCTCTGCTACAATAGAAAGGAGCCTTTCTCAAGGAATCCTTCTCTACAAACTTGTAAATGAGACTTCAAAATTAGTGAAGATGAACACAACAAAATCCAAAATTGAATTTTTTTTGTACAAAATACACAACAAATACAAAACTTGATTATCAGAATCAATAATAAAACCATTTGGAAGCAATGGTTTCATTATTGATATTGATTCTAAAAATAGTGCTCTCTCTCTCTCTCTCTCTCTCTCTCTCTCTCTCTCTCTCTCTCTCTCTCTCTCTCTCTCTCTCTCTCTCTCTCTCTCTCTCTCTCTCTCATTCATTCTCATTTATATCCAAGGTTGGATATTCCACGCATTCAAAAGGCAAATATAACCTACCTACTAGCAATGAAGAATTATATTTTTGCATGTTTGTATGGTTGTCAGTATATCAGTGGTTTAACATTAGTTTGTTACCATCCTTTTTTCATGAATTTAAATAAAATAATACATGAAACCTAGAAAAAATCTCAAGAAATGCTTTTGAAAACTTATAAAATGTTATTCAGAGTACTCTTAAAAAGTACAATGCGTCACTTTCATACACAACCTCAACAGTAACTGTAACCATATACATGTGGTAGTGATGTGTGTAAACACACTAGGAATGCCGGGGCATTTTTTCCCTCTTTAGGAGTTTTTTCCCCCCGTGCATTGTATATAAGCCCATCACTCTAGGGCTATCAATCTTTCCGTTGCACACAATGTAACACACTCTCTATTGTGTGCCTTGAGCTTCCTTCATCTTCTCCAAGCTGTGTGTGTTTCTCTGCAACCCTAATTCTAACAATTGGTATCAGAGCAGGTCACGTCCTCCCGGGCTTAGTCGCCAATTGCTCCAGCATACGCGTGCTCACTTTCTCCGATTTCAGTGAGCTTTCGCGAGCGTTCGCAGGTCTGCTCACAATTTTGATTTGGGCTCATTTCGGCCTCCTTTTCCACTACAGGCAGTACTGCACAGGCTATTTCGTCATTTTGTGCAAAATTTCTGTCAGTGCCGTTTTCTGCATAACAGGTGCCTTATAGTCTTCTACGGTTTGTGCTATATAGCACAGGTTGTTCCCGCTCCATTTCTCCTATTTTCGGGCAGTTTTCACATCAGATACAGCATTTACCATGGCTGACAACAACAACACGGATGTGTTCAAGATGTTTGCTGTTGAGGACAGGTTGGATGGGGACAACTACCCTATGTGGTCTTATATGATGCAACATGTTCTTGTGTCAAAGGGTGTCTGAAACATTGTACAGGGCATTGATGTACGTCCTCGTTCTGAGGATGTAGGCGATGTTGAGGATGTTGCAGGTCTTGCTGCGAGGATTGCAGCTGTTAGAGTTGTTTTGCCTACAACAGAACAAGCTCGTTGGGATGTTAAGGATGTGCACGCTCATGCATTGATTGCGTTGTCTGTGAAGCACACCATTGTTCCTCACATCCGTTCAGCAAAATCTGCAAAACAGGCTTGGGATATTCTAGCAGGTCTTTATGCAAGCCGCAATGAGGCTAAAATTGCTTTGTTGCGTAAAGAGCTGGAGTCAAAGATTATGCATGAGGAAGATGATATGGATACTTTCCTTGCTAGTGTCAAGGATATCAATAAGCAACTTATTTCTGCAGATGAAGTTATTTAAGACAGTTCCCTTTGTGCAGACTGTTCTTGATTCCTTACCAGATTCTTACCAGACTTTTGCTAGTACTTGTAGACTTATGACCCAAGGAAATCCAGAAGTTGTCAAGTTTGATGCATTATGCACATTGATGTTGCAAGAGTCACTTTCCAGAAAAAACAGGACTAGACAACGTGCAATTGAACAGGCTTTTATTGCTTCTCAAAGAAAGGGTGGTAACAGCAATACAGCCACTTCTTATGGTTCTTCTGTGAGTGGCAAAAATTATGTTCCTAATGCTTCTGATGGCAGCAATTCGCCTGGAAATTCTGGTGATAAGGGCAAAAAGAAGATGCGTTGCCATTATTGTAAAGACAATGATCACTTGATCAAGTTGTGTCCTAAGTTGAAGGCCAAAGAGGCTAAGAAGAAAGAGGGTGGTTCCACTGCAAATGCTGGTTCCACTGCAAATGCATCCATTGTTGAGTCTTCTGTGAAAGGATACTGTGTTGCTAATGTTGATGCAGAATGGGCTTTTAGCGCAGAGTGCACTTATAATCCTGCTGTCCATGATGCATGCTTGTTAGTTGCCGCAGATTCACATGTGTGGTATTTCGACAGTGTGCTACAAAGAACATTACCTCACATCGTGAATTTTTTACCTCTCTCGAGTCTGTCCCTCATGGGAATTCAGTCACTTGTGCCAACAACGCCTCTTATCTAGTTCAGGGAGTTGGAAAGATTGTGCTCACTGCTGCTAATGGCAGTTCCTTCATACTTGTTGATGCACTTTATGTACCTGGGATCAAGAAGAATCTCTTGTCTGTATCTGCACTTGTTAGACTTGGACTTGTGGTCAAATTTGTGGATGACAGATGTACAATTCATGATCTCCGTTTTGGTGATGAAATTGTTGCATCTGGGCTTTTGTGCCGTGGGCTGTATAAACTCACTTTGTATGACAAGTGTGGATAAAATTTTGCAAATGTTGTTGCAGACTCAAGGGCTATTTCAGATGCAAAACTTTGGCATGCACGTTTTGGTCATCTAAATTTTGCTAGTTTGCTGCGTTTGCAAAAATTTGATATGGTTACTTCTTTGCCACCTCTTGAAGCACCTGTCCCACATGTTTGTGAAGGCTGTATTTTGGGTAAGATGCAGCGTTCTAAATTTCCAAAGGATGGTTCAGTTCGGGCTACATGCAGGTTGCAACTTGTGCATAGTGATGTTTGTGGGCCCATGCAAACTCCGTCCTTGGGCAATTACCTGTACTTCGTGACTTTCATTAATGATTACTCCAGGCATGCATGGGTATTTCCGCTTAAAGCGAAGTCCGAAGTTTTTATGTGCTTCAAACAATTTCTGGCTATAGCTAAAAATGTCTCGAAATGTACTATGGGCACCTCCGTTCCAACCGAGGGAGGGAGTATATGTCTCATGAATTTAATGCATTTCTGGCTAGTTGTGGGATAAAACACCAATGTACAGTGCCTTATACACCTCAGAAAAATGGTGTTGCTGAGAGGAAAAATAGGTCACTGACGGAAATGGCACGATGTATGGTCAAAAGTCAAGCTCTGCCGCATTCTTTTTGGCTTGAGGCCATCATGTGTGCCACTTATGTACTTAACAGGTGTCCTACGAAAGCTTTGCAGTCTATTACTCCATATGAAGCATGGCATGATAGAAAGCCTTCTATTGAGCACATGGGTGTTTTTGGTTGTTTGGCATATGCTTTGGTGCCACAAGTGCAGTGCAAAAAATTGGATGATAAGGCTGTCAAATGTATTTCTATTGGTTATAGTGCTGAAAGAAAAGGTTACAGATTGTATCATCCGCAAACAAAACGTATTCTGGTTTCTCGGGATGTAGTGTTTGTGGAAGATTCTGTTCATCCCTTGTTGTCATGTACTAGAGACAATAATGTAAGCTCAGAGGAGATTTATGACACTTTGTTGCCTCTTTTCAGTGGTGGAAATACTAATGTAAGTTCCAATGAGGAAAATGTACAGCCTATGGGGGTTTTTGAAAATGTTCTAGATCAGCCTATTACTGATGCATATGTGCATGATGTACTTGATGACGAAAGGGCTGAAAATGAGCACGCTAGATGTATGCCCAAATGGCTGGTGCACACTTTGCGTGACAATAAATTCGATGCACCTTTGTCTAGTTGTACTTGTTCAGGCTCTTTCCATGCATCTTATGCATCAGATTGTTATGCTTTGGCGGTGTCTAGCTTACATGATGTTGAGGAGCCTCTGTCTTTTGATGAAGCACAAATTCAGAAAATTGGATGGCTGCCATGCAATCAGAATATGATGCACTTATAGAAAATGACACATGGACTTTATGTGATTTGCCTCCTGGCAAAAAGGGCATTGGTGCGAAGTGGGTTTACAAGTTGAAACGCAAGCCGGATGGTGAGATTGATCGCCATAAGGCTCGCCTTGTTGCAAAATGCTATGCACAGCAAAAAGGCATAGATTATGAAGAGAATTTTGCTCCCACTTGTTGTATGACTATTGTACGTTTTCTATGTGCATTGGCAGCTCATTTTGGTTGGGATGTACATCAATCAAACATTGTTACTGCTTTCTTGAATGGTGACATATTTGAGGAAGTTGATGTAACGCAACCTCGCGGTTTTGTCATAAAAGGACAAGAGGACAAAGTGTGCAGATGTAAGCAGGCTTTGTATGGGTTGAAGCAATCGCCTCGTGCTTGGTATGAGAAAGCTGACACTCATTTGGTTAAACGAGGCTTTCGTAAAAGTCCAACAGAAAGCACATTGTATGTAAAGCGTGAGGGTGATGTACTTCTCATTGTGGTTCTTTATGTTGATGATTTGCTGATCACTGGACCAAATGAGAGACATATAGCTGAATTTAAGGCTGATTTGAATGCTACTTTCAAGATGAAAGATTTGGGGCTGGTGCATCATTACTTGGGTATACAGTTTAAGCAGTGTGATGGTGGTATTGCCTTGTGTCAGAAAAGTTACATAGAGACATTGCTATGTAAGTTTGGACTTGAGGATTGCAAACCTATTGTCACTCCCGTGGAAACAGGTTTGAAGTTGAGTCTACATGATGCTGGCGATCTTGCTGATGTCACTCTTTACCAAACCGCTGTTGGCTGCCTCATTTATGTATGCAACACAAGGCCGGATATTCAGTTTGCAATCTCACAGGTCAGCAGATTTATGCATAGCACAGGGTCTTAAGCATTGGCAGGCTGTCAAGAGGATTTTCCGCTACCTTAGTGGTACTTTACATCTTGGCTTGTTTTATCCCAAGGGGGATCATTGCTGCCAGACTTACATGCTTTTTTGGACTCAGATTGGGCTGGTTGTTTTGACACGCGAGTGTCCACAAGTGGTTTTTGTTTCATGCGTGGCAGTTCATGTATATCATGGTTGAGCAAGAAGCAACCTACTGTGGCCACTTCTAGTTGTGAGGCTGAGTACAGGGCAGTATTCACAGCTATGGTTGAGTGTGTATGGCTCAGACGCCTTATGGCTGATTTGGGTGTTGGACAGGACACTACCAACACTATCTACACTGACAGTCAGAGCGCATTGGTAGTTGCAAGGAACCCAGTTTTTCATGCTCGCACAAAGCACATTGAGGTGCATTACCACTATGTTAGGGAGAGGCACTCAGCAGGAGAGATCAGTTTGGCTTATGTTCCAACACAGGACAACCTTGCAGATCTTTTCACAAAGGCATTGTCTCGTGAGAAGCTTGAAGCTTTCCGCAAAGCTTTGTGCTTACTCCCCTTTGTGGACTGATCCTGTCCTCAGGGCATGGATTTTCCCTTTACTCATGTGCCAGCTCTCGTTCACCGCATCACTCCATGGGGGATTTGTTACCATATACATGTGGTACTAATGTGTGTGAACACACTAGGACCGCCGGGGCATTTTTTCCCTCTTTAGGAGATTTTTTCCCCCGTGCATTGTATATACGCTCATCACTCTAGGGCTATCTATCTTTCCATTGCACACTAAGTAACACACTCTCTATTGTGTGCCTTGAGCTTCCTTCATCTTCTCCGAGCTGTGTGTGTTTCTCTGCAACCCTAATTCAAACAGTAACTACACATAAAAAGCACTTACATAAAACATCACTTGATGTTTCATTAAAAGTTGTACTCTAGTCTAAGAAAAAAATGAGCAGGGTGCATGCAATAATCTATGGCTACTACTTATATATGTGAATTAAATATGGTATATTGTGTGGGTCAAATATGCAATGTTTAGCACAATAAAACATTTAATTCATCTGAAATTGTAATGGCTTATGATGCATATATACTAGATCTATGACTCTATTACATAAGGTGATATTTTTTATGGTTATGCAAGACACATTTGGTTATCTATATCATATCCTAAAAGCTGTGTATGTCGTAATTCTTAATTTTTATTGTTAAAAGATATGCCTTAGAATTTTTCATTCATCTCACTTATTTGTAAACAAATGTCTCATATGGACACATTGTGAAATTTGTATACCCACTTTCATTAGTTTTCATAGAAATGTTTTTTTTTTTTGTGCAAGAAATTATGCACTACGAATGTCTTTAAACGAGCTTAAATTACAAGATGCCTATGAGTTTGAAAACCTTAAAAATGCTTCATTGATGGGTTTTGATCTATAGATACATTCCAGATCTTAGGTTTTACCCCATAACTTCATCAAGTTAATGTAAGAGGCCTTAAAAGACCAAATTTTTCCTTTTTGCCAGTGTTTTGAAGATTTGGATTTTCTCGTTATAACAAAAATCTAGTTCCATAACTAGGTTATGAAGCTTGATTTCTTGCTATGATAAGTTTTTTTCCTATCCATACACTTTAAAATCTATGCAAAATATTATTTTGATGAGAAGTTATACTCAATTTATGAAAATTTTGTTAAAGCTCCAATAAATTTCTATGATTTTTTCATCTTAAAATTTCTCATCATAATGAAAGAGTGGTGGTAATGCGTGTGCTAGTCTCCACCCAACCATGCTATCTTATAGCCTCCCCCTGGCGTACACATTATCCGGCCGTGTCGGTGGCCTTGTCGGTGGTCTTGCCCATAGGACCCATGCCCTTACATTACCACCCCTTGGAGAATCGTTTTCATCCTTGAAAACGAATGTAGAAAAACATTTCTTAAGTGCGGAGACATTCTCCCATGTCTAAACCTTATTCAGGTCTATCTAGCCATTTTACCAACACTTGTCATCTGACATGATGTCTGGTGCGAAGCTCATGAGAATCCAAAATCTTTTCAGGCTCATGAGGAATGCTTGGCGGTGCGATAAGGTCAACCATTACACCTGTGTCAATGATATTATCATTCTGTCCTAGTTGTTTTCATAAATGGGTAACATGAAAAACAGGATGAACTCGTGAGTTCTCTAGAAGAGCTAACTTATAGGCCACTTGACCTTTACGTTTGAGAATGGTAAATGGTCCACAATAGCGTGGTGAAAGTTTAATAACTTTTCTCGTTTTCAGACTTTCTGAATGCTCCGGAACTTTGAGGAAAACCTTGTCTCCTTCTTCGAAAGTAGCAAGACGATGATCCTCATCTGCGTACTTGTTATATTGATCTTGAGCTTGCTTAACATTTTGTCGAGCAACTCGAAGCATGTCAAAATGGTCTTGGAGAAAATCCTTCGCTTGCTGTATCTTCTCCTTAGCCAACCCCACTGGAACGGGTGATCTAGGTTGAAATCCATACAAAAGCATAAATGGACTAAACCCTGTAGTCACATACTTTGGACTATTATAAGCAAATTCCAATTAGGTAAGCAGTCTTTTCAATTGGTTTACTTCTTGCTAACGTATGCTCATAGCATATCCTCTAGCACTTAATTAACTCTTACTATTTGACCATCCATTTCTCGATAATCAGCCGTACTTAGATTAAGTTTAGTTTCCAGCTTTTGGAACACAGCTCTCCAGAAGCGATTATCGAACTTTCGATCTTTGTCACTAATGATACTAGATGGAAGACCGTAGAGTTTATCTATATGCTCTACAAATAGCGGTGCTAATTTCCGTGACTTAATCGTAGTCTTAGTGGGAATGAATCGAACCGTCTTTGTGAGACGGTCTACAATTACCCAGATGGCATCATGGCCATGATTTGTAGTAGGTAGTCCTACTACAAAATCCATAGAGATACTCTCCCACTTACCTTGTGGAATCTCTAAAGGATGTAAAAGGCCACCTACCTTGAGGCTCTTTGCCTTATTAACTTGGCACTGTTGGCAGTTTGGTACGTACTCTTGAACATCATGATGTAAGTCCGGCTAATAAAATTGCCATCGAACTAAGGCATACGTCTTACGAATACCTGGATGACCAGCACTTGGACTATCGTGACACTCAAATAAGATTTGGCGCCTAGTGTCTGAGTCCTTTGGCACACATACTCTACCTTTGTGGAGTAAGTAGCCATCATCAATGGAAAAATTCTTCCATCACTTAAGCTCTTCCTTAGTAGGGGTGGAGCTCTATGTGTTGGAGTTTCTATTTGCGCGTGCAAAAAAATGTTGATCTATCTAACTTTTTACTTTCAAAGGCTATAGGTCTTCCCTCCTGGAGAAGTACCGCACCAATGGCTTTATCACTAGCATCAATCTCTACCTCAAACGGCTTAAGTGGATTGACGATTTCTAGGATGGGAGCAGTGGCTATAGCTACCTTGAGCTGTTCGAAACTGCGTTTTTGGGCTTCTTCCCAAGAAAAGGTCTTACCTTTTGCTTTAAGTTGATCCGTCATAGGAACCATGATTTTGGCATAGTCACGGATATACTGTCGGTAAAATCCAGCCATGCCTAAAAACATTTGAAGCTCCTCAAATGTGTTGGGATGTGGTCATCGAAAAATGGCAGCGACCTTGTTAGTGTCCATCTTGATGCCAGAATAAGAGATCACATGACCGAGGTAATGTATCTCTATTTTTAAAAAGTTGCACTTGCTTTGCTTAGCATACACCGCGTGAGCTTGTATCTATTCAAACACTAATCGTAAGTGTTTTATGTGTTCATCTTTAGTCTTACTGTAAATGAAAATGTCATCAAGGAAAACCACAACAAATTTTCCAAGATAGGGACATAAGACACTATCCATGAGTGTCATAAATGTAGCTGGAGCATTGGTTAGACCCAAAGTCATAACCAAAAATTCAAAATGCCCCAACCGTGTTCTAAAGGCACTTTTGGAGATATCTTGCAGTAGGACCTATGTAGTTGATCAAACAACTCATCCACTCTAGGTAGAGGATACTTGTTCTTAATGGTTATCGCATTTAATCCGCGATAATCTACGCACATGCGCATAGTACCATCTTTCTTTTTTACCAATAGACTTGGTGATGCCTAAAGAAGTGCTAGGTCTAATGAAACCATGAGCGAGGTAGTCAGCCAACTGAATCTCAACCTCCTTGGCTTCTTTAGCACTCATACAATAAGGTGGTTTACTCACCGGTTTAGTGCCTGACAAGACATCTATGCCATGTTGCACATCACGTGTAGGGGGTAAACCCGGTGGTAAATCACTTGAGAACGCATCGCTATACTCCATGAGAAAGTGAGTCAGGTTTTGCCGTGCAAAAGGAGAAAGTAAACTAGAGTTAAGCTGGGATGGAGAATCTTGTAATTCATGTAATGTTTGTTTTAGAACAGTTGCACGTTGCTCTATAGAATTAAAATTGAGAGCACTTTGCTGGTTAGACTTGTTAACACTTTGTTTATCCGTATAATTCATTGCACTTTGCATACCATTACTAGAATTCATCACACTTTGCTCTTGAGAATTCACAAGACTTGGAGACAAGCAGTAACACAAAATGACTTCATCTATTAAATCTGCTTTCTGCAAAAAGAAAGCTCGGTTGTACATATAAGAGGTGCAGATGGTATATTTTTCTCACCAAGAAAAAGCACATGTTTACCATTGGCCATAAAGGATAAGGAGTTGTGTTCATAACTAGTGTGCAATGTGTTCCCTAAACCATGTAGCCACTCCCGTCCTAAAACTATATCAGCACGGTCCATGTTCAAAAATTGGATGTCAAGGGTCATCATATGATCTTGAACAATAAGCTCAACCCCTTGAACTACCGTGTCCCATACTTCTATATCATTCCCAAATATCTGCTCCATCACATACTTGTGAGAGCAGGGAGTCTGTGTAAGCTTCAATTTCTTGGCTAGCTTATAGTTATGAGTTACACCATCATCCATTAAAATACGAACATGTTGTCCATTAATAGTGCCATGCATGCGAATCAAATCATGGGGGCCAAAGGTGGGTTGCCACATTGAAACAGGCACACAACACTTGTGCTTTTCTTCCATATGAAGAACCTCTATAGCACAAGATGAATCTAATGTGAGGTGTTGCACCGTGTGCATGGCCTTTTCTTTGCCTTGCAAAAGAGGACAATCTTTCTTGTTATGTTGGTCTGAAAGACATCTAAAACAAAAATTGTGTTTCTTTGTACGCTGAAAATCAGCAGTGATGAGAGACCCACGTGGAGTATCTCGTGATTGCTTAGGCTTCTTAGCCTCTTGTGGGCATGGAGAGGTAGATTGTCTCTTATTCCTTTTGGAGCATGTGGGAGATCTACCTGGCCATTGGCTCTTAGCCACATTGCTCTTTGTAAAAGTATTCTTAGAGTAGGGAACGATTTTTTTCCTCTCTTGCTCATCATCATATCTTTGGGCATGACTGATGGATTCTTCCAAAGTTTTTGGATGTTGGGTCTTGACATGCAGATGATAGTCTTTGTCAAGGCCCCTATTAAAACCCCGTATATTTTGGATAGCCTCGGTGCCGTCGAGTTTCCGGTTGTGTTTGCCTCGGTCGCCCGCCTTGGTCGTGCATTGTGGAGTGCGTAGATGGGGCGCTCGCGGCCGCTTGTCGTTGCCTGTCCACGCGTTGCGCACAGGAAAGCGTATCTGTCTTCTTTTTGCTGCACAACAAAGACATCGCTGTCTACAGAACGTGGGAGAGAAGCAAAACTTCGCACGCACATGCAACCCGCTTTTCGCCTTCTCCCAAAAATAGCTCGGATACCAGTGGAAGGGCGGTTGTAATGCGTGTGCTAGTCTCCACCCAACCGTGCTATCTTATAGCCTCCCCCTAGCGTACACACTATCCGACCGTGCAGGTGGCCTTGCCCATAGGACCCATGTCCTTACACATAATTTTGATTTGGTATTAATCTTGAAATAAGTAAAATTGACTATGTTCTTCACCTCATAACAGACCTAAGGGATGAACGTAACCTATAAAGTGTTTTTCTAGATTCACCAAATAATTATGACAAGTTGCTAGAAAAACTTGACGCTTGAGTATTTGATTACATAACTACTGTTAAGGTAAGTGTTTGGGGAGTGGTTCTGATTAAAATAGAGTATAGAATAACTGATCTTTTTGTGGTTGTTGGACATCCATGAAGCCGTGTGTGCCACATAAATGGTTGTAGTCATAAGCTAAATGTAGTCCTTTGGAGTTTGAGGGTGCGGACTGTTTGTGAAAACTCTATCTTGTTTTGTTATGGACCCCTTTTGGAGATGCATCTGATTTTCTAGTGAAATGGAAATGTGTAGTTGGTTATACTGATGAGAAGATTGTAAAACATAGGATTAATATTAGTTAGATATGGACTTAAATCTTGTGCATGCCTCTCAAGTTTTAGATTAACTTGTATGTTTGGATGACAGATAAAACTTTGCTTGTAATTGTGTCTCACAAAGCATAACAAGAAAGCCACCGTGTTTCAGTACTCTCTGGTGTTTGTCATACTTCAATCCTATAATGAGTGCAATTTGGTACGAATTTCTTATCCCAATCTGCTCGCAGTTCCAATGACCTTGGAGTGTACCATATAGGGCCAAATCTGATTTCGACCAATTGTTTTTCAAACCAATTTTCTCTTGTGAATTTGAAGCTCATCTTCATGGTTTTTGTAACACGTCTAATTTATAATTGGATGCAAATTTTTAGAGCTACATCACTCTAGTGCTTCATCTAGGATTAGGACACGTTTGTATGGCTAGTTGGCCTCGTGGGCTGGCCATCCTGGAATACTTCTAATGATGAAGCTCCTGGAATAGTTGGCAGAAACTCCAAGGCCTTCCTTCTTATGGTGCCACTATCTGGCCACCGCCTAGGAAGCGAGATCCTTCTTGTCTAGTTTTGTTGAGCACCCTAGCTTCCAATCCTATGAACGCACTGTTGAGATGTCGAGCTCTACACCTTGAGCTGGCATCCACTACGGGTCTTGGCCGCTTACGGCATTTACTCACTGGCGCGTTAGGTGACCGACACGGAGGATCTCTGCCAGTGATTCTACAGCTGGACTACACTTATAGTGCCAGCCTAGTATGCTTCTAGCGAGTTCACACTTAGTGACCGCATGTACATATGTGCTACTTTTCAGCTTTAGCACTTAGTCATTTTGTACTCTCTTTTCTGTGAAGAAGGAGAAGAAGCTTTCCATCTCTGTGTGCTTTGTGCTTGTCTTGTGTAGGTCTCTTGCATCCTCATTCTTTACATGGTATCAGAGCCTGGTGCAGGCAAGAGAGGCTAAGAGAGCAAGAGCATCACAATCCCTTCGTTCGCAATCCCTTCGTTCGCAGCGAAAAATTTTTTAGGGGTTTTTCGCACAAGTTTCTGAACAGGTCTCCAAAGTGCATGCAGTATACAGAGATTTACTGTACAAGTACAGTGGTTGTATGTACGCTTGATTGTGGACACTCGTTGAGTGTAGAAAGCGTTACAGGTACCACGATAGCAGGTTCAGCAGATTTGCAGGTTTTTGCAGATTGCAGCTATTTTGTCTTACTGCTTCAAGATGTCTGACGGTTTCAGTCAGATTGTTACTGAGAAGCTTGAGAAAAATAACTACCCTGCATGGAAGTTTAGAATAACAAATTTCCTAAAAGGAAAAGGTTATTGGGACTATGTAGAAGGAGACAATGAAAAGGAACCAGAGATTCCCGAGGCAAATACTACAGCAGAACAAAGGAAAGCTTTGAGGGACTGGCAACAAGGCCAGAGCAAAGTGATGTATTGGCTTTCTATGAGCATCACAGATGGCATGATGGGCTATCTACAGGATGCTAAAACCCCCGCCATTGCATGGAGAAACTTAGGCAGAGTGTTCGAGGTGAACACCAAGGCCAAGAAGCTTCAACTAAAGTCGGAGCTAAATCAGGTTAAGAGGAACAACCTCTCCATCAATGATTATGCTTTGAAGATCAAGAGCATCATTGAGGCTCTTGGATCTATTAAAGTCTCAGTGGAAGATGATGACATTATACGTGCATGCTTGGATGGTCTAGGAGATGAGTATGTACATTTTAGGTCTTCCATGAATACAAGAGACGACATCCCCGTGTTCCAAGATTTGATTTCTATGCTTATTCTTGAGGAGAAGAACCTTGACACATCTTCTTCTCATGGCAGAAATAATTCTGAACAGGCCTTCTATTCTAACTCTAACAGAGGTAGAGGTAGAGGTCGTGGTGGAGGCCCAAGGGGTTGCAGGGGCCAATTTCTGGAAGGTCAATTTCTGGCAGGGGAAACCAGTCTCAAGGCAGGGGGAGTCAAAGAGGTCGTGGTGCAGGATCAAGCAGGCAGCAACATACTCCAAATAGTAGAGAATGTTGGACTTGTGGTGAAAGAGGTCACATGTCACGTGACTGTCCAAAGGGAAAAGCAAGTAGATAGAGAGAACAGGGCAACTATGCATCTACTAGCAGAGATGTAGATGACAGCAAAAACGAGCGCATGTTTGTTATGCAACATGTAATGAATACAATGACTGCAGAGAATTCCACCCAAGATGATGTTTGGTATGTGGATTCAGGTGCCTCTAATCACATGACGTCTCGTGGAGAGTGGTTTAGAGATATGCGCAAACCAGATGTGTCAGGCTATGTGCAGACAGGAGATGACACAGCTCACCCCATTGCTCATGTAGGGGACATACCTCTAAATACGAAGAGTGGGAAATCAAAGTACTTAGCAGATGTACTTCATGTCCCAAACATTACAAAGAATCTTGTTTCTGTTGGACAAATGGTTGAGCAGGGTTTGCAGGTTCGCTTCAATCCAAATGGCTGTTATGTAGAAGATTTCCAGAATGGTTGTAAGCTGATCACAGAGGGCAAATGTGTGGGCAGAATGTTTACACTGAATGTAGACATGCCTGAGGTAAAAGCTGCATTATTTGCACAGGGCACAGGTGTTGTGGCTGATGTTGACATTTGGCACAAACGCATTGGCCATGTCAATGAGCAGAGATTGCGCAGCATGCAATCAAAACAGATTGTAAAAGGTTTGCCCAAATTCAAGGTGGATGGTATGCATAAAGTGTGTGCAGCATGCCAGTTTGGAAAACAGTCAAAGGGCTCATTTCCACATGAGCGCAATGTATGTAAAAAGCCACTTGAGGTGGTGCACACAGATGTTTGGGGTCCAACCGATACTGCAAGTATACATGGTTGCAGGTATTATGTCTATTTCATTGATGACCATACAAGGAAAGTATGGGTCTACTTCATGCGTAACAAAAGTGAAGTGTTTGGTCACTTTCAAGACTTCAAAGTCATGATTGAGAAGGAGACAGATATGCAAATCAAGACATTGAGGTCAGATGGAGGGGGAGAGTACTTCTCCAATGATTTTTCAGATTTTCTGCGAATGCATGGTATACACAGGCAGTTTACATGCAGATATACTCCACAGCAGAATGGGGTCGCAGAAAGGAAAAACAGGCACATTGCAGAGGTTTCACATGCATTGATGAATGAGAAGAACATGCCTCATCATTTCTGGGCTGAAGCTGTAAATACAGTTGTGTACATTATGAACAGGACACCTACAGCTGCGGTGCATGATGTAACACCTGAGGAAAAGTTTACAGGTACAAAGCCTGATTTGGCACACTTGAAAGTGTTTGGCTGCATAGCTTACGTGCATGTACCAGATGAGTTGCGTAGGAAATTGGATCCTAAAGCAGAGAAATGTATTCTTGTGGGATATTCCCTTGAACAAAAGGGGTACAAATGCTACAATCCTACTACACGAGAATTACGAGTGACCAGAGATGTAGTCTTTGATGAGATGAGCAGCTGGTACAGTAATGCACATGGCACTATTGGGGCTGATGTAAAAGATGATGTGGTTGTACAAAATGTGAGGCCACAGTCACAGGTTTTGAGTGGACCACAAGAGTCCTCTTCTCGTGGCTCTGTTGAGAAACCATGGAATGGTAGACTACGTACGCAGGTTACTCCACCAACAGGTACTGGGAATGTATCACGAAAAGGAAAGGAAAAGGTTGATGAACCTCCCTTTATGGTTGATGCATCATCAGGTTTTTCACATGTAGACATGGATTCAGATGGTTCTGAACAAAGTCTTGATGAGGAATTTGGAATTCCGGCTGTCAGGACACCTGGTGTAAGGAAAGTACAAGAAGATGCTAGAGGGCAAAGGAGTGACCCAGGACCGCGCAGATCTAATAGAGTCAGAAATCCAGTTCAGAAATTGACTTATGATGGGTATCTAGCGCATCACCAAGCCTACATGGCTAAGGTGATACAGGATGTGGAGCCCACATGTTTTGAGGATGCAGTTGGAAATGTGCATTGGGATGATGCAATGAATGAAGAGATGGCTGCATTGGAAGCAAATGACACATGGGAGTTGGTGCCATTGCCAAGTGGCAAGAAAGCTATTGGCTGTAAATGGGTGTATAAAACCAAGCATAAGGCTGATGGTAACATTGAGCGTCACAAGGCAAGGCTGGTCGCAAAGGGTTATGCACAAACGTATGGCATAGACTATGAGGAGACCTTTGCTCCAGTGGCAAAGATGACGACAGTGAGAGCTGTCATAGCAGTGGCTGCATCTAGAGGATGGATTATGCATCAAATGGATGTAAAGAATTCCTTCTTGAATGGTGAGTTGCAAGAGGAAGTGTATATGGATCAGCCACCTGGTTATGTCGATCCAGGTTACCCAGATTATGTATGCAGACTTCTCAAAGCTTTGTATGGTTTGAAGCAGGGCTCTAGAGCATGGTATGACAGGATTGCCAAGTATCTTGTCAGTATTGGTTTTAGGAGAGCTCATGATGATCATTCACTCTATGTACGTGAGAGTGATGTGGGGATTGTGGTCATTACCATATATGTAGATGACCTTATTATTGTTGGTGACAATGCTATGGAGATTGACCATGTGAAGGGTCTTCTCAAACAGGAGTTTGAAATGAAAGATTTAGGCGAGTTGCGCTACTTTCTTGGCATTGAGGTGATCAGGACTCCAGAGGGTGTATGGCTATCACAGAGATAGTATGCTTTGGACATGTTGTCAAAGTATGGTATGGTTGATTGTAAGCCAATTTCTATTCCCTTGGATGTGAATGCAAAGCTGAGTGCAGAGAAGGGTGATGTTGTTGAGGATGCCAACATGTACAGGAAGATTGTGGGTAGTCTAATCTACTTGACTATCACGAGGCCAGACTTGAGCTACACAGTAGGCTTGGAGAGTCAGTTCATGCAGCTTCCGAGGAAGCCACATTTGGATGGAGTACGACGCACACTTAGGTATGTGCAAGGTACTCTTGACTACGCATTGTTCTATGCAGCAGATGCACCATTAGCATTGTATGGGTATACAGATGCAGATTGGGCAGGTAGCATTGTTGATAGGAGATCTACGAGTGGCTTCATGTTCTCTTTTGGGAGTGCTGCTGTTACTTGGAGCAGCAAAAAGCAGCCTACGGTTGATTTATCGAGCACAGAGGCCGAGTACAGAGGTGTAGCAGTTGCGGCGTGCGAGGTAGCTTGGCTACGCACATTACTTGAGGACTTGGGAGTGCAGGTGGACCAGCAGATTTTCATCCATTGTGACAACCTCAGCAGCATGCAATTGGCTAGGAACCCAGTGTTCCATGCCAGGACCAAACACATAGAGGTCCATTACCACTACGTTTGAGAGCGAGTGTTGGCGGGCGACATCGACTTGGTCTACGTCAGCACAGAGGAGCAGATAGCGGATATCTTTACCAAGGCCCTCGGAGCTGAGAAGCTTCGACGTTTCCGGACTATGCTTGGACTCTGCGACATGCAGAGCTCGAGGGGGAGTGTTGAGATGTCGAGCTCTACACCTTGAGCTGGCATCCACTACGGGTCTTGGCCGATTACGGCATTTACTCACTGGCGCGTTAGGTGACCGACACGGAGGATCTCTGCCAGTGATTCTACAGCTGGACTACACTTATAGTGCCAGCCTAGTACGCTTCTAGCGAGTTCACACTTAGTGACCGCATGTACATATGTGCTACTTTTCAGCTTTAGCACTTAGTCATTTTGTACTCTCTTTTCTGTGAAGAAGGAGAAGAAGCTTTCCATCTCTGTGTGCTTTGTGCTTGTCTTGTGTAGCTCTCTTGCATCCTCATTCTTTACACGCACCTTAGTCTTCAAGTCAAGTGTATCTTCCCCCTCTCATCATCCTCAATATACAAGTGCACCATCGTCTAGTGACACCGCTGCATTGCATAGTCTATGTGGCCACAAGTCATTGCCTAGTAATCACATAACCAGTCTCACCTCTATTTTGATATTTTCATGAGGCCACCTCTTTATCTAAGGAGAGTAGGAAGACGAGCAACAAAGTCACTACTCCTGGGCATCATTTCAAATCCTAGGTTCTTGGTCCATTAATTTGTGTTATTGGCTATGCTACATTTCATTACCTTGCACCCTTCACTTACCGTGTAAAATTTTTAGGTTGTGTACTTAAACAAGGTAAATAATTACTCTTACAAATTTAAACATGTTCTAGAGGAAGTTTTGCTGGTGGTACTTGAAATAAAGTCTTTGTGTTTGCTCAAAGTCTTACTGAAGCATTTGGCAAGCTCGCTCTATGTAGCATATTTGGCCCTCATATTGGTGACCATATGGAGCCAGTGGGATCAGGGCAAAGGAAGGGGAGGAAGGGAAGGCAAGAGGAGGGTGTTGCAAGAGGGCCTAGGTGGGTTACGACAAAAGTGCACAAAGGCGAGGGAGGGGGAAGGTGATGGGAGGCAGGACCACTAAGAAGTGCAGAAGAAGTTTAGATAAACAACTAGGACTCTCGAAGCTTTAAATATGGTGACCTCGATAACTTAAAGAAGGCCACGTGATGAGCGAAATAACTATATGCTCCAGGCTCTTCCTACATCTTCACTGTACGCACTATCGTGTTGCTTTGCATGCACAAGATGAAAAATAAGGTTTTGTTTGTATCTATGAACTTTGACAAATCTATGAACTTTGCTAGAACTATTTATGGCAGGAATGTATGTAATATCGTGTTTTTTGTAGACCAAAGTGAACCAATTGGGCTGACACGTGAACAAGGAAAAAAGGGCTTGTTTTTTGCTTAAAAATGTAGAGCTTGAAGTGCTGAGTAACTGGTCCAAACGGCTCATCAAACGGAGCCCTAGCGACGAAGTTATTGTAGTTGAAAGGTGGAAGTAGTTACAGATCTAAGACGAGCAGGGCAGATGGGAACAGGAGGTCAAAGGTGATTTGAAGTGATAGTGCATAAAGCTTGAATTATGGAGCATGCCCATTTTTTCAGATTGCAGATTAGAGCTATGGATTGCAGAGGATATGGCCATTTGAAGTTTTGTCGGGGGCCAGGTTGGTGCCCACCTGACCACATGGGGAACTGTGTCATTTGGTGTTTTTTGGGCCTCAACAGAGTTCGAGAAGGTGCTATGTAGTGTATGGAGCCAATAGAAATTGACTGCTTGTCAAACGGAGCCTGGAGCGAGAAGTTATAGCAAATGGAAGGTTGGGTGCAGTTGGTCGAGATTGGTTGCAGATGAAGTTTAGTGTTTTCGCGGACGCGGATGGCGAGCTTAGAATTCTCAAAATGTGACATAAAAGAAACATAAAGACAAACTCAAAACTACAGGACATCACTTTCTACAAGAAGCATTGGTACTTCACCATCTTCATCACCTTCAACCACATTGATCTGTCGCTTATTCTTCTTAAATAATTTATCCAAAGGATGATTGGTCTTTCCACGAGCTACATATGCAGTTGGTATGAAAGAGCTAATTCATGCTACTCATTTCTCTTCTTCCTATAATGAGTTAATAATACCATCCAAAGAAGGTAGAGGATCCTTCTCCTTTGAAATAGTGACAGTTTGACAAAATTCTGCAGGTAGGCTATTAAAAAAACAGCTATAAGATCTTCAGCTGGGACAGGAGCTTCAACATAAATTAGCTGAGTGTGGATGCTTTTTCTTCTGCTAGCTAAAGCCTCAATATTTTTATCTTCACGCATTGAAAGAGAATACAACTCCATTTTAAGGCTCATTTTGGAATATCTGGCTTTAGGACCAAACACTTTCTCTAGTTCCATCCAAACAGCATTTGTAGATTGCACATCATCCAAATAATGACTAAAATCATCTTTGAGAGATGTCAGAATGATACCTAATGCTTGCTTGTCCTTGTGTTGTTTCTCGACAGATAGCACTCTAGTAACTGCAGCAGATGTGCCTGCTTCATCGGTTGATAGCGGCTTGACAATGCTCCACAAATTCTTGCGCATGAGATATCCCTTTACTATAATTTTCCAGGTGTGGAAGCCGAATCCATTAAATTTATCAACTTTTGAAGCCATGTTGAAGCCTTTCAGAAGTCTGTTTTGGCATGCATGTATTAAGCTACCGCAAAAACTATCAAAATCACTGCAACTGATTGAGTTTGAAAAACGCCTTCAAATATTTACGAGCCAATGTACTATTGAGCCGAGCATGTATGCTCAACAATGCTATCCAACCAATCAAGTTTGACATTCCCACCATCGAATTCGTCGATCGAGATCCCCGCACCAACCAAAGGAGCCTTGTTTTCAAGACCAAAGAGGAACGCATGGCACTCGTAAAGCAAACGCATCTTCTCAAGGGCACAACAATATGGATTAGCGAGGCTCTAACCCCCCAACTCAAGATAAAGAAGCAAGAGCCGCAGAAGGTATGAGATGCACGGGTCGCAGGTAAGTATGCCGTCTATCATGGTGATAGAACTATCATTGAGGAGTGTCAAACAAAAAAACCCATGTGACATCCCCCTCCTCCCCCTTAGCCATCCCACGCTCATAAGCAACATATGTTGCAATTTTGTTGTATCATCCCCCTAGTCCCTCGTCCCCCACATCTACATGTGTCATTGCAAACATTGTACCCTCTTAGACAGAGGAGCCTTTATTGTACATGTTTTCTTGGTGCCACAGGTCATATTTGACCTCCGAGGATGATCATGGAATCTATCTATCTATCTATCTCTCGTTCATGGTATGGTTGTTCGTATATCAATGGTTTAACATTATTTTGGTACCGTCCTTTTTTCACGAATTTAAATAAAATGGTACATGAAATCTAGAAAAAATATCAAGAATGCTTTTGCAAAGTTATAAAATGTTATTCAAAGTACTCTTAAAAATTATAATATGTCACTTTCGTACACAACCTCAACAATAACTACAAATGAAAAGCACCTATACAAAATATCACTTGATGTTACATTAAAACTTGTACTCTAGTCTAAGAGAAAAGTGAGCACAGTGCATGCAATAATCCTGGTGACTACTTATATATGTGAACTTGATATTTTTGCAATTTTCATGTGAGAAGAAAATCCTTTGTTTGTGTGGGTCAAAAACGCAATGTTTACAAATTCAATTAACAATCACAATAAAACATTTAATTCATCTAAATTTGTAATGGCTTGTGATGCATATATACTAGATCTATGACTCTATTACATAAGGTGATACTTTTTTATGGTTATGGAAGGCACATTTGGTTATTTATATCATATGCTAAAAGTTGTGCATGTTGTAATTCTTAACTTTTATTGTTAAAAGATATGCCTTAAAATAAAGTCACTTTTGGATTTTTCATTCATCTCAATTATTTGTATACAAATGCCTAATATGGACACAATTGGACAATTTGTATACCCACTTTCATTAATTTTTCATAGCAATTTTTTTTTTTGCAAGAAATTATGCAATACGAATTTTTTTAAACGAGCTTAAATTACAAGATGCCTATGAGTTTCAAACCTTGAAAAATGCTTAGTTGATGGGTTGTGACCCATAGATACATTATAGATCTTAGGTTTTGCCCCATAACTTCATCATGTTAATGCAAGAGGCCTTGAAAGACCAAAATTTGGATTTGGATTTTCTCATTATAACAAAAATCTAGTTCCATAACTAAGTTATGAAGCTTGGTTTCTTGCTATAGTAAGTTTTTTCCCATCCATACACTTTGAAATCTATGTAAAACCTTATTTTGATCAGAAGTTATATTCAATTTATGAAAATTTTGTTAAAGCTCCACTAAATTTCTATGATTTTTTCATCTTAAAACTTCTCATCTTAATTTTAATTTGGTATTAATTTTGAAATAAGTAAAATTTGACTATGTTCTGCACCTCATAATTGACTCAAGGTATGAAAGTGACATATAAAGTTTTTTTCTAAATGATTCACCAAATAATTATGACAAGTTGCTAGAAAAACAAGACACTTGAGTATTTGATTACAGAACTAGTGTTAAGGTAATGATAGCCGTTTTTTCGGCTCTCTGTAATTGCCATAGTGAGTTACCTCACCCTATCAAAATCACCCAAACACTGTGGTTACCCTCACCCTTTCACTGTATATAGGTTCGTGAGTCACGGGACTTTTCCCATATCTTCTTAAAAAACCCTCAATTAGCTAGTCATTGGGCTAGTTGAGCCAAAAAAATAAAAAAAATAAAAAATATAAGTATATTATGGCCCATGCGTATGTAAATATTTTTTTGCATATAGGGCCTAAATAAAAGATTTTTTCATAATTATTTTGGTATTTATTTAAATATTTCTACCTAGGTGTGTGCTATTTATGCTCTGTACATTGCCTCACCATTACCACAATTTTTTCTTACCATTTTTCATACTCTTTATTCCATATAGAAATATTTTCATGTAAGCTTCTCTTATATTTGGTGTAACTCCACCCCAACAAAAATCCAAAAAAACTAGTTTTATTTATGTGTATATTTTTTCACTATTGTGATTTTTCCCTTCCTACATCTATTTTGTTTTTTTTTCTAAAAAATTAGAACACCAAAAATATTTATCTTTTTATGGTAGCCTCATAATGAGAGAGATTTCTTTTGACCCCTTTATATTTTTTTCCACTTATATTATTTATATTTGACATGTACATATTTTTTAGACCCCTCAATATTTAATTTTCTTAGTTGTACTATTCACTTATATCATAATCTCAACAATATCTTCAATTATAGACCTACCAAATAAGGTCAAGGGTAGGTGGCATGCATACATGCGCTATGGAGGGCTCACTCTTGGAGGTATTCAAAAGAATCATCTAAAGAAGGACCCCACAAGGACCTTGTGCAGTGAAAAACAACGATCGGTTTTACTGAATTTTTAAAGTTCACTTGCTCTCCAAATTTGAAAAGGTGATACAAACAACAGTTGTAGCTCGTGAGCTGAACTTTTGCCTCAACTTTTTTCATATTTTTTTGAGCTACGAGCTGTGAGCTATGATTTTATTAGTGGACCTCAGTTTTCCCATGCTATGCAGCCACACTCTCTCTTCCACTTTATCATTTTCCTCTTTCACACACACTTCTCCACTCATCATCCCCACCTCTCTCACCACTCCTCTCTGCACCCTACTCACCTTCTCCTCAACCTTGAAGAATCAAAGAAACCATGGTGAACTCATACCTCCCACACACAATTCCATTCCAAAATTGACCACCTAGTCTCATTTTTCCTCCTCCAAATTACCTATATCTTTCAAAATAAACCACAAAATTCAGCCTCTTCTCTTAAAAGACAGCATCATGGTGGTTGATTACTCAGCTTCAATTACCTTGTCTCTCAAGGAAGGTCAAGAGTGGAGACAAAATGTACCGTCAAAGCTAGTGGACCGTCAACAAGCCTCAAAATTGGCCCTACTCAAGACACTTGGAGCATCAACCTTGTAAGAAATCCACCTTTTTTTACCTCTTAAGAGTTTTTCTTCCTTATTTGTATCCTACATGGATACTCCCATTGTAAATATCCAATTCCATTTGTAAATTAATACTAACTCTACTAACACTTACCCACTATGAAAAGTCCTATCACCTCCATTTCTGTCCTCTCTCTTTCCCCACCAACTTCTTGATAATTGCAAGCAAAAGAAATTAGATAAATTGCTGAAAATCTAACCCAACCATGGTTAGAGGAGTAACCCTAGCCTTCAAAATTGCTATAAAAGGAGGGTGTAGCTAGCACAAAAAGGGGGAGCCATAAGCAAGAGCACTATGCTATAGCTTGAGAAGCCAAGCTCAACCTCTCTAGAAGGAGCTCTTGAGTGGAAGCTCATTGTCTTATGCATGTGCATGTGTTGTAATAGGGGATTAGCAAGGGAACTCTATGCCATTGTAAGAGAGAGAGTGATCATTCAATTGAGAGTAGGAAATCTATTATTTCTCCTACTAGTGTAAGCCCAACATTCGCTGAATCAAGGAGGGTGGATTTGGACTAAGCTTGGATACTTTGTCTCCCTTCCAACGTGAAGTAATGGACAACAATGATGCGTAAGTGTCTTGGTGTTTTTTGTTAAGTTCTTGATAGCTTGTCTCTGGTGTTGTCATCAATCTAGCCATAAATCCCACATACTGTAAGAGGGCGACAGGGTGGAGAGGACTCCCCTGGCCTTAAGACAGTGATTGGGGTGGCTTTTCTTGTGATGTGTTGTGGTGAAATTTACGCAAGCTATGTTGAACAAATACTAATCTCACTTTGATTTGTCATGACAGATTTGTAAG
This sequence comes from Adiantum capillus-veneris, assembly GCF_014529385.1. Classification (NCBI taxonomy): domain Eukaryota; kingdom Viridiplantae; phylum Streptophyta; class Polypodiopsida; order Polypodiales; family Pteridaceae; genus Adiantum; species Adiantum capillus-veneris. The sequence continues at coordinate 7,077,687 of NC_140940.1, read as the reverse complement.
AAGGTATTAATGCAACAAGCACCCCCTCCCCCTTTCTCTTTCTTTCTTAAATATATAGTTGTGTTTGCTTGATCATTGCCGATACGTTTCAAAGCAGCCCGAGCACTATCTCTCTCTCTCTCTCTCTCTCTCTCTCTCTCTCTCTCTCTCTCTCTCTCTCTCTCTCTCTTTCTCTCTCTCTCTCTTTCTCTCTCTCTCTACGCATCCTAGTTCGCATCCAAAACTAGCTGGTGCCCCAAATTTGTGTAGGGTTAGGTTGCGTGTTTGTGTGTGTGTTTGTTGTTTTTTCCAACCCCAACCCAATTGAGCAGCATGGGAGCCTAGAAGAGTGCTTGGAGGCCACTCTTCTTGTTGCCCGCCCCAGACCGCTTCAAATTGGTGCCCCCAAGGAGGAACGGCTTGTGTTTTTTTGTGCAGAATCAACCTTTAGCATAGTCAAGTAGTTTGCATGAATCACGAAAATTTGTATGATCCCTTCATTCCCATTGCAAGGCAAAAGGTACACATAATTGTTAGTACTAAGTTGCAATTTCAACGTGTCATTCGTAGAATTTTAGGTCCTCTTAGGTTGGCCGAGATAAACGCTTCAGTAAATCCTTTTATTTTGCCTCTCATTAGGTACGACCTTAGTTTGGACGTCTATATTTTTGTTTTTTTTAAAGCATTAGGTCATGCATAGACCATGGATAATGGCCCAGGAATAGAGGTTTTCCCCTTCCATTTCACTCCACACATTAGAATAAACATTGCAATTAGTAGGAAAATCCATTTTCAACAACATATGGTGTTCATGTTTGGTGCCCAAAGAGTAGGAGAAATTCTCGCATCACCAAACCCTGTCATCCTACCTCTTATTGATTATCATAGGTCGTTTGATGTGAATATCTTTATTTTGTTGTAGAATAGATTGCAAGCTAGATACATTATTGTGTAAATCTTTTTAAGAAAGAAAAACAAAAACGGGTGTCACTTTGAAATCAATTCAATGGAAAGCCAACGCCAAATGTCTGGGTATCCTCTTTTCTTTGGAGAGCCTGGAGAGGATGCTGAATTATTTTTAGCAAATTTCAAGATGTCTTGCCGTATCAAGAGGATAATAACTGATCAAGAACGTGTAGAAATGTTTGAGGTGGTCCTTAGGAAAGATGCTAGCACTTGGTTTGACTCTTTGCCTGAGGAAGTTAAGGGGAATTACACAGAAGTTTTGAATCGTTTCAAGAAATACTTCTTTGATCCCCAAAACACTCAAAAATTATGGCAAGACATTGTTTCCCATAAGCAAAAAGACTTAGATGACTACTACTTGTACAAGCAAGAGTTTCTACGTCTTTGGGCTCTATGGATACGAAATGTTGCTAACCCTGGTGATGGTGCAGAATTTCTAAAGAAGGAGAGGTTCATAGCCGGACTCTTTCCTGACCTTAAGGTAAAAGTTGAGGCGGGTGCACCTGCTACCTTTGATGCAGCTGGAACTAGGGTTGCTGAGAAATATAGGAAACTCAAGTGCTTAAGGGGAGAGGTTCCAATAGAAGGTCTTAGACCCAAAGGTAAGTCACAAGCATCAACATCGAGGGAGCTTCCTGAGGTAACGGCGGAAGTAATTGAGAAGTTAAACGAATCTTTAAGCAGCCTGTCAATTCACCTTGCACAAGCTGTAGGTCCAAAGGGACAAGCAAAGAAGTCAGAAGAGAGAGAGCCACGAACTAGGAGAGTCTTGCAATGTTGGAATTGCGGAGAGTCTGGACATGGGATGTATAATTGTCCTTGGCCCCGTGGAGAGCCAGGGAGACCTAACTTGAATTACCCAGTGATGAATGCAGGAGAAGGAGCTGGTCAACAACCAAGGCTTCTACAAAGGCCAAATGGACCAAGACCACCTCCACAAGGGGTAGAAGGAGTTCCACCTTTGCCAGATCCAAATGTGCATGTGGTAGAGGTGACAAATTCAAATGAGGTTGACATGGAAGCCAATGGCATTAAGCGTGGCCGAGGGAAAGGTAAAGAGAAAGAAGGAGTCACATCATAGAGTGACCATGGACAAGGCAAAAAGGCAAAGGAGACCAAGGAAACCAAGAGGGCTCGACATCGTATCAACCTCCAAGACTTCCCTCTTGGACATGGTATGGCTCCGTACAACTTGTTGGAAGACATGAGAGCTAAGGGTCCTGATATTTCATGGCCTCAATTTCTTGCATTATGTCCACAAGTAAGGAGGGATTTAACAAGGGCAGTTAGCACTAGGAGAAAGGTAAAAGAAAGTGTGCCTGTTGTAAAAATTGCACAAGCTGAAATGAATGAGGACATTACACCGGTGCTAGACTGTTACATCAAAGGAAGATTGGTTAGGAAAGGTCTAGTGGATGGGGGTGCACAAATTTGCATCATGACAGAGGGACTCATGCAAAGACTAGGCATGCACATCCATGAGACACCTGAAATCAAAGTCAAGATGGCAAACAATAGCAAGGCTAGGTGTGTAGGCATTTGTAAAAATGTCTTTGTATAGGCCTTTGGCATTAAGAAAGCGGTGGATTTTTATGTTATGTCGACCAAGGGAAGTGGTTATCCATTTATCCTAGAAAGACCATGGCTAATGAAAATGCGAGCTTTGCAGGATTGGGAGAGTGGGAAATTAATTTGCAGGAATGACAATCATAAGAAGGTTGTCTTTGACATGAAGGAGCAACGCCAAGAGGAGCTCCATGAAGAATCATCTCAAAGTGAGACGGAAGAAGGTTGGACCGATAGCACTTCAGAAGAAGAAAGTAGCGGCAGCATTACTGAAGAGGAGTCCTCCATTGAAGTCATGGGGGTAAGGTTTAAGCCAAACAACCAGGAGACCTCTTCTCGAGGTTTGGAAGAGGTAGGTTCCCAAGAGAACCAAAAGGTGGAAGATGAAGGAATGTTAGAAGGTATGTTGTCTACAACACTTACAAAGGATGAAAGAGAGGAGTTCAAATGTGTGCTAAGGAAATTTCCGAGGCTTTTTGCTAAAGACTACACCGATGTGCGTGGAGTAGATGTTGTTCAACACAAGATTGAGTTGAAGCCAGAGGCCACACCTAAGGCTCAAAAGCTACAAAGGCTAGGAGTCATTAAGGAGCAGGATCTACTCAAGGAGGTAAGAAAGCTTCTAGCAACAGGTTTCATTTATCCAGTGGAGAATTCAGAGTGGGTCTCTCCCGTTGTTGTCACTCCTAAGAAAAACGGCAAGTGGAGGGTGTGTGTGGATTATCGTCCACTTAATGAGGCAACAAAAAGAGATCACTTTCCCCTCCCATTTCAGGATGAGATACTAAATGAAGTAGCTGGTCATGAGAAGTACACTGTGTGTGATGGCTACTCGGGTTACTTTCAAATAGGTATCGCATTGGAGGATCAATTGAAAACAACCTTTATCACTCCTTGGGGTTGTTATGCTTTTAGAGTCATGCCATTTGGCCTAACAAATGCTCCTGCAACTTTCCAACGCTTCATGAACATGGTGTTTCAAGCATTCTTTGGAAAGTCCATTAGGGTTTTTATTGATGATTTTTGCATTTATAGCTCAAAATCATTGCATCTACAAAGGGTAGAAGAAGGTTTAAAGAATCTCTATGATATGGGAGGTCAACTCAACCCCGACAAGTGTCACATAGCTGAGGATAAAGTGATCTTGCTTGGTCACAAGGTTTCCTATAGAGGCATTGAGGTGGATCCTTCAAAGGCAAAGGCTCTTATTGAGCTCCCATCACCGAAGAGTCTTAAGGAGGTCATCTCTTTCATTCAGAAGGTGAAGTATATGTCACGCTTCATTCACTTAGCCTCGGAGTTGCTTCATCCTTTGCAAAAGTTGACACAACAAGTAGAATTTGAATGGTCTGATGAGCTTGAAGAGTATTTTTGTAACATTAAAGTCATTTTGTCAGAGCTACCAACATTCATGCCTCCTTGTTGGGAGTACACATTCTTTGTTAGCTCTAGTGTTGGAAGGGAAACAATTGGTGTTGTGTTGCTACAACAAGATCCCCACAGTACAAGGATGCGACCCATCTACTTTGCTAGTAGGGTCATGAATGCTTTGGAGAGAGACTACACAGAAGCAGAACTCATGATGCTTTCTCTCATGTTTGCGATGAGAAAGTTTAGATCCTACCTGCTACCAAAACCTTTTGTAATTCTCATTGCAGAAAATTTGTTCCCTTGGGTGTCATCTCAAATGAATCTTAGTACTAGGATCTCAAAGTGGATTATGGAGTTGCAAGAGTTCCAATACTCTTTCAAGGTAGAAGATAGTGTGCGTGTACAATTGGCAGGGATTCTCACTTATAGGGTACATGAGAAGGAAATTAAGGTGCCTCAAGTAAAGACCCTACCATTGCCACCACCAAAAAGTATTCCTAATGCTTTTACCCTGTTCTTTGATGGAGCTTTTCGTCGAGCCACACGGAAAGCAGGGAGAGGGCTAGTGTTCCTCAACCCAAGTGGAGAGGTGGTCATGAAAGAGAAGGTCAATCTACCAGGTTCAACTAGCAATAATGAAGCAGAATATGACACACTACTTCATGGTTTAAAAATATGCATTGGACATGGTATACAACGTCTCATGGTAAAAGGGGATGCACTTCTCATTGTGAAGCAGATTTTAGGCATCTGGGTATGCAAAAATGAAAGACTAAGGGCCAAAGTTCATACCATCCGTAGGCTATTTAATCAATTTGAGGAGGTGCAATTATATCATATTCTTAGGAAACAAAATGAAGATGCTGATTTACTTGCACAACAAGCCATTGCATGTGTAAAGAAATAAGTGCAGGTCATCATGGTGGCGGCTGCTATGAAGCAACCGAGATACCAAGGATTGGAGTCATTGGCTCCCATTATTGGCTACATTTTGGAGGGTGAGTTTCCACAAGACTTCACGAAGGCTCAGAAGAGGAGACTCATGAAGAAGGCAAGCATGTATCTCTTCCTAGAAGGCTCCATCTATCAAAGAGGGAAGGATAAAGTGTGCAGAAGAGTACCAACTATCGCGGAAATTCCAGCCATTCTAAAAGGTTTGCATGAAGAGGCATGTGGTGGTCATTTTTCCCAAGAATTAACTGTGAAGAAGATTTTGCTTGCGGGGTATGTTTGGCCAAGTCTCCATGTGGATGTCCAACATTGGTGTAAAAGTTGTCACAATTGTCAGGTAAATGGGAATAGAAGATTGGTTTATGGTCCAAGGCAAATCGTGCTTGCAAATGGACCCTTTGAAAAGTGGGGCATTGATGCTATGGGTCCTCTGCCTAGGACAAAAAATGGTAAACTCTACATTCTAGTGGCTGTAGACTATATGACTAGGTGGGTGGAAGCACAAAGTGTGGCAAAGGTAAATGAGAGGACAGTGAGCAAATTCGTCTACACTCACATTTGTTGTAGATTTGGCACACCTTTGGAGATTGTTTCTGATAATGGTCCAGGGTTTAGAAAAGGATTGCTCACAGAAGTCTGTGAAGAACTTCACATTCTACATCGTCACAGTACACCCTACTATCCCCAATCAAATGGTTTGGTAGAAAAAGCTAATGGTGTCATTGCAGGCATCATTAGAAAGATGGTGAAAAACAAGACAAAGTTGTGGGATGACTTCTTGGATGGTGCCTTGTGGGCGTATCGAACCACATATAGGGAAGCCACGGAGTTCACACCATTTCACTTGGTCTATGGTCAAAAAGCTTTACAGCCAATTGAGCTAAACATTCCAACAATGCGACTTCATGGCAAATCAACACAAGATGATCAAGAAGCATGGATGGATCGACTTCTTACCTTAGCTGAGCTTGAGTGGAAAAGAGAAGCAGCATACGAGTGCTATAAGAGGAAAGCCACACAGACAAAGGAGAAGCTTGACAAGAAACTGAAGGACAAAGGCATTAATGAAGGAGATCTTGTGCTAAGGTATGACAATCGACTCGATAATCGTTTTGATGCCAAATTTGAAACAAGATGGCAGGGGCCATACATAGTCAAGAAGGCTTTCAATTCAAGTTACTATCAACTTATGGACTTGAATGGGAAAGAGCACTCCAGGAAGGTAAACAGCTATCGCTTGAAGCCTTACTTGAGTCGAACAGCTATCGCTTGAAGCCTTACTTGAGTCGCCTTCTACCAAAGGGTCTACCAGAGCAAAAGGCAACTATCTCATGTAAGTATTGTTCCATGAAGCATGAGTGTAACACAAACCAAAATTCCAAGGGGCCAAACAATGAAGATCTTTTCAAGGACTCTGAAGCACTCTCGTTGGAAAAAATTCTTTATGATGGTACATGAATATACCATCATCCTGGGGGAGGGCTAATGATAGCCGTTTTTTCGGCTCTCTGTAATTGCCATAGTGAGTTACCTCACCCTACCAAAATCACCCAAACACTGTGGTTACCCTCACCCTTTCACTGTATATAGGTGCGTGAGTCACGGGACTTTTCCCATATCTTCTTAAAAAACCCTCAATTAGCTAGTCATTGGGCTAGTTGAGCCAAAAAAATAAAAAATATAAAAAATATAAGTATATTATGGCCCATGCGTATGTAAATATTTTTTTGTATATAGGGCCTAAATAAAAGATTTTTTCATAATTATTTTGGTATTTATTTAAATATTTCTACCTAGGTGTGTACTATTTATGCTCTGTACATTGCTTCACCATTACCACAATTTTTTCTTACCATTTTTCATACTCTTTATTCCATATAGAAATATTTTCATGTAAGCTTCTCTTATATTTGGTGTAACTCCACCCCAACAAAAATCCAAAAAAACTAGTTTTATTTATGTGTATATTTTTTCACTATTGTGATTTTTCCCTTCCTACATCTATTTTGTTTTTTTTCTAAAATATTAGAACATCAAAAATATTTATCTTTTTATGGTAGCCTCATAATGAGAGAGATTCAGCATGGTAGCCTCATTATCTTTAAAAAAAAACCACAAAATTCAGCATCTTCTCTTAAAAGACAGCATCATGGTGGTTGATTACTCAGCTTCAATTACCTTGTCTCTCAAGGAAGGGCAAGAGTGGAGAAAAAATGTACCGTCAAAGCCAGTGGACCGTCAACAAGCGTCAAAATTGGCCCTACTCAAGACACTTGGAGCATCAACCTTGTAAGAAATCCACCTTTTCTTACCTCTTAAGAGTTTTTCTTCCTTATTTGTATCCTACATGGATACTCCCATTGTAAATATCCAATTCCATTTGTAAATTAATACTAACTCTACTAACACTAACCCACTATGAAAAGTCCTATCACCTCCATTTCTGTCCTCTCTCTTTTCCCACCAACTTCTTGATAATTCCAAGCAAAAGAAATTAGATAAATTGCTGAAAATCTAACCCAACCATGGTTAGAGGAGTAACCCTAGCCTTCAAAATTGCTATAAAAGGAGGGTGTAGCTAGCACAAAAAGGGGGAGCCATAAGCAAGAGCACTATGCTATAGCTTGAGAAGCCAAGCTCAACCTCTCTAGAAGGAGCTCTTGAGTGGAAGCTCATTGTCTTATGCATGTGCATGTGTTGTAATAGGGGATTAGCAAGGGAACTCTATGCCATTGTAAGAGAGAGAGTGATCATTCAATTGAGAGTAGGAAATCTATCATTTCTCCTACTAGTGTAAGCCCAACATTCGCTGAATCAAGGAGGGTGGATTTGGACTAAGCTTGGATACTTTGTCTCCCTTCCAACGTGAAGTAATGGACAACAATGACGCGTAAGTGTCTTGGTGTTTTTTGTTAAGTTCTTGATAGCTTGTCTCTGGTGTTGTCATCAATCTAGCCATAAATCCCACATACTGTAAGAGGGCGACAGGGTGGAGAGGACTCCCCTGGCCTTAAGACAGTGATTGGGGTGGCTTTTCTTGTGATGTGTTGTGGTGAAATTTACGCAAGCTATGTTGAAGGCCACTCTTCTTGTTGCCCGCCCCAGACCGCTTCAGTAAGTGTATGGGGAGTGGTGCTGGTTAAACTAGACTATAGAATAAGTGATCTTTCTCTCGCTGTTGGACATCCATAAAGCCTAGAGTGCCACAAAAATGGTTGTAATCATGAGCTCAATGTAGTCCTTTGGAGTTCAAGGGTGTGGACTGTTTGTGACAACTCTATCTTGTTTTTTATGGATCTTTTTTAAAGGTGCATCTGATTTTCTAGTGAAATGGCAAGGTGTAGCTGGTTATACTGATGAGTAGATTGTAAAAGATAAGATTAATGTTAATTAGACATGGACTTAACTCTTGTGCATGCCTCTCAAGTTTTAGGTTAACTTGTATGTTTTGATAACAGATAAAACTTTTCTTGTAATTGTGTTTCACAAAGCATAACAAGAAAGCCACCGTGTTTCGGTACTCTCTGGTGTTGTTCATATTTCAATCTTGTAATGAGTGCAATTTGGTAAGATTTTTCTTATCCTAATCTGCTCATAGTTCCAATGACCTTGGAGTGTACAATATAGGGTCAAAGCTGATTTTTGACCAATTGTTTTTCAAACCAATTTGTACTTGTGAATTTGACGCTCATCTTCATGGTTTTTGTAGCACGCCTAATTTATAATTGGCTGCAAATTTTTAGACTTACATCACTCTAGTGCTTCACCTAGGATAAGGGCACGCTTGTATGGCTAGTTGACCTTGTGGGATGGCCATCCATGTGCATGTTATGCTGGCTGCATTTGCTCTGGGCCTGGCCATATTGGCATGCTAGTGGACACTCTTTGTCTAGTTTCCTTCTTTTAGGATTTTCTTATGAATCCCAAGTTATCCCATGGACTAGATTTCAGCTAGTCAATGTGGACCTTTGTAGCAGGGGCTATAATGTCATTGACACATGACAGGCAGTTAGTTACAGTTGATCTAGAGTTCACATTGCATGGGCAATGATACGAGTGGTGGTCTAGGGGACACCATGCCAGATCACAACACCACAATTTGGAGATAGACTTAGCTGGACTTGGATGTTTTTCTAGCCATTAGTGGCTCTTTATGATATACATATGTGTGGTTGGTTCCAGTCATGATACACTACATCATCATCCTCTTTTTATGGTCTAGCATCTTGAGTCTTGAGTTTGAGTCTAGCTCCACACACTTGCACTCTCCTTGCACATTGGAGACTCGACAACTCCATTGTACTTGTGAGTATTGGGATTTGTGCTGAGTGTGCTGCAATGCAAAATTGAATGTGATGCAGCCAGAGTCTATATGGTTTTATGAGTTATCGAGTTCCACTGAGTTCAGAGTTTGATATTGTGCTTTGCGTTGTTGTTCCATTATTGTGTGATGTTTTCTTCTGTAGGAGTGAGGTTTCACCCATATTGCATTGAGGAGCACCCACTGTAGAGAGCACGACACACTTTTCTTGCTACAGGTGTTCTCCATTTTGGCATGCCCGGTGGGACCTCATTTGAGGTCTCAATCCACTCTACTAAGCCTACATATTGAGGAGCTATCCATTCCTACCTCCACTCTCTCAACCATTTCTTCAACTCCCAGGTCACCTTTCCCAGTACAACTCTCGACCACTGGGCTACAACAAGCTCCTGAGAAGGTAGCCATGGAGGAGTTGACCAGTTTTCTGGCTAAAGTGAATATAAAGTTTCCAAATTTTAGAGGAATCTCCACAGAGGATGCGGGCGACCATGCTAGGAGATTTGTGTCCCTCTACAAGGCTCATGGTCTAAATAGAGAATATGCCTACCTAGTGCTCTTCCCATCAACCTTGGATGGCTTAATTAATCGATAAATCATATAGTCAGTTTCCTAAGAAAAACTTCACTGCTTGGACAACATTAAGTCAAGATTTCAGCGAAGCTTTCATACCCGGTGACTTCCTAGAGAAGGTACTCGATGAGTTGACAAACCTAGTGCTCCATTCAAATGAGACTTTTTCATAACTTATGACAAGAATAAAAGACTATAGACCAACAGAATTTACAATCAAGAAGTGGATGAAGAAGGTTCTCCCCAAGACTTCTCAAGAAAAACATTGAGAGTCTTCAACCTGAAGCCCCTCTGGTGGAGTTTGTCACTGTCTACTGCTACTAGGATAGAAGGAGCAAGAAAGCTATACACACAGAGAACTAGAAGCGCTAAAGTTTGAACCAGATATTTGGGAGGAGAGATTATTTTCTCTTTGAGATGAGAAGCCTCCACATCATGAGGCTTTGGACCAGATCAAGTGGGAGATAGAAGAGCTAGGGGTTCAACATGAGTGTAAGGCTATGGTTTGGTGTATCTCATGTCACTCTCCAGTGCATCCTAAACAAAAACCCCCCTTCGTGCTTATTGCTACTACCTAAAGAGATTGGAGAAACTACAACAAAGTTTTGCCCGTACTCTTTAACAAGGGTTGACACCTACATCCAACTTGGTTTCTCTCTATGGACATCCAAACTACATGCCACCCTCTAGGGGTTCACTATATGTAAAACTACCATACCACATGTGTTCAAGACATGTTTGTAGAACCCCTTATCTGTGAAATATTTTAGAAATATAACTACGATTTTGTATTAAAATTTGAAAAAATAGTTCCCTTTTGTCTATAGATTTTTGTAAGTTTCAAAAACTTTAAATACCCTTATCAACACCTTAGAGCTTCTACACCTAACCCTTCACCTCCATGCAGCAGGAGCAAAGACCACCATTTTGTGCTACAAATGTGGGGAATATGGGCATTACCAAAGAAAATGTCCCCTACCAGAAGGGTGTCCTCCTTGCCAACATTTCCCTGCGGCTCAGAATCATTATAGTAAGAACCATCTAAAACAGTGTGCATCTACATCTTCAAGCCCAACACAAATCCACTTGAATTCACCTTTCCCGAAATCAATTTTATAACTGTAAGCACCATCCCTCAATTGTCACCTTCTGCTCATGTGGTGGCCCCTCACGACAAATTCCAGTAGTTAGAGGAGCTTGTTGGTGTCCTCACTTGAACAAGAGGGCATTCCTATGTCTCTATCTTCTAGCAAGTTCCACTCCTCCACCCATCATCTCACTAGTGGATACCCCGGTTTTTAGTAGTTGACAAGCCATCCCATAGTGCCAAGAAAGGATCTTCATCTCTACCCTTCAATATTGATGGGGCTTTCTTAGAAGCAGTTGTTGACCTACAATAGATCAAGGAAACAGAGAAGGTACTGATCCAAAACGAAAAACCTACAGCGGAAACTATCTTGAAGAATACCTATCAACAAGTATCACTATACAACATGCTCTGGCTAGATGCAGGTATTCGAAGTGAAGCTCTTGCAATTATTCAATTGCTTTACCCCGTGGTAGGTCCTAGTGCTAGGCACCTCCCAGTGCGTCCTTAGAGTCCTACATGGTATCATATCCCACTGCCCTCCTCATTGATTATAGAAGCCCCCATCTCAGCATGTCAGGTGGCAATTCTTAGTAGTGATAGTTGATGGTGGTGGTGGGTAAGATGCTATGGTGGGTGTGGCATGTGAGGCGCCAGACAAGAGTGAGAGAAAATAAGGTTGCAGATGAAGCACAAAAAAGACAAAGAGATATCACTTAGAGTTCTTTTAGCCTTTATTGGCTTCAAATATAAAGAGGTGGTTCACACATGGTCGCCCAAGTTGGGATGATCCCAACAATCGCCCCCTGTAGCCAAACTTGGCATAATTGTCACCATTAGCCCCCTTGAACTTAATTCTTCACTCTCATGACACAATGAGTTTTTGGTATACTCGCAAACCGTGAGTTTTAAGTTTTCTCACAACCTGGTGCTACTTTTGAGCTAACATCATGCGCGCTTATGGTTATACCAAAACCCTAGAGTTTCTTGTACACTCTAGCTAACTTTGGGTTAAGGTTTACCCATTAACCTCATGAGTAGTGATGTACAAGGAATGGGGCTTTGCATTGAGAAGGTCTTACTATCCACCACATTCACTCACGAGGTAGTGTCTAATCCTATTACAAAAATATTAACAATGGCTTAAGGATGTGATTCATCAGCATGCATCATCAAGAATGATATACATTATCATACATAAAGATCATTTTCGTCACTATGTTCATGTGAACATGCTCTAAGATATAATAAGGCCTCAATTTATTAAAAAAAAAGACGTGCAAAAGCCGTAGCGCTTACGCCGGTGTGTGTCGATGATGCTACACTTGCACAAATGGGTGCATCTGTATGATCACAAAGGCGTGTAGTTCAACTCGTCCTTGTGCTTGCAAGCCGGCGAGCCCTTTTAGTGTCTGCAATGTACGATGAGCCAGATAGGCACAAAATGTTTCATTTCGGATTGCAACAAGCTCTTCTTGAAAAGCTATTTAATGTGTGTCCCTTGGCCTCTTGCGATGACGGAGGCTCCTCTTTCTGCTTCAAGCAAGTTTCTCTCTCCTTTTTTTTTGCGCAGACGCTCTAGCTGCTCAAGCACCGCCCATATTGTTCAATTTTCTAGCTCTCAATCTTTATATTGAGAGGCTTTAGTGATCACAAGCACCCGTCAGATGACTTTGCCTCCTTTTTGGAGATTAAGCTGCTAAGCAGCAATCAAATCTACAACTAGCTACGATACTTGTGGCGCAGACAAATTGTACCCTCCTCCTCAATGGATTTATTGTAAAGAATCTGATTGTCTCTTTGCACCGATTTGGATCTTAGCTAATCTCTCGATCAAATCAATCTCTCAACCTTAATCTAGTGGAGGTAGATACACACATGAGATGGAGTAAGATGTCAAAGTCGGAACCCAAGCTCTGATACCACTTGATGGGTAAGATGTTATGGTGGGTGTTGGGTGCAGTCTGTGAGGCGCCATGGACGCGCGCGAGAGAGAGAGAGAGAGAGAGAGAGAGAGAGAGAGAGAGAGAGAGAGAGAGAAGATAAGGCTACAAATGAAGCACACATAAAACAAAGAGATATTACTTAGAGTTCTTTTAGCCTTTATAGGCTTCAAATACAAAGAGGTGGTTCACACCTGGTTGCCCAAGTTGGGCTAATCCCAGCAGATGGATCTGGCATCAACCCGATGCTTGAGCTCACCATGTTGCCATTAGGTCTACAACCTACCTGACCAGCCCCCTTCATAGTTACTTTGGCCGACCAAAAGACAGTGTACCCACTAGGCATAGTGGACAAGGTGCCTCTCCAACAAGTACAAGATTTCACCTTTTGTTGTTGTCCGTCTTCCCAAGGTCGAGGGAGGATTTCCTTTGGTCATCATAGACCATGACTGTGGCACACTAAAGCACTGCATGATTGAGAAATGATGCAATGTGGATACATACTCTTGGATCCCAAATGAAACCCATTCGACTTGAAGGAGCCATGGATCCAATAGTGCAACATAGTTCTTTTTCAATGGAGTATAACCCTAAACTGGAATAGCCTACTCCACCTAATGGACCAGACGAAGACTTGCTGGAATGGTTGGAATCTATCAAGTTTATGCCTTGTTATGGGGTCTATTCAAACTTTGACTAAGGATACACCATTTTCAAATCTTTCTTCAATAATTGAGCCGCGTGAGCCAACAACAAGTGTGGGGATTGTTGGAATTAGGGTTGCAGATAAACACACACAGCTTGGAGAAGACGAAGGAAGCTCAAGGCACACAATAGTGAGAGTGTTACTTAGTGTCCAATAGAAAGATAGATAGCCCTAGAGTGATGGGCGTATATACAATGCACGGGGGAAAAAACCTCCTAAAGAGGGAAAAAATGCCCCGGTCGTCCTAGTGTGTTCACACACATCACTACCACATGTATATGGTAACAAATCCCCCCTGGAGTGATGCGGTGAACGAGAGCTGGCACATGAGTAAAGGGAAGTGCCATGCCCTGAGGACATGATCAGCCCACAAAGGGGAGTAAGCCCAAATCTTTGCGGAAAGCTTCAAGCTTCTCCTGAGACAATGCCTTTGTGAAAAGATCTGCAAGGTTGTCCTGTGTTGGCACATAAGCCAAGCTGATCTCTCCTGCTGAGAGCCTCTCCCTGACATAGTGGTAATGCACCTCAATGTGCTTTGTGCGAGCATGAAAAACAGGGTTCCTCGCAACTGCCAATGCGCTGCAAGGTTGTCCTGTGTTGGCACATAAGCCAAGCTGATCTCTCCTGCTGAGAGCCTCTCCCTGACATAGTGGTAATGCACCTCAATGTGCTTTGTGCGAGCATGAAAAACAGGGTTCCTCGCAACTGCCAATGCGCTCTGACTGTCAGTGTAGATAGTGTTGGCAGTGTCCTGTCCAACACCCAAATCAGCCATATGGCGTCTGAGCCATACACACTCAACTGTAGCTATGAAGACTGCCCTGTACTCAGCCTCACAACTCGAAGTGGCCACAGTAGGTTGATTCTTGCTCAACCATGATATACATGAACTGCCAAGTATGAAAAAAAAACCACTTGTGGACACTTGCGTGTCAAAAAAACCAGCCTGTAAGTCTGGCGGCAATGATCCCCCCTTGGATAAAACAAGCCAAGATGTAAAGTGCCACTAAGGTAGCGGAAAATCCTCTTGACCGCTTGCCAATGCTTAGACCCTGGGCTATGCATAAATCTGCTGACCTGTGAGACTGCAAACTGAATATACGGCCTCGTGTTGCATACATAAATGAGGCATGCAACAGCAGTTTGGTAAAGAGTGACATCAGCAGGATCGCTAGCATCATGTAGACTCGACTTCAAACCTGTTTCCATGGGAGTGGCAATAGGTTTGCAATCCTCAAGTCCAAACTTACATAGCAATGTCTCTATGTAACTTTTCTGACACAAGGCAATACCACCATCACACTGCTTAAACTGTATACCCAAGTAATGATGCAACAGCCCCAAATCTTTCATCTTGAAAGTAGCATTCAAATCAGCCTTAAATTCAGCAATATGTCTCTCATCTGGCCCAGTGATCAACAAATCATCAACATAAAGAACCACAATGAGAAGTACATCACCCTCACGCTTTACATACAATGTGCTTTCTGTTGGACTGTTATGAAAGCTTCGTTTAACCAAGTGAGTGTCAGCTTTCTCATACCAAGCACGAGGAGATTGCTTTAACCCATACAAAGCCTTCTTACATCTGCACACTTTGTCCTCTTGTCCTTTTATGATAAAACCGCGAGGCTGCGTTACATAAACTTCCTCAAATATGTCACCATTCAAGAAAGCAGTAAGAATGTCTAATTGATGTACATCCCAACCAAAATGAGCTACCAATGCACATAGAAAACGCACAGTAGTCATGTGACAAGTGGGAGCAAAAGTCTCTTCATAATCTATGCCTTTTTGTTGTGCATAACCCTTTGCATCAAATCGAGCCTTATGGCGATCGATCTCACCATGCTTGCATTTCAACTTGTAAACCCACTTCGTACCAATGGCCTTTTTCCCATGAGGCAAATCACATAAAGTCCATGTGTCATTCTCTATAAGTGCATCATATTCTGATTGCATGGCAGCCATCCAATTTTTTGAATTCTGTGCTTCATCAAAAGACAGAGGCTCCTCAACATCATGTAAACTAGACACAGCCAAAGCATAACAATCTGATGCATAAGATGCATGGCGAGAGCTTGAACGAGTACGACTATACAAAGGTGCATCCAATTTACTGTCACGCAAAGTGTGCACCAGCCATTTTAGCATACCTCTAGCCTGCTCATTTTCAGCCCTTTACTCATCAAGTACATCATATACATCTACATCAGTAATAGGCTGATGTAAAACATTTTCAGAAACCCCCATAGGCTGTACATTTGCCTCATTGGAACTTACATTCGTATTTCCACCACTGAAAAGAGGCAACAAAGTGTCAGAAATGTCATGTGAGCTTACATTACTGTCTCTAGTACATGACAACAAGGGATGAACAGAATCTTCCATAAACACTACATCCCGTGAAACCAGAATACGTTTTGTTTGCGGATGATACAACCTGTAACCTTTGCTTTCAGCACTATAACCAACAAAAATACATTTGACAGCCTTATCATCCAATTTTCTGCACTGCACTTGTGGCACCAAAGCATATGCCAAACAACCAAAAACACGCATGCGCTCAATAGAAGTCTTTCTCTCATGCCATGCTTCATATGGAGTAATAGACTGCAAAGATTTCGTAAGACACCTATTAAGTACATAATTGGCACACATGATGGCCTCAAGAAAAAACGAATGCGGCAAAGCTTGACTTTTGACCATACATCGTGCCATTTCCGTAAGTGACCTGTTTTTCCTCTCAGCAACACCATTTTGTTGAGGTGTATAAGGCACTGTACAAAGGTGTTTTATCCCACGACTAGCCAGAAATGCATTAAATTCATGAGACATATACTCCCCCCCTCGATCTGAACGGAGGGTGCCCATAGTACATTTTGAGACATTTTCAGTCATAGCCAGAAATTGTTTGAAGCACATAAAAACTTCGGACTTCGCTTTAAGTGGAAATACCCATGCATGCCTGGAGTAATCATCAATGAAAGTCACAAAGTACAGGTAATTGCCTAAGGACGGAGTTTGCATGGGCCCACAAAAATCACTATGCACAACCTGCAACCTGCATGTGGCCCGAACTGAACCATCCTTTGGAAATTTAGAACGCTGTATCTTACCCAAAATACAGCCTTCACAAACATGTTTGACAGGTGCTTCAAGAGACGGCAAAGAAGCAACCATATCAGATTTCTGCAAGTGCAGCAAACTGGCAAAATTCAGATGACCAAAATGTGTATGCCAAAGTTTTGCATCTGAAATAGCCCTTGAATCTACAACAACATTTGCAAAGTTTTGTCCACACTTGTCATACAAAGTGAGCTTATACAGCCCACGGCATAAAAGCCCAGATGCAACAATTTCATCACCAAAACTGAGATCATGAACTGTACATCTGTCATCAACAAATTTGACTACAAGTCCAAGTCTAGCAAGTGCGGATACAGACAAGAGATCCTTCTTGATCCCAGGTACATAAAGTGCATCAACAAGTGTGAAAGAACTGCCATTAGCAGCAGTGAGCACAATCTTTCCAACTCCTTGAACTGGATAAGAGGCGTTGTTGGCACAAGTGACTGAATTCCCATGAGGGACAAACTTGAGAGAGGTAAACAATTCACGATCTGAGGTAGTGTGCTTTGTAGCACCAGTGTCGAAATACCACACATGTGAATCTGTAGCAACTGACAAGCATGCATCATGGACAGCGGGATTGTACGTGAACTCTACACTAAATGCCCATTTTGCATCAACATCAGCAACACAATCTCCTTTCATAGAAGACTCAACAATGGCTGCATTTATAGTGCAACGAGCATTTTCAGTGGAACCACCCTCTTTCTTCTTAGCCTCGATCTTTGGCCTTCAGCTTAGGACATGGCTTGATCAAGTGATCATTGGATTTACAATAATGGCAATGCATCTTCTTTTTGCCCTTATCACCAGAATTGCCAGATGAAGTGCTGCCAGCAAAAGCATTAGGAACAGAATTTTTGCCACTCGCAGCAGAACCATAAGAAGTGGCTGTATTACTGTTACCACCCTTTCTTTGAGAAGCAATAAAAGCCTGTTCAACTGCACGCTGCCTAGTCCTGTTTTTTCTAGAAAGTGACTCTTGCAACAGCAATGTGCATAATGCATCAAACTTAACAACTTCAGGATTTCCTTGGGTCATCAGTCTCCAAGTACTAGGAAAAGTGTGGTAGGAATCTGGTAAGGCATCAAGAACAATCTGCACAAGGGAACTGTCTGAAATGATTTCACCTATAGAAATAAGTTTCTCATTGATATCCTTGACACTAGCAAGGAAAGTGTCCATATCATCTTCCTCATGCATAATCTTCGACTCCAGCTCTTTACGTAGCAAAGCAATTTTAGCCTCATTGCGGCTTGCATAAAGACCTGCTAGAATATCCCAAGCCTGTTTTGCAGATTTTGTTGAACGGATGTGAGGAACAATGGTGCGCTTCACAGACAACGCAATCAATGCATGAGCCTGCGCATCCTTAATATCCCAACGAGCTTGTTCTGCCATAGGTAAAACAACTCTAACAGCGGAAATCCTTGCAGCAAGACCTGCAACATCCTCAACATCGCCTACATCCTCAGAACCAGGGTGTACATCAATGCCTTGCACAATGTTCCAGACACCCTTTGACACAAGAACATGTTGCATCATATAAGCCCACATAGGGTAGTTGTCCCCATCCAACCTGTCGCCAACAGCAAACATCTTGAACACATCTGTGTTCTTGTTGTCAGCCATGGTAAATGTCGCACCTGATGTGAAAACTGCCCGAACATAGGAGAAACGGAGTGGGAACAACCTGTGCTATATAGCACAAACTGTAGAAGACTATAAAGCACCTGTTATGCAAAAAACGGCATTGACAGAAATTCTACACAAAATGATGAAATAGCCTGTGCAGTACTGCTTGTAGTGGAAACGGAGGTCGAAATGAGCCCAAATCAAAATTCTGAGCAGACCGAGCTCTACGAGCTCGCCCAAAATATTTGTCGACCTACGAACGCTTGCCACAGGTCACTGAAATCAGAGAGAGTGAGCAGGCGTGTGCTGGAGTAGTTGGCGACTAAGCCCGAGAGGACGTGACCTACTCTGATAGCAATTTTTGGAATGAGGGTTGCAGAGAAACACACACAGCTTGGAGAAGACGAAGGAAGCTCAAGGCACACAATAGAGAGTGTGTTACTTAGTGTGCAATAGAAAGATAGATAGCCCTAGAGTGATGGACGTATATACAATGCACGTGGAAAAAAACCTCCTAAAGAGGGAAAAAATGCCCCGGCGGTCCTAGTGTGTTCATACACATCACTACCACATGTATATGGTAACAGGGATCACCAAGGCTGCTAACTCAACTGGTCCCTTGGTGGACGCCTTGACGTCGTGATTTTATAAATAATCATAGAAGGGGAAAGAAATCTCCTTTACAGGAGTTTACTACACCTCAATCTCAGCCTCATCTGTGTTTCACTCTTTGACCAAGCCAAATTTTTCCTCTATTTTTGCTGAATTACCCTTCAACAACGAGCTTTCGTGAGGAGGGTTACAAGAAAAAAATGGGGATTTCAATATTCATGAAACACCAACTCATGATATCTCTCTGCTCCTAGAAGCAGAAACCTCTTCACCTGCAGTGAAATCTTCAATAGTGCCATCTCTAGACCCACTAAAGGAAGACAACTTGACGACTTTGATGCACACCCGATGATACTAGACCAAACAGTCATATCTAATAAAATTAGCCTCTTCCAAATTGATAAAAGAGTCATGCACTGAGAAGTTGGAGAGATATTGCTTTGAAAAACTTCTCGTGCGCCTAGTGATGCTACAACTCCAAATTCAACCCATCTGGAAGCTGGATGAGAGAGTTTTTGCAAGGGACACAGAGGGCATGTTTGTTCCAAATCCTACCACAGGTTCTCCACAAATGTCTCTTCTCAACCCCCTATTGTAATCTCTTCAAACGCTCCTACTCGCCTCCCCCTCGTCCCTCCCCACCTCCCCCCCCCCCCCAACTCTCTCTCGCGTGCCCTTCCCACCCCTCACAAGTCACCACCCCTTGCTCTCCCCCCTCGCTTCTACCCATCGCTCCCCCTCTCTCTCACTCCTACCCACCATATAGTCCCTTGCCCACCCCCTCACCACTACTCGCCCCTACTCGCACCCTTTCTGCATTTGTCCCTACCCATTCCTCCCTAGGCCCCTATCCACCCACCCCCCATCCCTCTCTTGGCCCTTCCTATGCGCCTAGTCCTCTACCCAACCCCTCACCACCCCTTGCCCCTCCACACCCCCCTTCCAAAATCACCCCTATCCAACCCCCCTCTCTCTGTCACCCCTATCCACCACTCCTAGTCCCCCATCCTTCCCCTCCACACCCCCCTTCCAAACTCACCCGTATCCAACCCCCCTCTCTCTGTCACCCCTATTCACCACTCCTAGTCCCCCATCCATCCCTTCACCACCCCTTGACCCTACTCACCCACTCATCGTCCCTTTCTCCTCCCCCCCCCCCCCCCCCCCCCCCTCTCTCTCTCTCTCTCTCTCCCCCTACCTAACCCCCCCTCGCTCCTATCCACTTTTCCCCCCTCTCTCTCTCTCTCTCTCTCTCTCTCTCTCTCTCTCTCTCTCTACCCCCTCACCACTCCTTGCCCCTACTTACCCCTACCCACCCCCCCTAGTCTCCTATCCACCCCCTCACCTCCCCCCCTGCCCCCCTATCTCTCTCTTTCCCGCCCACCCACACCTGTACTCTTCTTACACATTGGAGCCTTGACACCCCCATTGTACCTGTAAGTTCATCCATAACAGAGCTAAGTACTCGCTTTCTCTTTCCACCCTTTTTGGCGAGCTCTTCTCTGAAACGCTTTGGAATTGCACGCACCTGAGGATGTTCAGATTTCTTACAATTCTTTGTAATGCTACCAAAAAAATGGTCCCTAATATGTGGTGCACCGCCTGATTTTGTAGTGAAGGAAAATTTACATTGCCAACAATCCATATATCGACCGCATATGTTGTGAGCATAATATCACTCTTTTCTAGGCGCTTTTTTGTTCTTTGCCTTCTTCATACCACTTGTGCCGACATTTTGCTCCATTGCTTTCAATTTAATATTGAAGACATAAGAACTAGATGTTCAGTTTTAAAAACATTTTTCTTCTTTTCAACATATATTAGAAAAAAAATCACTGAGAAAGAAATCAAATCTACACAGTATGAGATTTGTAATGCTCTCTAGTCAATCCACATATGTTGTGAGAAAACATACACATTGCATGCACTCTCTACACGGCATTATGCATACAACAATACTATGATTTTTTCAATGCAATTATAAATATGATTATTTATTATACATCCTCTTCAATTTTTTCAAACAATAAGGGACATCTATTTTCAAAAGCTACACATAATAATCAATTTCTACACTAAAATGATGATATTTTATTTGCAAAACACACAAAGAATCAATAATATCTATGATTGGTCATCCCATGCACTAACAATATTTCATAATACATAATGCACTATCTATATAAACCAATGCATAAAACAAAGCAATGAAATCTTCAACACAATTACACAATTGAGGACTACTTGTACCCAATCAAGGGTTGTAGCCCTCTTATGCATCCAATTTTAATATATAAAAGCTATTTCGACCCAATTAAGGGTTATAGATCTCATATTGTGCCGTGACAATGTATATCAACTCAAATCTATGATGGTGTAAAATGCAACACTTCAAGGATCTTTATATACCCAGTACTAGTACAGGGCATTGGACCCTTGACTATTGACTCATCATTTACATATGCTCATCTTCTAAAACCAACTTTGGACCTTTTATGGACTAATGGCTTCATTGCAATGAGCATGACTCTTCAAATTCTTAATTGTTTTGGCTTCGTACCTTTATGTTCGGTGAAGGATTAAATATTTTTAGAAGTGGTTACCGTATTAAGAATCACTCTTGGCACAAAAAACGGACATGTGAGTCTATAGCCACAAGGAGAGGATCGTACCTAGCACTCACATACACTTTCTAGGGATTTTCCTAGTCAAAATTCCAATGTTAGAAGAGCTTTTACTATATATAATTACGCTTGCCGAGCTTTTTTTTTTTTGACGGCCGCGCCGGGAAAATAAAAAAGTCCGATGCACCCGCAGGGAAAATAAACAAGCCCGGCAAGTTGATCAGCTCTATTTGTTTTTGTAGTTCATCATCAAGATTACGTTAACAATTAACATGATCACATATTTTTAATGTGTAATTATTTGAGTTATTAACATGATCACAAGACTGCTTAAAATCATGTTTGTAATGAAGACATCTCCCAAACACCAAGTAGAATTTTTCACTCTACTCTAAGAGTATGATAAGGACTAAAGAGCAGGCATGCTTGCGACAGCTGAGTCTCTCAAGCACCAAATGGACTAGTCATCCATTCTGGAATGATGCCGTAGGGTAAAAAGGGATCATCTATCTTCTAAGAAACATAGACTAATGACTAAGGTTTTATCTTCTCTTTCTCTAATGTCATAAAATATAATATCTACCTATCCCAAATGATTTTCTCATATTGAACTGATTTTTTAATGTGGAAAAATAAATAGGAACAAGACTAAGAATATAGATATCTGCTTTTAGACATATCTTAGCATGGGACCAAAGGGAGAGAAGGCTACATCTCATTGAGGGTCCAAAAAGGAGATGGTCTACCAAAGAGCAATGAGGAAATAATGGAGCTTAAACGAACTTATGGTTAGCTTCATTAAAGACCTCCAAAGCTTAGTGCTTAAAGTCATTAGACCTAGGAACTTTAGGTACTTTCGACCTTAGACAAGCTAGGCATATCTAACTAAGGTGCTTGAGGTGCTTAAGCTAACTAAGGTGCTTGAGATGCTTAATGACTAAGGTGTTTGAGGTGCTTGATGACCAAGGTTGTGCGCTTCCATCACATGTGTTGAAGGCTGGGGACTTTCCAAACACTATGTGCGTGCCACAACTGGCTGCAAGCACACAACCAGACTATCCTAGTAAGCTCAAAGGGGCAATGATGTGTCACTCACTGCTCAATGCTTACCGGCGTGAAGGATTTTGCACCGCGAAGAAGAGGGAGACGCCACCGCTATTGTGCTCAACCACCTCGTTGCCTCCCATACAACCGCAATGATCTCTCTCTCTCTCTCTCTCTCTCTCTCTCTCTCTCTCTCTCTCTCTCTCTCTCTCTCTCTCTCTCTCAAGCACACACACACACACACATACACACTTACAAGGCTTCTATTTTTTAGCGTAAAAAATGGTCGCTAAAGAAGCTTTAGGGACCCATTTGTATGTTTTCTTTGTTATATTACAATGAGTCTTGTGTGTGTCTTATGCTTTGTTTCAGCTACAGAAGATGAATCTCTAGAGGGTTGGGTTAAAATTACAGATGGTTCAACCCCTTGGACATACAATATTTTGGGATGTATTTCCTAAGGAGGTGATATCTCAGGGACTATTGCTTGAGTGGTAGGGCTAAGAGTTGGTTTTTGTGTTGTGACACTCCCAGTCCCCCAATCAATAGTGCATTTAGTCTCTAACATCCACTTGCATCCTAGGTTTATATTGACTTCCATAATTCAAGCAGGCACGACCAAAAAGTCTTGAGCTAAGACTCCGTTGTCATAACTGACAGAAGTGTGCAAGGTTCCAAAAACAATATTTTTTTTCTTGTTGATACCCTTGACTTGGATGGTACTCGCAGATAGAGATGGCTTGCCTAACTGACACCACACTCCATATGATAGCAGATTATATTTAGCACTTGTGTCCAATAAGGCGTTATATAGCGCTTTCCCATAGGTGCTATTTAACTCGATAGGGTGTCGTAGAGATGTGTCAGAGTCCAACCAATCATCCTCTATTTCAACTTGAAATGCATGTGTAACTCCAAGGTTGGCCTCTTGTTGATATCTAATACGTTGATGTTGCTCCTTAGCCTTAGCTTGAGCTTGAATCTTTTCAAATTTTGCTTGTGCCTTGGCTGCATTTTTTTGATGGATGCCACGTAGCTCCTCTTGGCTTAAAGGATCGTAATATCTTTTAAATTTACTCCCATAGAGGAATCCAATGGTTTCAAATCCATCAATAGTTTTCACACAAATGGTACCTTGTGGGGTGATTTCGCATACTCTATATGGTTCTTTTCCTGCATATTTTCACTTTCTCTTCTCGGTACATACTCCATACATAAGGACTTTATCCCCAACCTTGATATCCTTGTTCTTTAAATGATGGTCGAGCCATGTCTTTCTCCACAAGTGCATTTTGCACAGCCAATTGTCTTTCTTCAACTAACCTCTCAAGGATATATAAACTCTCAACTGAAGGGTTACCATCCCAACCTTCTTGTGAAGCTACCTGCAGACTAGGAACTACAAACTCCCATGCATAACTCCTTCTAGGCCATATACCATCTTGAATGGTGTACAATTAATAGCCACTTTGTAAGCGGTATGATAAGCCTATAGAGATGATGTCAGCTTCAAATCCCAATCTGTGCGATGAGCTTCCACTGTTTTGGTCAAGATAGAAATTAAAGTCTTGTTAGTGCTCTCAGTTTTGTGGCCATTTTCTTATGGATAATAAGGTGTAGACTTATGGTGGGCTATCATGAAGTTTGTCGTGAGTTTCTTTATTACTCCATTTATAAATGAGTACCATTGTGACTCACAATCTCAAGGGGACAGCCAAATCGTGTAATAATATTCTCAAAGAGAAACTTAGCAGTTGACCTTGCATCAGCCTTGAGTGTCACCTTGGCTTTCGCCCACTTCGTCACATAATCAATGGCAACAATAATATATCAAGATTGAGTGTTACAAACTCCTAGAGTAGTCGGGACTACAAAGTCTAAACCCCATTTTTCAAATGGTTCACTTTAATAGGATGTAAGGGCATATTATCCTTTTGTCATGTGATGTTGTAACGTTGGCATTCATAGCACACTTTTGCAAAGAGTGATGCATCCTTGAATAAGGTAGGCCACCAATAGTCTGATTGCAACGCCTTTCTAGCAGTTAGTTCCCCTAAGAAATTTTCTCTGTCTACCCATGTGGGCTTCTTGCAGTATGTATAAATACTCATCATCATGAGCACAATGTCTAAGAATATCTTCCTTCCCTAGCTTGTAGAGAGTTCTTGCAATTAGAGAATAAGGTTCACATTCTTTGAGATATATCCTTATGAATCTCTTTGGGTGGAAAACCACTAACTAAAAAGTTTATTTCTTAGAAATTCATAGCGATCAAGACCTGCAAAAGGGAGAAAAAGGAGTAACACCAATTTTACACCAAACACGTTTTGCTAGATTAGTTTACATTCCTTTAATAGTTTTTGAGCGTTATCCTTACAAAGCTCTTTGGGTGGAAAACCATAACTAAAATGTTCACAATCTTCTCGCTCCATTCGGGCATGGTCTCGACTAGGAATATGGAAGTATCGGACAAGTCATCATTGATTCCAGTAGGGGTCTCACCATTGGGTATGCAAGACAAACGATCCATCATAACATATCTTTTACCACGTCTCACCACAACGGTAAAATCAAAATCAAGAAGAATTAAAAACCATCGTGTAATTCTTCCCGTGGAACAAGGTTTATTCACTATATACAACAACACTTGATGATCCACATAGAAAACAAACTTGTTGGCAAGAAGGTAGTAGAAAAATTTATTTACTGCATAAATCATGGCTAAACCTTCCCGCTATGTAGTGGTGTAGTTCCTCTCAACATCGTTTAATTGACTATTTGCAAAGCTAATGGATAGTCCAATTTATGTTCTCCTGGTTGAGCTAGAACACATCCAATAGCAAGGTTTGATGCATCAATATGCACATGGAAAATTACATTCCAATCGGGCACTCATAGGATGGGAGCACTTGTCAAGGCCTTTTTTAATAACTCATAAGCATGGTCACACTCCGTGGTCCAGTGGAAATCAATAAGAAGCTTGTACAACGGGCAAGCTATCTCGGCAAAGTTTAAAATAAACCGCCGATAATAACCAACATGGCCCATGAACCTTTGAACTCCTTTGAACTCTTTTATAGTTTGTAGGTGGTGGAAAATTGGAAATGGCTTTGATTTTTCTCTCATATGTGGAATTCCCATTTTTGGACACTATATGCCCTAAAATGACTCCATGTTTAACCCAAAATTGGCATTTGAAAGGGTTTAACGAGATGCGATACAATCTGTACTTTTCAAACACTTTTTGTAAGCATGATAGATGTTCTTTCCAAGAAGAATAAACACAAAGGTCATCTAAGAAAGCTTCGCCAAAAATCCCTCAAATATTCCCTTGAAGTAATGTTTATTAATCTTTGGTGGAAGGTAGCAGGGGCATTGGTTAAGCCAAAAGCCATAACACAAAATGTGAACACTCCAAATTCGGTTATTAAAGTAGTTTTAGCTTGGTCCTCTAGTGCAATTGTGATATGATTGTAGCTAGAGTACCCATCTAAAAAGCTATAAGTTTCCTTCCCTGCAACTCTTTCAAGAACATGTTCTGAATATGGCAAGGGGTAATGGTCTTTCCTAGTGGCAGCATTGACCTTCTTGATATCCACACACACTCTGAGTCTCCCATTCTTTTTTGCCATAGTAACTATTTGGAGACACCCATTCTGAGTGCTCAATAGGGTATATGAATTCGCATTTGACAAGCTTTTCAATCTCTTCTTGAAAAATATTTGAATGCTTAGGATTCATTGGGTAGGCTAGTTCGTGTTAAAATGCTGTCTTTTATCAAAAGTACCTAGGCAGAGAGACAATATTCCTCTCAAGACAATGATGGGGGCAAGGGCTTTTGGCAAGTGGGGCATAGACTTTTTAGGACCAATAGCACCTCCCGCATATTGTACTCATGCTCAATATATCATTGTGGTCATAGAATATCTAACCAAATGGGTTAAAGCCAAAGCTACAAAAAAAAACAACGTAAAAATGACTACACAATTCTTGTATGAGAACGTACTTACAAGATATGGGCTACCAATAGAGATAGTCAGCGACAGAGAGATTCGCATCCTAAACAAAGTGATTGAATTCTTGCTAAAGGAATTCTTGGTAATTCATTGCAAATCAACACCATATCACCCTCAGGCTAGTGGACAAGTTGAAAGTACGAACAAAATCCCATGCACGATGCTCACCAAGATAGTGAGTGAGTGAAGAGCAGACTATGACAAAACGCTACACTCAGCTTGTTGGACAAGCCAAGTTGCTTACACTTTTTAATATGGTGTTTGGGCTTAATGCCCTATTTTCCATGGAATTCTTGATTCCACACTTTGAGTAAAGAGGCCACAAGCTATCAAAAAATGTAAATGAAATCGAGAATCAGGATAAAGTATGCTTACGAACTATTGCAGGTATCTATGCACAGAAACAATGCATGAAATAGCTCGATCATAACATCTTTGTTTGAACTCCAATTTGGGTGATCTATAGCCTCATGTGAAGTTAAAGAAGAAGACAAAGTTTCAGTGTTATTAGGAGCATTGGAGCCTCAATATGAGCACATTGAAACAATCTTAGAAGAGAAAGAGCCTGCAACATATCTTCAAGGAGTTGTCAACTCTCTACAAGAGAAAGAGAAACAGAAAAAGAACCAATCCGATCGAAGGGGAGGGGTGTATCTAGATTCTACTTTGAAAACCAAATGCTACACATGTGGGAAGCTAGTTTGGCAACACATTAATTTTTCACTCCCTATATCACCTTTTGTACAGAATCACACACCTTCCCTAAAGCAAAACACATCACTACTAGAGATAGAACACACATTAATGCAGCTTCAAAGCCTATTAGTATAGCAATGAATTCTCTAAAATGAAAAAAACACATACCATTGTCCCTAATGGAGATCAAGTGGTGGCAAATTCAACCAAACTCCCGAGTCTTGAGATGGTATCTTAACAATAGCCTTGTACTCAATCTCCAATAATACCGAAATGCTTGTTGTTATTGATATCCATTAGTTTCATTTGAAATGCTTGCATATTTTCTTCATTTGGTAAACAACATAGAATTTCTAACATTTCAATGTAAATTAGGCATGTTGAGCCTAACTAGAGTTAAATTACTAGAAAATTAAGCGTTCTCAACTTGCAGCATGTCTATGCTTGCTTCGAACTTAAAATTCAAACATTCAAGTGCTTAATGTAAGTACTAGACCAAATCACATTTAATATCAATAACACATAGACAAAGCTTGATGAGAAACGTAACCATATACACTTGTATGCCCCACAATATCATCAAGAAACCAAAAACCAATTCATATAGCTCGTTCATTCCAAGAGAATTGTCATGTATGATGTGTGCAGATCATGCAAATTACACACAATCATCATTCCAATAGTCTCTCCACGAAAAGCTCTCAAACATTCCAAGCAACAAATATGTGCCCACGATCAGAAGATGCACCCTTACAAGAAAGGAGCAGAGAGAACACTTTGATGAAGTGAAACATAGATAGTCTTTCCAAAGAAAAACCAAAAATCAAAACTATTCATGAAAATAGCCATGTTATCCCCATCATCGCCCTTCATGGTAATGATGTCATCATTACGTGGACATATTGTTGAGGTTCATACCCTTGGAAAGGTCGCAATTGTTGTAGTCGCACCACTTAAAGCACTCCAAACGTAGAAGGAAAGCCACAAGGAAAACATGGCTAGGATTTTAAGCTTGCAAATAAAACCCGGTAGCAGAGCAATTGATATTATCCTTGGTCAAAAGATCCTTGATGACCTCAAGAACCTTCTTCAGGAGTCTTCCCTGCAATAATCTGAGATAAAACATGAAGACCGTAGATGTGTAGTGCTAGAAGGATAACCTTACGGCTTAAGAAGGCCAAGCTAGGTGATGACTTGCAGAATGGCTGTAATGGTAGAATCTCACCCAGCCACTATCCTTTCCATTTGTGCCCCTAGGTACATTGCCTACGGAGATTTCCAGTAGCAGAAAAGCTAGGAAATTCAAGGCTGCTAAACTTGACTTTACCAATCATGATAGGTCAATGAAATGAATGATTTTTGTGCAAACACTAAGGCTTAAAATAATTGCAAGCATTAATGCAGCTTCAAAGCCTCTTAGTATAGCAATGACTTCTCTAAAATGAAAAAAACACATACCATTGTCTCTAATGGAGATCAAGTCGTGGCAAATTCAACCACACTCCCGAGTCTTGAGATGGTATCTTAACAATAGCCTTGTACTCAGTCTCCCATAATACCTAAATGCTTGTTGTTGATATCCATTAGTTTCATTTCAAATGCTTGCATATTTTCTCATTTGGTAAACAACGTAGAATTTATAAAATTTCAGTGTAAATTAGGCATGCTGAGCTTAACTAGAGTTAAGTTACTAGAAATTAAGCGTTCTCAACTTGCACCATGTCTATGCTTGCTTCAAACTTAAAATTCAAACATTCAAGTGCTCATTGTAAGTACTAGACAAAATCACATTTAATATCAATAGCTTGTTAAAGTAGTTTTAGCTTGGTCCTCTAGTGCAATTGTGATATGATTGTAGCCAGAGTACCCATCTAAAAAGCTATAACTTTCCTTCCCTGCAACTATTTCAAGCACATGCTCCGAATATGGCAAGGGGTAATGGTCTCTCCTAGTGGCGGCATTGACCTTCTTGAGATCCACACACACTCTGAGTTTCCCATTATTTTTTGGCATAGTAACTATTTGGAGACACCCATTCTGAGTGCTCAATAGGGTATATGAATCCGCATTTGACAAGCTTTTCAATCTCTTCTTGTAAAATCTTTGCATACTTAGGATTCATTGGGTAGGCTAGTTGCTGGACTGGTTTAGCCTGCTATTCAAGGGAATTGTGTGTTGCACCACGAAAGGTGAAACACCTTTCATATCATAATATGTCCAAGCAAATATATCCTTGAATTCCTTGAGAATGTCCTTAAGTACATATTCCTCAGTGTCTGTCAGATCTTGGGCAATGAAAACAGGTTCGGACTCCTCACCTAGGTCTTCTAACTCTATTTCATTAACTATCGTTGGACCATCATAAACTCCATTACTTCCGTCGATATGTGTTCTCTAGGCCTTTGTATACACAACCTTACGCTCCTCCGTGGTGTAGGATTTGAAATGCTTAGGTGGAGGATGTAAATCTGTGGACTGTGATTTCTCTATCGCTTCCTTTTGTTGTTGAGCTAGCTCTCGATTTTGTCATCTCCTTACAGTACGGCTCAAATTTGGATTATCTGTAGCTTCTAGCTATGCAATGTCAATGGGTTGTGGGGTTGCACCATATGACACTTTAAAGGTATTCACCCCAATTATCTACCAACTTCCGATGAGCATCACATGTCCCTGTATAATTGAGGCATTATGCGGTAGATTTATTTTCATTTATCCTAGCATGCACATTTGCTCAATATTGTCACCTCTTATATATCTTACCTCTCTTGTTTAATTTTCGATTACGATATTCCTCTAGTGAAGAGTCACTAGATGAATCGCTACTCGTGTGTTCTCCTTGCCTGGATAGATTGTCAATTAGGGCACTGTTGGGAATTGTATGGTTTGTTTCCATATTTGCGCCAGTATAATGGATAGTTTTCTATGGCCAGGCCATGGAGTAGACCAAGACCAAGAAAAACCTAGCAAATGAAAGAGCTCAAGCTATATGCTACGCTCACTCCCAAAACAAGGAGCGTAGACAATGTAAGTGCGATTAAATCATCTGCCAAAACATGTATCAAATTCTCTCTCTCTCTAACCCACGCAATGCTAGAGCTGCATATACTTTCTCAGACTTGAGAACAGAATCATGAAGACATTTATGTGTTTATTATGAAAATGGACAGAGAGAGGGAGACACAACAAATGTTCGTGTTAAAATGTTGTCTTTTATCAAAAGTACCTAGGCAGAGAAATGATATTCCTCTCAAGACAATGATGGGGGCAAGGGCTTTTTCCAAGTGGGGGATAGACTTTGTAGGACCAATAGCACCTCCCGCATATTGTACCCATGCTCAATATATCATTGTGGCCGTAGAATATCTAACCAAATGGGTTAAAGCCAAAGCTACACAAAAAAAGAAACGTAAAAATGACTACACAATTCTTGTATGTGAACATACTTACAAGATATGGGCTACCAATAGAGATTCACATCCTAAACAAAGTGATTGAATTCTTGCTAAAGGAATTCTTGGTAATTCATTGCAAATCAACACCATATCACCCTCATGCTAATGGACATTAAGTTGAAAGTACGAAAAAAATCCCATGCAGGATGCTCACCAAGATAGTGAATGAGTGAAGAGCAGACTGTGACCAAACGCTACACTCAGCTCGTTAGACAAGCCAAGTTGCTTACACTTTTTAATATGGTGTTTGGGCTTAATGCCCTATTTTCCATGGAGTTCTTGATTCCACACTTTGAGTAGCCAAGAACTTTGAGTGAAGAGGCCACAAGCTATCAGAAAATGTAAATGAAATCGAGAATCAGGATAAAGTATGCTTACGAGCTATTGCAGGTATCTATGCACAGAAACAATGCATGAAATAGCTCGATCATAACATCTTTGTTTGAAATCCAATTTGGGTGATCTATAGCCTCATGTGAAGTTAAAGAAGAAGACAAAGTTGCAATGTTATTACGAGCATTGCAACCTAAATATGAGCACATTGAAACAATCTTAGAAGAGAAAGAGCCTGCGACATATCTTCAAGGAGTTGTCAACTCTCTACAAGAGAAAGAGAAACAGAAAAAGAACCAATACGATCGAAGGGGAGGGGTGTATCTAGATTCTACTTTGAAAACCAAATGCTACACATGTAGGAAGCTAGTTTGGCAACACATTAATTTTTCACTCCCTATATCACCTTTTGTACATAATCACACACCTTCCCTAAAGCAAAACACATCACTACTAGAGATAGAACAGACATTAATACAGCTTCAAAGCCTATTAGTAAAGCTCGATCATTCCAAGAGAATTGTCATGTATGATGTGTGCAGATCATGCAAATTACACACAATCATCATTCCAGTAGTCTCTCCATGACAAGCTCTCAAACATTCCAAGCAATCAAATATGTGCCCACGATCAGAAGATGCACCCTTACAAGAAAGGAGCAGAGAGAACAGTTTGATGAAGTGAAAAATAGATAGTCTTTCCAAAGAAAAACCAAAAATCAAAACATTCATGAAAATAGCCATGTTACCCCCATCATCTCCCTTCATGGTAATGATGTCATCATTACGTGGACATATTGTTGAGGTTCATACCCTTGGAAAGGTCGCAATTGTTGTAGTCGCACCACTTAAAGCACTCCAAACGTAGAAGGAAAGCCACAAGGAAAACATGGCTAGGATTTTAATCTTGCAAATAAAACCCGGTAGCAGAGAAATTGATATTATCCTTGGTCACAAGATCCTTGATGACCTCAAGAACCTTCTTCAGGAGTCTTCCCTGCAATAATCTGAGATAAAACATGAAGACCGTAGATGTGTAGTGCCAGAAGGATAACCTTGCGGCTTAAGAAGGCCAAGCTAGGCGATGACTTGCAGAATGACTGTAATGGTAGAAGCTCACCCAGCCAGTGTCAAAATAGAGACTTTTCATCTGTGCCCCTAGGTACATTGCCTACGGTGATTGCCAATAGCAGAAAAGCTAGGAAATTGAAGGCTGCTAAACTTGACTCTACCAATCATGATATGTCAATGAAATGAATGATTTTTGTGCAAACACTAAGGCTTAGAATAATTGCAAGGATTAATGCAGCTTCAAAGCCTATTAGTATAGCAATGACTTTCCTAAAATGAAAAAAACACATACCATTGTCTCTAATGGAGATCAAGTCGTGGCAAATTCAACCACACTCCCGAGTCTTGAGATGGTATCTTAGCAATAGCCTTGTACTTAGTCTCCCATAATACCTAAATTATTGTTGTTGATATCCATTAGTTTTATTTCAAATGCTTGCATATTTTCTCATTTGGTAAACAGCATAGAATTTATAACATTTCAGTGTAAATTAGGCATGCTGAGCTTAACTAGAGTTAAGTTACTAGAAATTAAGCGTTCTCAACTTGCACCATGTCTATGCTTGCTTCGAACTTAACATTCAAACATTCAAGTGCTCAATGTAAGTACAAGAACAAATCACATTTAATATCAATAGCACATAGTCAAAGCTTGACGAGAATCTTAACCATATACACTTGTATTCCCCCACAATATCATCAAGAAACCAACAACCCATTCATATAGCTCGACCATTCCAAGAGAATTGTCATGTATGATGTGGGCAGAGCATGCAAATTACACACAATCATAATTCCAACAGTCTCTCCACGACAAGCTCTCAAACATCCGAAGCAATCTAAAAGTAAACTTCCACGCATTTTAATGAAATGCACGTGCGCACCCGATTGTGGCATTGAGCTGCCACAACACCCGTCCGGGTTTATCAATAAAGGTCAGTTCAAGTGCGCTATTCCAAATTTTAATGCACATTATTGAAATGACATTTTTTGTTTTGTGCCAAAGATAAGAAGGCAGGAAAGACAACCACTACAGGTCCATGTAAAGCGGTAGGGGAACAAATTTACACTCCACACAGCAATCGGTAGCAAAAGTTGGAGGAAAAATGATCTTCATCACAATCTTGTTTATGCCATTATGGTAGAATTCTCGGTTTAGAGTGATAAATTAGCTTAGTTTTACTAGTGGCATTCTTATCTTTTCAAAGCATACATTTGCTGTCAGTTTTTACATATGTTCATGTCGTGTATATTTTAGGAGATTGTTGCTTGAGTTGGTTCAAGAATCTACATGTCAAACTTGTGAGATAGTACGGGTTTCTCATTATAAGTTGTTCTCATGTCCATTTACAGGAGGCAATGATCACGTACAGGTTCATCCCAAGTTTCTCCATTCGAATGCCTCTGGTACTCATCTTCATATTTTGTATCTGAAATGCCTATTGTTTCTTGCCCTTCAGTTTATTTATGACAAATTGAATCGTGTCGATTTTCTCTATTTTTCAGCTATGGCCGGGTGCCTGGATAATCCATTGGTCGAAGTAAGTCACAAAGGTTCAATGAGACATCAAGGTCAAGTGCGCAGTAGTCCTCATTTTACGTCTCAATTTTGTATTCAAAACAGGTCGATAATGGTGCTTCTTCTGTCGAAGTGGATATTGCTCAAAAGCCTCAAGATGGTGGACCCATACTGTTGGTTGAAGGTAGACGACCTGCCTTGAAACTTATGCGGTATTCTCACAGACCGTTTTTTAAAGTATATTATGAAAAGGCATAGACTGACTGGAAGGTGGGAAGCCTGACATGCGGTAGGCGTTCCTATCCTATGAACCTTCGTTGTTGGACTCTAGGAAAGTTAGGCAAGGCATAATCTTATCTTGGGCATACTCTCTTTCGTTTGTCTTTTTCATGCGTGGCTCTCACTCTGTTTATACTACAAAGGCAAATCATGC
Source organism: Adiantum capillus-veneris (assembly GCF_014529385.1). NCBI lineage: Eukaryota > Viridiplantae > Streptophyta > Polypodiopsida > Polypodiales > Pteridaceae > Adiantum > Adiantum capillus-veneris. The sequence goes on along the minus strand of NC_140940.1, from coordinate 7,043,660 downwards.
TATTCCTGTGTCCAGGACCTGAACATTCAGTGACAATAGATAGAGTCAAAGCCAGTTTTCTTTGGGTCGTTTATATATTCATGACAATTTGACTTGCTTGATTTGCTCCAATTTCAGCAATTGTCTCCCGTCTGGACAATTCACTGGGCGAGGTAGGTCACAAAGGCTTAATGAGAAATCAAAGTCAATTACTGGGTCCTTATGTTAATGTTGGCAATTTTATTTGAAATAGGTTAGTAATAATGCAACTTTTGCACGTGTGGATACTGTTCAAAATCCTCAAAATGGTGGACCCATGCTGCTGGTTGAAGGTAGGTGACCGGCCTCAAACTTGTACGCAAGTAGGGAAGGCCTAGGGGGGCTTTTTGATAATTGGATCTTCTTTGTGTCTCGGGGATGTGTGACTGCTTGTTTCATAGGAATCGAATATTCAGTAACAGTGAATAGAGTTGAAGCCAGTCTTTTGGGTCATGTATGACAAATTAAATTGTGTGCTGTGTTCCAATTTCAGCCGTTGTCGAGTGTCTGGATAAATCACTGGATGAGGTAGGTTACAAACACTCGATTGATGAGACATCAAGGTCAAGTGCATAGTGGTTTTGGTAATGTTGGCATTTGTATTTGAGACAGGTCAATAATGGTGCAACTTCTATTAATGCGGATACTACTCAAAATCCTCAAGATGGTGGAGCTCTGCTGCCTGTTGAAGGTAGGTGGCTGCCCTTCAACTCGTGCACTTCTGTGTTTCATGGAAGGTTTTGTTGATAACCCAAGCTTGATATTCAGCTTCTTTGCTGCCACAGATTTTGCTGAGAGAGATCCAGAAGTGGCTAGGCAAGTCTACAAAATTCTTCAGCCAAGGTTCATTTTTAAAAGGAGGATTTTTTATCTCAGAATCGGAGACACGAGGTATTTCTTTGTTGAGTTGTTCTGAGATCTTGTCATGAAGTCCTATAAAACGCATGTTGTGGTAGTGGGTAGTGTTGGGTTTGTTCAAAGCTTAACATCTATGGCTGCCATGCTGGCCTGCAGGTCTACTTCAGCTCTTTAGATCAATTTTTCCATAGCATCAGATCCTGCTTCTGTGCTTTGCTTAGTTTGGTGGTTGATCTTCTCCAGCTGGCAAGAATATAGACCTCTAGTAGATTTGGCAAATATATGGATAAAAATAATCACTAGATCTCGAAATAATAACAATACAAATAAAAATAAAAATTTCACTGTCTAATAACACGGAGGCATGCAACATGATGTTTTGAAACAGCAGACAAAATCTCCAAGGAAACCCAAAACAAGCCCATGAAATCCATGTCATTATAATGCATAATTATTGAAATGAGTGGCCGTAGCACAAGCGGTAAAACTTACAAAGTGTTTTGAAAAAACTATGGTCTTTTTGCATCAAGGAGAGGTAAAAGAACAAGGTAGTGAGAGACCAAAAGAACAACTGTGTATATTTTAACCCCATGGAGAAGTCTATAAACTTATAGGAACATCAATTTAACCCTAATTATTTTGTACCACCTATAGATTGCATTTACAAGTGTGCATCATATCTACCTATGTCTAGAGATGTTGTCAACATCATCTTGAAATGAAGCATATAAAACCACCATTCAGTATGCTCGTCGACAAATCAAAGCCTTATTCGAGACGAGAAAAGTTGCAGTCACTCCGGTCAATTTCCATGTAGCATAACCCTCCCCCACCCATCAAATATGATACCTCCCTCCTTTATTTTTAAGTTTGGGAGATAAATTATTGGGGGTCTCCCCCTAGCTTATACGCTTATGTAACTTGTAAAAAAGAACAAAAGAACAAGGTAGTGAGCAATGACAAATGTACTTAGAACTTTCGTAAGCCCAACCCTTTGCACACTGGGGCGAAATTCTCAATCACAAAAATGATTATGCATTGTAGCACAAAAAACTCCGGGATTCGAACTCAAGCGCCCGCGAGGAGAGGCCATGGCTCAACCTCGCTTGCTTGATTGATCCCAAGTGTGTGTTCAAATGTCTATATTGTTTAAACTTTTCTTTCACCGGGGGGGGGGGGCTTGTTTAAACCTTTTGCCAGCGACCCCAGTTGCCGGTAGAAGGGGCTCCTTGCCAAGTAGGCAGAGAGTCCAATATCTAGATCAACCCTACAATCACCGGGCTAGTGGACTCACAATCGTCTCCCCCCAGCATGTGCTACCAAACTATAGATAGGATCATCTGACATCAACTCCGAGATACAATCTTCTTGAAATCGAATCCAATAGGGGCATCATGTTGGTTGTGGATAGTTATCGAGAGCACCACCTCCAACATGCGTTGCCAACGTGGCTCTAGGCCATTTTGGTGGCTAGCCATCCTCAAGCCAACACCCTTCGTACACCGCTACCGCCTGAATGAGTTTGACCATCTTGAGAAGAGAGACACGAGGACCAAGGATTTTGAAGAGGGAGGACAAGCACTCGATTTTGACACATGTTGAGGCTATAAAGAGACCCACGAAACTCTTTCTCTCATACAACACTTTGACATTGTCTTCTTGGGAGGACGTTTTTCTGAACACTCTAAACTATGACGAGCGTCCTCTTATTTGAAAGGGAATGCCCACACTTGGTGGTCGACCCTGCAAGGAAGCGCCTACACCATGGATAAAATTCAAACACATCTTCACTTCTGCATGGCTCAGAGAAGAATATGAAGAGGATGTTATTACAACCTAAAATTATCGTAGAACGACCAAGGAAGATACTGTAGACCACTAATGCCACAAGTTTTGTGATACATTCCTACCAGCCTCAAAACAGTCCCAGACATCTCTGGTTTTCATACCCCATGACTCTAGAGAGTGGTCTAAATCCCTCTTTGAAGAGGTAGTGAAAGAGGCCTCATATATGATAATAAACTAGGCAGTGGCATGTGTAGTGCAACTCTGTCTTAAGCTCCATGTGATGTAGGTGACATGTCCGTGCCTATGCTGGTACTCCACCGTATCTACTAGTCTCGAGCAGAAGCACATGATATCCTATGAGGTAAGTGGGTGTCCATGTATTTGGGCGTTGTCACAAGACCATTATCGATAAGCTGGAGAAGATGCTCTCTATAGAAAGACATCTTCATGTCCAACTCCTGTGTCATTTGTATCCAAGTCCTCCTGATATCTAGCTAAGTCAGGTCCTGGCAGATGAGCCTCGTGATCTCAGATTGTGTAAGAGTCACAGAGGGTGCATCCATGAGTATTGGAAGGGAAATGTACTTAGAACTTTCATAAGCCCAACCCTTTGCACAAAGAGCAAAATGCTCAATCACGAAAATGATTATGCATTGTAGCACAACAAACTCCAGGATTCGAACTTAAGCACCCGCAAGGAGAGGCCATGGCTCAACCTCGCTTGCTTGATTGATCCCAAGTGTGTGTTCAAATGTTTGTATTGTTTAAACTTTTCTTTCACCGGGGGGGGGGAGGGGGTGTTTAACCCTTTTGCAAGCGACCCTGGTTGCCGGTAGAAGGGGCTCCTTGCCAAGTAGGCAGAGAGTCCAAAATCTAGATCAACCCTACAATCACCGGGCTAGTGGACTCACAATCGTCTCCCCCCAGCATGTGCTACCAAACTACAGATGGGATCATCTGACATCACCTCCGAGATACAATCTTCTTGAAATCGAATCCAATAGGGGCATCATGCTGGTTGTGGATAGTTATCGAGAGCACCACCTCCAACATGTGTTGCCAACGTGGCTCTACGCCATTTTGGTGGCTAGCCATCCTCAAGACAGCACCCTTCGTACCGTTGTACTCGGCCTGCTCCAAAAGCTGCAAGTGTTAGACAGTCACAATATTTTCGAAAAGCTATTGCTATTGCAAACCCTCACATGTGTTGGCTTTTGGCACATGAAACTCAATGAGTGCTCGAAAACTCCCCCTCGGCCCCCCCACAAAGAATTTCGCAACAAATCCTTCACATTTCCAACCCAACATTATTCAAACTTTTGTTGTGCTCTAAGACCTTCTTCTATATGTTTAGCGAGTTTTTGGTGAGCTGTTGTGTGGTCAGTAGATCTCGAGTTCAAGACGAGGTCCCTTAAGATAACGTTAAAACTTCTCTTTTTCATCTACTTATTATTATTCTTCTTCTTTGTCCCCTCTCTCTTGCATTGACTAGATTTGCGTTTGCAAAAAGAAAAAAGGCCTTTAGGCTAGTTTTAATTGGTCAAAATTTCAAAATTCCAAGTATATTTTAAGATTGTCTTGAAGAAAACAGACATGACTTTACAAGATTTAATGTAAAAACACGCAAATTCTTCAAATTATTCGAGAGATTATTCTTTTTTCCTTCGACCAGGTAAATAGTATCTAAAAGCTATAAAGTTTAATAAACCTTATTCGAGATGAGAAAAGTTATAGTCACTATGGTCAACGCCATGTAGCATAACCCTCCCCCCGGCCCCTCACCAAATATGATACCTCCCTCCTTTATTTTTAAGTTTGGGAGATAAATTATGGGGGTCTACCCCTAATTTATACACTTATGTAACTTGTAAAAAAAAAACCCTCTCCTACACTTACTTGGTGCGGTAAGTTTTCCATGGTGAATCCCCCGCGAGCCAAACATAACTTTTTGGCCCGGCTTATTTTGCACCAAGGTGTGTGCACATCTCAAAAACCAAAAAGGGAGATGACAAGTGCATCAGATGTGGAGCTTCTGAAGACATCATTAATCTCTTTGTGGAGTGTCCATCTAAAAGATTCAAGTGCTTAGTAGATGCTGTAAAGAATTACATCCTGAAAAATTCTATGTCCAAGAGCTCCTTATAGATGATTGTATCAGATTAGATACCCCTTTATGGAATATGTGGAGATTTGCCTACTTATGGGACTCTTGGACTCAAAGGAATGAAGCACTGTTTTAATTAAAGAAGGAAGAGAATACTATGGCATTTGCCTATCAACTCAAGAAAATTTCTCTTTCATGTCTGACTGAAATTTTGACGTGTATAGCTTTGGGAACCCAAGATCTATCCAAACTCTGCTTTTGCCAAATGTTTTGAAAACATGCGTCATAGAAAGGAGTTGGAAATGCCACAGTCCAAAAATACGAAGACCCAATCTATTTGAAGACCCCACTTTTAAATAAACGTGCGTGGAACATGACACAGTCGTAAAAAACATCTTATTTTGTTGATATAATAGATCTCAATTTTTTGAAAATAAGGCTTTCCAACAACATATTTCGTGGTAGGCTCTTTTGAAAGCTTTAGTTGAACCTTTTCTCGGTTTATGTGATGCATGGTCAAATATATGTTGTCTTTTTAATCCCGTCGTCGGCCCGTCCAACAAAATACATGTTAACGTGGACTATTTTGTTCATTTGTGTTGCAATATCTTTGTAAAGTAGCATTTTGTAAAGCGGGCAGTTCATGAAAATTGTTCTTTAAAAGATTCAAGAATCTATGGACCATCGATTGCCAAAACTACTTGTGAGGTTGATTGTAGAGGCTTGAAATAGCCTATGTTAACAAGGGTTGTTTCCTGTTTCCTATGGTAAAATTAAATCCCACATTTTTTGGTCATTTTGAAGAAAATAGCGTCTTCAAAATTTGATTATAGTGACTTGAAATAGCCCATAGGCTAGTAATACAGTTTGTCCGATCTCTTGAGTTAAAGTTTGGTAACTTGTAAAAGAATTCTTGAGTACTTTGGGAGCCTAGGAGAAAGGCCCATTGAAGCTAGAGTCATTTTGTGAATATTTTGACACTTTATAAAAGATATGGTATGTTTATTTTGAAATGCAAACGACCCCATGTTGGCTGCACAACAAGTAGCTTAAGCTGCTTACTATCCAAAGTCTAGCATGCTGGCGTGGACTCCAGGTGACGATTTGCCATTCGACGAGGAAAAGGTTGAGTGCCCAAGCGAGTCACTCGCCGTTTTCCATACCATCACCAGGGGGATCGTGCAAGATCCCCCCTAATAAGTCTTCTTTCGAGAGTAGTTTGCCACATACTTCTTGCTCGTGAAGGTGAGGTTTAGACGGGGGCTCTCACTAAATAGCGGACTCTCAAGGATGTGGCATCCTTAAGAGGATTCCAAGTGGCAAGCATGGTATCTAAAAACTATAAAGTTTAATAAAGCCAAGCATTTACTCAATAAAGCTGCACGAAGTTTGAGATTCTATATATGGTCCGGGTTGCCAATCCTTATGGGTGTCTCCTAATCAGTGTACTTTGCAAGTCCCATACCTCCTGTAAGTGCCTTCCAAGATGAGACCTGGTGAAGTCCCATCAACTCTTGAGTTGTGGGCTCAACCTAAGTGGCATTCCATCCCACCAACATTGCTTGGTTTTGGAAATTTCTCTCTCTTCTCAACTATCAAATCTCACCTCCCACGTTCTCTGTACCCACTTACAAACCTCTTCGGCAAGCCCCCTCATGGAGGAACAATGTTTAAATAAATGCAAGGGATCCTAAAAATCCATCGACTCCCATAACAAGTATCTCTGCCAATCTGTCTTGCTCGAATCTTATTCCTTGTTTCGAGAGCTCCCCATTTAACAACTTCCATGCAAAAATCTTCATTGAACTTGGCCACTTTGTCTCACATATGTTGTTTGTACACTTCTGCCACTTCCCTTCTGACCAATTCACATCTAAGAAGCTGATAAGTGGAGAAAACCATTTTTGTGTATGCCATAGCTTGTTATAGATCCTCCATGTTCATCTATGAGTGCAAATATTCTATCTTTTGGAAAATGCAAAGGTTTTCAATCAAGGTCTACCTCGTCGACATGCACTGAAGAGTCTGACTCTATTGCTTCACCAATTGGTCAACTTTCATGTCCGAGAGGTGTGCTATCTTAGTCTGTTTTCCTTTCTATCAACTTTTCTCCATAAGAAGTTCAAGGTTCCTCCTCCTAACTTAAAGAGCCATGGTGACCAATGTGCAATGGAGCATTTGAATTCCCTGACAGTTTCCAATAATTTGTCATGAGCTTTTACCTTTTCCCATGAATTATTGTGAGAATGAAGCTCTATTTTGTTCATCACATGCCAAGCCATAATGACCAAGCTTGGCTTTGATTCTTTAATGAAACCAACATTTAAACATTTCTAACAGAGACACCTTGTCCTTGGACAATTTTGATCCCGATGAGTCCATATTTGGAACGAAGCGAAGACACCAGTACCGCCTGAATGAGTTTGACCATCTTGAGAAGAGAGACACGAGGACCAAGGATTTTGAAGAGGGAGGACAAGCACTCAAAAATGACACATGTTCAGGCTATAAAGACACCCACAAAACTCTTTCTCTCATATAACACTTTGACATTGTCTTCTTGGGAGGACGTTTTTCTGAACACTCTAAACTATGACGAGCGTCCTCTTATTTGAAAGGGAATGCCCACACTTGGTGGTCGACCCTGCAAGGAAGTGCCTACACCATGGATAAAATTCAAACACATCTTCACTTCTGCATGGCTCAGAGAAGAATATGAAGAGGATGTTATTACAGCCTAAAATTATCGTAGAATGACCAAGGAAGATACTCTAGACCACTATTGCCACAAGTTTTGGGATACATTCCTACCAGCCTCAAAACAGTCCCAGACATCTTTGGTTCTCATACCCCATGACTCTAGAAAGTGGTCTAAATCCCTCTTTGAACAGGTAGTGAAATAGGCCTCATATATGATAATAAACTAGGTAGTGGCATGTGTAGTGCAACTCTGTCTCAAGCTCCATGTGACGTAGGTGACATGTCCATGCCTCTGCTGGTACTCCACTGTATCTACCAGTCTCGAGAAGAAGCACATGATATCCTATGAGATAAGTGGGTGTCCATGTATTTGGGCCTTGTCACAAGACCATTCTCGACCTGCTGGAGAAGATGCTCTCTATAGAAAGACATCTTCGTGTCCAACTCCTGTGTCAGTCATATCCAAGTCCTCCGGATATCTATCTAAGTCAGGTCCTGGCAGTTTAGTCTTGTTCCTAAATTCTCAAAGAGACCCTTCCAGAAATTACTGGTCATTCTAGGATCTCTATCCGACACTATGGACATTGGCAAGCCATGGTACTTGAAAATTTGTGAAATGAAGAGGGTTGCCATTTGATGGGGTTTGATAGTCTTTTTGACAGGTATAAAATGAGCTTGTTTACTGAACCTGTCTACTATCGTCCATATTCCCGTATTCCCATGGATAGACTCAGGCAATCCAAAGATAAAATCCATGGATATGCTCTCCCATGGTGAATTAGGGATTGGCAAGGTTTGAAGCAATCCAAGTTGCTTCCCTCTATCAAATTTTGTCTTTTGGCATACCACACATTTAGAAACATACTCTTGTATGTTCACTTTCATGGCAGACCAATAGAAATATGTTTCAATTCCCTTTAAGGTAGATTGAATCCCTCTATGCCCCGCATAAGGTGGAGCATGAGATTCATACATTACTTTCTCACGTAGTGAATTAGTAACGCATAGTCTATTGCCATAGAGAAGATAACCATCTTGTAAAGTAAATGGTTCTTCTTTCTTCCCTAATGCAAGGGCTGAAATCACATTTCTAAAATCGGGATCAATAGCACACTCATCTATCATTGAAGATAGATCATTGTGAGTTGCTATGGAAACCGCATTCACTCTCGGCCATCTTGAGAGTGCATCAGCTACTTGATTATGCTTGCCAGCAACGTGAGAAATATGAAAATGAAATTGCGAAAGGAAATTTTCCCACCTCATTTGTTTGTCGGAGAGCTTGGTTTGCGTCATGAAGTACTTAAGACTTTGGTGATCCGTTCGTCGCAGAATGAAAGGAGTCCCCAATAAATAGTGCTTCCATGAGTCTAAGGCATGTAGAACTGCAAGGAGTTCCTTTTCATATATGCCTAGAGCTTGCTCAACAGGGTCAAGCCTTCGACATTCATAGCCTATGGCGTGCCCTTCTTGGAGCAAAACAGCTCCAAGGCAGTCACCACAAGCATCACATTTGGTTTTGAGAGATTCGGTAGTGTAAGCACAGGTTGAGAGATAAGATTTTTGAAAGCATTGTTCTCCTTAGCAGACCATGTATACCTAACGCTTTTCTTTGTTAGGTCATGTAATGATGTAACAGACTTGGACACTCCAAGTCAAAAATTAATCGCGACACCACCAAATAACCACTTCAAAACAATTCACAAATCAAAATAGATTTGCACTGGCCCGGCGGAGTTCCGTGCCTAGAAATATTGGCCCCAAAGACTGGCGTCCCTTTCGGTATTTCTTTTTGTATTAATCAGTTCAAAGTACAAGAGAGTGGCTAGGGTTTCACTCTCAGACTCTGCGTCTAGATGCTCTGAGAAGTGAGGCCCTCACCACTAATTTAAAGGTTACAAGGGATGCCCAAAAGCAGAGCCCCAAAAGCTTTTAAAATAAAAAGCATCAGTTCTCTCTCTCTCTTAGAGAGTCGTTTCTCTTTTTTTAATTAAAAAAAGCAAAATTCGCGTTGCTCATCATTTCAATTTTTAAATTTTTTTTTAAAAAAAGCCTCCGCGATTTTTGGAAATTAGGATTTCTGGCAGAAATTAGGGTTTGCAAGAATTTTAGGGTTTTTGGCAGAAATTAGGGTTTATGTTGTCCACCATGTCATCACTTTGTGACATACCCCCCTCTTGAAAGCATTGTAATCGAGCGCGATTACTCTTGCAAAACCGACAAAAGCCATAAACCGTCTTAGCAGACACTGACTGTTAGTACCTACGTACTAGGAACACACATCTAGCACATGTACAAAATCGACAGTCACATCACATGACATCAGAGGACATCACCAGACATCATAGGACATCACATGACATTCAACATTCATTCGGATCTTAGACCCTGATTTATCGGCAATGTAGCTAGTGATGGGGGCTTTTCACAAGCCACGCTCCCATACCCCTCTTCTCTCGTCCCCACCCCATGAAAACCCCCTCTTAGGGAGGGAGTGATAAAAGGCATTGGAAAAAGTAAGAAAAAATAAATTATGATTATGTAAATATATGAGAAAGGTAAAATTGGCCACCTCATGCCTGCGGGGCAGCCCATCCCCACCTTGCCTCCTTTTTCTTCACTGTTGCCCCGCCATGTGTCCCTTTTCCTCTCCTAGCTCCACTCAAAAGGTCAACCCCCTCTCTCTTCCCTTTGTCTTTTCTCCTTTCTCTCTCCCCTCAAGCTACCCCATCTCTCACCAATAATGCATTCTAACTCACCAATAATGCACCCTAATTCACATGCAACTTACCCTATCTTCCAAAATAGTATACCCCACCCCCTCTTTCTCTCTTCTATCATATCCCATGGCCCAAATACCCCCCTCTCTCTCTAAAGGGCGCCATATCTCTTGTCTTGTAGCTAAATAACCTTCCCCACACCCACACACACTCAGTTTCACTGAAAAAGGTGCCCACAGACCCATCCCCACCCGGTGGTTACCTGATTTTTCTTGTGTCCACACAAATCTGCACACAGATTCACCTCAGAACACACTCCCCTCTCTCCCCTCTTGTAATTACTTTATTCTCCATGTCACCTCTCACTTTTTTTCATCAACCCATCTCTCTCTCTTAGTCTCTCTCTCATGAGACTGCTGTTCTGGCACATATACACACAACCAGACAAGTGGGGCCCACAGTCACATGGCCTATGTAGATAATGATTTCTTCATTTCTAAATTCTAGAATTCCTCCCCCCTACTCCCCTATATAAAGAGGGGTCACCATCACACTAAATACACACACAACATCACCAAAGAACACACTATGCACTGTGTGTGCCTAGTACACACACACACACCCACACCATCACCATCACCGCAATCACCATGCTCGTCTTGAGCATGACCTCTACACCCTTGGGCTATGGAAGGTGAAGGGCAACTAAATGAAGGATGATGGCCATAACCCTCGTGCGAGTCTTCGCCATCAACTCCCACCTATCCGCCATGTGCTCTACCACTCTTTCCCTTCTCATTCCCCTACCCTATGCTCCCCATTTCATCGCCTTATTCTCTAAAAAAATCTTGAGGTTTTGTGAGTATGTTTTCTTGCAATGTTTTGCCCATGTGAGGTGTGCGGAATCGCCACGTAGTCTTGTGTTTGGAGTGAGCTTGTGTATGTGTGAAAGGTGTGCGGATTCGCCATCCTTTTGTGGTGCCTAAGTACTAAGCCGCTGTCAGGAGTTTTTTTGAGCAAGGGATTGCGCATATGTACATACACATGCATGGTGCATCGAATAAAGGATTACCCAATTTCCATAGCCAGGTGGTTACGTGGGGCCCACATGTGTAGAGGTAGGACAACATGTACATAGTGCAACGATTTTCACTATTATCAGTACTAGTGTGTTTTTCCTACAATAAGGAGGAGTTAGTAGCGCGTAAAAATTCTCGAGGAAGCTATCCGCGGGTCGAGGACATGAGGTCAGCAGGTGTGTCATATGGCATCTAGTGGCGTCAGGAGGGCGAACGAGGTCAATATTTGCACGCGGATGAGGACGGACACAACATGGGTGTTTTCTTGTGAGAGTTATGCAGAAAGGCCATCATTAGGACCAGTTTTTGGGGCCACTTCACGTGGTGGCGAGATGCATTATTGAAAAAAAGCTGAGTGCCAGGTGTGCGAATGATGCAAAAAGGTGAGAACTATGCACTGCGAGGTCAATTTTTGGCCTGTTCGGGGTCCGTTTGAGGTCATCTAAAAGGCCAAGGGTGCCCAAGTAATAAAGCTAAGTGTGGGAACTGAAAAAATAGAGAGAAGACCAGAAAAAACGTGGAGAAGAGAGGAGGAACAACCGCAGGTGTGTTTTTTGCTCATTTTGGAGCCTGTTTTGGCCGTAAACTGCTCATCCGAGGTCGGATTTGAGCACTTTGACATTGTAGAATGGGGTTTTGGGCCGTTCCGGACGCGATGGCGCTGTCCATTTTGCCAAATTACTCACTCTTTTTTTGCTATTTTTTTGTGTAAGTTTCTCCTATGAGCGAAGTTTCTGCTCTAGTTTGTGATTGTATCTGGCTTATTTTACCCATATTATGTGAGCTATTTTCCCCATTGGTGTTGGCCCAAGATCAATTGTATCTAAACATCAGAAATTATCCTCTTTTGAGCTGAGTTTTTTGGGTGTGTGTGTGTGTGTGTGTGTGTGTCTCTGTGTGGAGCGGGCAAGTGGATAGTCTCTCTCCTCCCATTCCATAGGTGTGTTCCCTGTCTCGGCCAGGTGGATTGTGTAAGCCGAGTGGTGCCCCATAGTGTGTGTGTGTATCTTCCCAAGAGTGTGTGTCGGGTCGTTATAGAGGCGCTGTGTGTGTTTCACTACAAGAGGCTATTCATATTAGCGAGGCTCACACAGCGACACTCAAAAAAAAAATTCCCGGCGTCGCTATGAGCGTCGCAAATTTACAAAGAAATTTGCGACGCTCATAGCGACGCCGACTGGGCTAAAAAAATAACCGAGCGCGCCCAAAAACTCAGATCTCAGATCTGAGTTTTTCGGCACCCTCAAGCAAGGAGCAGGTAACGCTCTCCCTCACTCTCTCTCTCTCTCTCTCTCTCTCTTTTTCTTCTCCACACACACACACACACACGAGGAGAGGAAGGAGAGCCAGGTATGCTCCTTCCCTCTCCTCATTCTCATGTTCCCTTCCCCTCTTTCTCTCTCCCTCTCTCTCTTTTTCTTCTCCACACACACACACACACACACACACGAGGAGAGGAAGGAGAGCCAGGTATGCCCCTTCCCTCTCCTCATTCTCATGTTCCCTTCCCCTCTTTCTCTCTCCCTCTCTCTCTCTCTCACACACACACATACACACACACATAGTGTTTTTGAGAGAGAGAGAGAGAGAGAGAGAGAGAGTACAAACAAAAACAAAAACGCACACACACATACATAAACAAAGAATGCACACACACATTGAGAGAGAAAAAGAGAGAGAGAGCATGCATAAACAAAAAACGCACGCATTGAGAGAGGAAAAGAGAGAGAGAACATGCATAAACAAAAAACGCACACATTGAGAAAGGAAAAGAGAGAGAAAACATGCATACGATCCAAAAAAACGCACACACATTGAGAGAGAAAGAGAGAGAAACTAATTTAACGTCGTAGGAAACTAATTAAAATTAAAAGAACTAAAGATCTAGCCGACCAGGAGTTGAACTCAAGACCTATTATTCAAGAGGGAAATGGCATAATCAATCTATCATACTTGGCATGGGTGATAGAAAGGTTATACCATTTATCTCTTTTTATTGGCACACACATCCACACACGCGCACACGCACAAGAAGAAGAGAGTTATAACGTCGTAGAAAACTATCTTAAAAACGTTAAAGATTAGGTTATATGTAGACTTACATTAAATTAGATTTAGGTTTATGTTTAACTAGATTTACGTTTATTTACGCTAGATTTAGATTTACGTTATATTAGATTAGATTTAGGTCTCCATAGACTGCGATGCCTGCATGAAGCGGGTGAAGAAAGCCCTCAATGGAATATAGGGTATTGCTGCCTTCACTCATGGTGGGCTCCGTCGATCCAAAAGTACTGGTGAAATGTCTTCAGAAGATAGGGAAGAAGGTGGATCTTCAGGGCGGCAAGAGTCACTACATCCCCGACACAATGACCATCTAGACAACCTCTAGTCATTCAACAGCAACTTCAAAGTTAGTAACAAGAGCAAGAACGGTCTAAAGGGCCAATTGCTGTCGTCAGATGTGGATGGAGATGAGGCAGCGTCACCGTCGGAAGTTAACTCTCACATCTTTAGTGATGAGAATGCCAACTCTTGCCGAGTTATGTGAAAAATTATGTGTTAAATCAGTTTTAAGGTTCTTATAATCCCTGTTAGTTTAGTTCTTTGTTTTTAATATAACATAATTTACGTTAGATTTAGATTTATGTTATATTAGATTAGACTTAGGTTTATTTAGGTTTACCCACACACACACACAAGAACAAGAGAGTTTTAACGTCGTAGGAAACTATCCCAAAAGACGTTAAAGATTAGGTTAGATGTAGACTTACGTTAAATTAGATTTAGGTTTATTTTTAGTTAGATTTACGTTTATTTAGATTTACGCTTATTTGCGTTAGATCGAGTCCACGCAAGAATTACTTACGGTTTAGGGTTTAGAGTTAGACGAACAGTAAAAAGATCTACTATGAAAAGATGTTAAGATGCTGTGAAGTGCTACAGCTACAGAAGAGGCAAAGGGGTTTTGTCCACTACATGCAGTATCATGTAGACGTGGGTGTGTAGATTTCTTGTACCCACAAATATAGGTATTGACCAATAAAGACGAGATTATAACCCGGTGGTTCTGATCTCCGTGCACCTCTAGACCGAGGTGTGCGGGGATTGGACATGACTAGAGAATGTGAGGTAAAGAGAGAGAGAGAGAGACAGAGAGAGAGAGAGAGAGAGATGAGACGAAGAATGCCAATAGAATATTAAATTTGTTGTCCAGGTTATAAGTTTTTTATCCTCATTATGAGTAGCGACGAGGATGTGGGACCGTCCAACCGAAACACCTATCTCTCAACGAGGGTCTTATGTCCTTGTAATCAATGCAAGCATGCTGTGCGACGAACAAGACGTGTTTCTTTGCAGCTCGTTCGTGAATTTGGCGAGTTCGATCCATCTATTATAGATTGAGTTGTTGCCAATTATAACTCGTAGGACTCTGACGCTAGCCAACAAGCAGCAATCTTGCAACCCAATAGACGTGTTCGCAGGCGCTTTGGTCAAGCAGCATATGTGAGGCCACAAGATGTAGCCTCTGACAGCTTGGGGGATGATCATGCAGAGCACATTCTCAACGAGGCAATGTTTGAGCTCGAGATTGATGAAATGATCGAGACGATCATGGATTCAGAAAGGCTTATCTATGATGATATGAAAAGTGAAGCCGATACGCCATTGTATAATGGAGCACGTATGTCTAGATTGAAAGCACTCCTGGTTCTTCTCAACATGTAGGCAAAGTTTGGATGGAGTGACACTCGCGTCATAGCGCTTTTCAGGTGATCTATTACAATTAGTTTACTTTAATAAAACTCTAAATGTATAATGATTTGATAGATTTTTACACGACTGTATCATATTTTTATGTTGTGTAAATTGCTGAAAGAGCACATACTACCAGCTGACAATGTGATGCCAGATTCCCGGGATGAAGCAAGAAAGATTTTGCGAAACTTGGGGATGGATTACAATTCTATCCACGCTTGTCCTAATGACTGCATTCTTTTCAGAGGGGAATACATAGACATGGAGAAGTGTCCGAAATGTGATTCCGAAAGATATCGAGTAGATCTCCACGGGAAAAAAATTCCACAAAAGGTTTTGCGACATTTCCCTCTGCTTCCTCGCATCAAGCATTTCTTCGAATGTAAGTCCATGGCCGCCCTAGCATCATGGCATGAGGAGAATAAATCTTCGGATGGTGTGCTACGAATTCCTGCAGATTGCGTAGCCTGGAAACATATAGATGGAACATGGTCGGATTTTGCCAGGGAAGCTCAAAATTTGCGCTTAGGCCTGGCTATGGATGGCATAAATCCATTTGATCAAAGATCAACATCTTACAGTGTATGGCCCGTTGTCATCGTCAACTACAACATTCCCCCGTGGTTGACTACGAAGAAGGGGCACCTATGGCTAAGCTTGATTGTGCCAGGGCGATATAAAGTGGGGAATATGGATGTGTATCTTCGTCCACTATTGGAAGAGCTACAACAATTGTCGATTGGCATAGAGGTGGTGGATATGAGCCGACACACACGACAACAGAATGCTTTGATCAGAGGCATTCTAATGTGGACCATGCATGACTATCCCGGGCTAACAGAATGCTCAGGTGATCTATTGACACTCCTCACTCAGACACTGTAAATCTTGTTTTTTCCCATAGTTGATCTATTATCATGTGTATACATGCAGGGCTTCAAACAAGCGGATACAGAGCATGTGTCACATGTGGACCTAGACTGAATGCACGTAGGGCACCCTCACTGAAGAAGCAAATCTACGAAGGTCATCAAGCGTATCTTCCAGAGAATCATGTGTTACGCGACGGCTTTTTGGGAAGAGAGCCACCAAGGATGTCTGCACAAGCATGGTTAGAGCAGAAGGAGATGTGCGATGACGGATTGCCTCCAGGGATGAAGAGACTATCTCTATGGTACGAGTTACCATACTGGCCCCGACTCATGATCAATCACTTGCTCGATCCAATGCACATATTCAAGAATGTGGGTAATCTACTATGGGACCATTTGACCGGCAAGAAAGATACTTTGGGAGCCAGAGTTGACCTTAGAAATGTGGATCGTATGGAGCAATATTGGCCGCAAACAGCGTCTGATGGATCGATAAAACTCCCTAAAGCACCATGGATTTTCACAGGAGCCCAAGAACGCAAAGTAAAAGAGACCATTCGATCTTTGCGGACCCCCACTGGCGTAATGCACTCGCTCCGAACGTGTTTTACTAAAGAAGGAAAGCTTACCGGTTTGAAGTCACACGATTGGCATAAAATGTGTCAGGTACGTTCATAGTGGACTTTAATATCATTGCATAAAATGTGGACTTTAATATCATTGCTGCACATACTTTACAGTTTATTTTACCGGTTGCCATTGAGGGATGTTTGTCTCTCGACATCCGTAACACAATCTACAAACTTGCAAAGCTGGTGCAATGGATCTCACAAAAGGAGATCAACGTAGACTCCATACCATTCGCCAAACTAAATGCTGTGGAGCTCGTGTGCATGTTTGAGAAACATTTTCCTACTACAATGCTAACCATTCAGGTGCATCTTCTTGTTCACATAGTTGATGAGGTGGAAATAGCTGGCACAGTTCATTCGAGATGGATGTTCTTCTTAGAGCGTTTCATGAAAACGCTTAAGGGATATGTGCGTCAAAAGGCACGTCCGGAGGGTAGCATGGCAGAAGGTTGGTTGGTATCAGAGTCCCTAGTGTACATTGGAGAGTGGCTAGACGGATTTGATAAATCTCGGGACACGCTATGGCGAACCATAGATGATGAGCGCATATCTGGGATTGTCATGTGCAATCTCGGTGTTGAGAAGAAGATGACGGAAGATCTAGAGGCTAAAATCAACCGATTTTGCATGCTTCACAATCCAGTGATGTAAAAGTGGATTTCACAATATGAGGATGCAAAGCAAGAGCGACAAAGGGCACGAATCGAGTGGAGATGGGGAAGACGACCACCGATGCACTATCCAGCGGTTCTGGAGAGCCTACCAACCTTCATGAGCTTAAGATGTTTGCACAACCAATTGAAAAGCGCACAACAATGCGGTGACGAAGTGACTGAAGAAGAGTGGGAGTACTCTCGGGGTTGCGCGACCAAGGTAAGTTTGCAATGTACGACTAGCAAGTGACTTTATTTATAAACGTTTGAACGGCCACTCATAATCTTTGTTCGTTGTAGTATAAGTCATACACAGCAGCATGTGTAAAGGTCGACATTTTAGGGTGGAACGAATCGACAAAAAGCGTTTTACTCAAGATTGTGGAATCATGGCAAAATTTGAACAGTCCAGTCGACGACATGCCTGTGATGCAGATCCTGTGGTGGCGGAACTCACTTACTTCGGCACGCTGCAAGAGATTTTGAGGATCGATTACAGAGGATTTTTTGTCGACTTGTTCGACATGCAATGGTTCAAGATAATCATGGAGGGTCGCAACGCTACTGTGCGTAGAGGAGAGTCTGGTTTTCTAGAGGTGGATTCTACTAAGAAATGGACTGACCTAAGAGACACTTTCGTACTACCCGAGCATTGTGAACAAGTAAGTATGTAAATAGTTAACATCCCCCTTTTACAAGTTATGTGCTTGAAAGCTCTCATGTAAGTTATGTGGCTCTGGCAGGTAATATTTCATCCTGCAAAGTCTACATCAAACTGGTGGTACGTCATAGAGGTAGCCCCTCGTAGTGCAAGGATGTATGAAGGCTACCATGTGCCAATCACAACGACATCAATGCAGGAGATCAGAGAAGATGCTCAATCAGAAGCCGCTGCGGTGGTGCCAGACGAGCATCAAGATGCTACTACTCTATATGGGGTGCATGCAGAGGAGCTACAAAATGAAATAGAGGATATGTGTTTAAACGGAGAGCTCTATATAGATATAGGAAGTTATGCTGAGTTATGGGAGGATGAGAGAGAGATCTCCTAAAGCCACAAATATTGTATTTGAACAATTTTGCTCCGTGTTGTAAAAGCTCTGGCTCTCTAAGTACCTTCCATGGTGTATAACGCTCTTTTCTACTCGCGCTCACATCTTTTGATTGAAAATTCTGAGTTTTCGACTTGCCTCTTCTATCACTCAATTCATTGCGTCATTGTATTTATATGCGTCATTACGTCATTGTATTTATATGCGTCATTACGTCATTGTATTTATATGCATCATTACGTCATTGTATTTAATGGTCTTTGCGTCATTGTCTACTCTATTCATTCAATATTAAGTTTAAATATTTGTGTGTTTAATGCAGGTATGGATGATGAGGAGTTTCTTTCTTCTTTGTCAACGCAGCAGAGACAGTGGTACGTGGAGCGTCATCGCTCTGGTGCATCATCGCGCGTTCCTACTCCATCCGCATCTCCCTGTCTTTCGGAGCATGCGGCGCGCTCCGAAGCTTCGGCGTTGACGAGAGGAGCTTCACACTCGTCTAGACACCGGCGCTCTAGTGGTGGCGGTGGCGGTTGTTGTGGGGATTCCGCCACCGATGCCTCCACACCGCCTCGTGTTCGACGAGGCTCTTTACCCTCCCCTTCTTTGCCCGCCCCCACACCAGCCACAACATCGCCATCTACGCCAGGTTTTGCACGGCTGACTGTTCCTAGAAGCTACACACCTCTACCTACTCCGCCAGGAGCCACCCCACTCGACACTCCTCGCTTCGGGGCCCAGACGCCGGTGGAGACACCTGACGTCCGTACCCCCATCGACATGCCGCTAGAGACCCCTGCCGGGACACCCAGGTTCATGCGTCACCGGCCAGAGGGCTTGCCTTACTCCGTCGACATCAGCGGCGGCATCATCATGGATGATGACGGCAAGAAGGTGATCTCGCACATGCGTGGTCTTTGCTCTCAGCTGTTTAGACACTACTTACTAAACAAATGGAGTGAAGTACCAAGTGATTTAAAAAACAGAGTCATCAGTATACTTCATGATGAGTTTCCCGTTCCAACACGGGATCAGCGCTTCAATGAAGACCTGATGAAGATTCGAACGTGCGAATACTGCAAACACAAGCGTTCCAAAGTGCAAAAAGCAATCAAGAATGGGTGGAACAGGCCAGATTGGCTGGCCAAAGAAGATTGGAAGAATGCGAAGAAAGCAGCGCGCGAGAATCCCGACAAGTGGAAGCAACAAAAGGATGCAGCCAGAGCGCGAGTAGAGGCAGGGAGCTCGCACCACTTGGGGAGCGGTGGATGGGCATCATTTGAGGCCGATTTTGTAAGTGTTTTCACATTGCTCTTTATGCTCGATAGTTTAGGGTTTATGAATTTTTAAATTCTAACATAATGAAATCTTTGTATGTTTTGACAGTGGTCGATGACAGGACGTGATCCCACACCGTACGAGCGCGAGTACGCAGGCAAGAAGGGCTTAAACGCCCTGATGGACATTCTCAATTCTCGCGGCGGCATGGTTAGTATTAGGGTTTACTCTTTTTTATTTTTTGTATTGTTTTATAAATGTCGTTATATGTTTATACTTACTGAAAGCTGTCTTATTGTCTTTTTTTGCAGAATCCGACAGATACGCCGCTTGGACGCGATGAGACGTCTGACTAGACGACGTCAGTTTAGCCGTAGCTAGATAGCATTAGTTTAGGGTTTCTCATAGCTTATGTATCATGAGACGGATTTTATACGTCTTTTTGAACCATGTATATTATTACATTTGTCACCGCAGTTCCTTTTGCCAATCAATTCTTTATGCCTATGATGTTGTACAATTGTCATTATTACATTTGCCAATCAATTCATTTTGCCTATGATGTGTACAATTGTCAATTTTGCAAACAATGCGTCTTGTGGGTGACTATTTTGGGTCTATTATCTACCCTTGCACTTTTTTTAAAAAGTGAATCAAGTACAATATGGTTGATGGGTGGCAGGGCATTCAATGCCCTGCCACCAAAAAAAAAATCCTCTCGGGCGTCGCTATAAGCGTCGCTATTTATGGCTCTGTAGCGTCGCTATGAGTGTCGCTATAGTCTTCTGTGTAAACGTCGCTATAATCGTCGCTATGAGCATCGCTATGAGCGTCGCTATAGTCTTCTGTGTAAACGTCGCTATAATCGTCGCTATGAGCGTCGCTATATAGTGACGCATATAGTGACGCCTATAGTGACGCTCTCGTAGCGACGCTCGTAGCGACGCCGGGGGTTATAAAAACCCAGTGTATTTTCGTCGCTAGCAGCGTCACAAGAGTACACAACCTCTTGTAGTGTTTTCATCCCGCTCACATTCTTTTGGCGCCCCCACGGAGGATCTTCTTCGAGTACGTTCGGCTTCGAGCTTCAAGCTTTGGGATTTGGGCTTACAGGCTGCAGGTTGCAGATTACAGATTACAGGTTACAGGTTACAGGGACAGGTACAGGTACAGGTGATTCACACAGCTACAGGTAGCTGGAGTACAGTGATATACTATAGCAGTGGTGTCACTTGCAGTTGTTGTGGGTATGCATCATTTGGCGCCTGTTTGAGCGCATTGTCTGCTGGATTGTACGTTACTTGTGGAAACTACCATTGTACGCATTTGTGGAGCCATACTTGGTTGTATTTGGCAGTCCCAGCCATTTCTGAGACTTGGTCTGGAAGATAGTCATTTCTGAGACTTGACTATATGCGATTTGCATTAGCCTTCGTGTGAGGGTCGATAGCGTGAGGTTTTTATTGAGATGGGGGATTCTCAAATGTAGAGATCCTTTCGGTGATACAGGTAGCTGGAGCACCCTTTTCGTGACCTCGCCATAGGCTATGTACTAGTGATTCCTACTTGATGCTCGAGTTCTATTGTTGGCAGTCTATGCTTACACATACAGTCTATATTTTGGGTTCCTACTGCTCTATTTCTGGGGAAACTCTGCCAAAATTTTTCCAAGTTATGATGGCTGGTTTTTTGGTCTTTTGAGCCATTTATGCTGTTATGCTGCTGAAATTTTAGCAAAATCAGAGGTTAAGTCAGGTGTGCCTTCTTGGGAGCTTCATGGTTGGCTTTAATGGATGATCAAAATGGCCCTCAATTCACTCCATTTCATTTAACTCAAAGAATCCAGATAAATGTTCATGTGTCCAGAAAGATTTTTTTCCAGCAGCGCATAGTCTTTATGTTCGGGCCAAGAAGATTACAAGAGATCTTGGAATGTCCTTTGCCTGTTGTAATTCCGATGATCAACTATGAAAACTCATTTGATGTGCATATGTTTGTCCTTATCTAAAGTTGAGCTCCATTGAAGTTTCTAGGGATTGGGTAGTCAAAAGTTTTGGGTTCTTGCACGTGTGTTCAAAGAGGTTATCAAAGCATTGTAGCTTGGGTAGCCATGGCTTTCTCTTATCCGGAGTTTCATGGAAGAAGTGATGAAGATGTGGAAGAATTTTTGGAAAAGATGGAGGTTGTCTGCATTAGCAACCAGATTCATGACCCTGCGCAGATGTTACGCCTTCTCCAAATTTGTTTGAAGAGTGATGCACGAGTTTGGTCTAAAGCATTTGAAGAGGAGTTGCGTGTGGCTGATCCACCTGTAAGGTTGAGTTGGGACAATCTACGACATGGGTTGGAAGTGGAGTTTGTGAAGATAGAAGATCCCGACAAAGTGTGGCAAGAAGTACAGGCTTTGGTGCAAAAGGAAGGTGAGCCAGTAGATGCGTACATACGTAAGTTTTCATTGGCATGGGAGCGAATGTGCAAGGCCTTAGCACCACAGGTACCCCCGCCTGACATGATGAAGAAGGACAGGTTCTTGGCTGGTCTTTGGGAGAATATACGTTGGAGAGTGGAGCTAAATAATCATAGGACATATGAAGATGCACTAGAGGTATCAAGGAACAAAGAGTGGAAGTTGAGGAAAATGAGCCAGCTAGGGGTGGAGTCTTTGCCCATGAGGTCTGAATTTCAGCCTATAGAGTCTTTACAAGGTCCCATGTCAGGGGTTCATCACGAACCAGTGGTTCCTGTTACTACTCGGGTTATGCCAGCAGTGGTCACTACAGCAGTGCAAGATGGTGGGCTAAGGCAAGACATGAGGCAAATGGTAGATTTGATGAAGAATCTCAGTCTAAACATGCTAGGTCAAGTGGGAAATAATCGAGGTCGAGGGAGGTTTTCAAATCAGCCAGGAGGTGAAGAAAGGCCTAGGAATGGTGTTGGACAAAGCAATGGTAGGTTTTGGAGGCAGACTCCCACATGTTATAATTGTGGAGAGTTGGGTCACATCAGCCCGCAATGTGATAAACCACCAAGGATGGGGGGAGACATGTATCCATTGCCAAGACAGGTGCTAACTAGGTCAAATGATTATGGCATCGAAATTAAGGGAGACGAAGGAACCAGTGGACTGACCCAGGAGGAAAAGGGAAAGACAAAAGTGCTAAGTGTAGTCACCTTGTAGAAGGCATCAAAGCTAGAGGATACATTAGTGATGCCTATTAGGAAGAGGACCACAGAGGATAAAGAAGGAAGAAGTGCCCCAGGTCCTAGTAAGCAGAAAGGAAAGAGCCATGAAGGCGAGGATGTCAAGGCCAAGAGGAAAAGGAGAGCTCGTCGAAAGTTTCATGTTTCAGATTTTCCACTAGGGGATGGGCAATTACGCTATGACTTGAAGGAGGATTTGACGAGCAGGAAGGCAGATGTTACTTTTGGGCAGCTTATAGAGATGGTGCCTAAGCTAAAGCGACAGTGGAAGAGGATGGTTAACCCAATGGAGAAAGAGCCAGAGAGAGGTTCAGTAAAGGTGTTGGCAATGGATGAACTACCAGACATTTGTCCAATAGTAGATGTGTGGCATAAAAGGAAAAATTTGGGACAAGGTTATGTGGATGGCGGAGCCCAAATATGTGTCATAACACACTCATGCGTTGACAAGATGGGTCTCACAGTGGCTGGGGTGTCAGGTTTTCGAATCAGATTGGCAAACCATCAAAAAGTAAAATGCTTGGGTGTTGTAAAGAGCTTAGAAGTGGAGGCATACGATGCAAAGGGAGTGGTTGATTTTCATGTGATGCCAGCAGGGTTGGGAGCATATCCTATTATACTGGGTAGACCATGGTTACGTGCAGTGGGAGTTGTTCAAGATTGGTGACATGGTACGATTAGCCTCTATGGAAAGACAGGTACCAAGAAGCTTTATAATATGGACACAAGGAAACGATTAGAGGAGCTTTATGAAGATGAGGATGAGTCTAGTGATGAAGACTCTTCCACGGTGACAGATGAGGACAGTGATAGCACTACCAGCAGTGATGAGGATGCTGATGTTGCATTTCTTTTGATGGATAAAGAAATGCAGGAGTTTGGTTTAGTTGCATTTGCGAATGAGGTTGAAGATGAAAGTGAAGGGCCTTATGAAGTGATTGAAGGGCTGATGCAAACCATGGTTGAGTTGTCAAAGAAGCAGGAATTGATGACACAAATGATCAGTGGAGACCTCTCAACTATGGAGAAGGATATATATTTGCACATGCTGGCTAGTTTTCCTGATTTGTTCATTACTTCATATGAAGACATCAAAGGGTTCAACGGAGAAGAGATGCATATAGAGATGAAAGAAGGTGCTAAGTCAGTGCGGCAAAGGCTAAGAAGGATGGGTCAAGAGCAAATGGAAGCCTTGCGAGAAGAGGTGGACAAGTTGTTGAAGGCAGGGTTCATAGTCCCTGTGGAGACCACAGAATGGGTGAGTCCAGTAGTAGTCAGTCCAAAGAAGGATGGGAAGTGGAGGATTTGTGTAGATTTTAAGCCCTTAAACGCAGCCACTAAGAAGAACCCATATCCTCTTCCATTCATCGATCAGATCTTGGATTCAGTGGCAGGTTATGAGAGGTACAGTGTGTGTGATGGTTTTTCAGGCTATTTTCAATTGAAGATTGCTCTTAAAGACCGCATAAAGACAACTTTTATTACGCCATGGGGCTGCTATTGCTACACAGTATTGCCATTTGGGTTGTCAAATGGACCTTCCTTCTATCAAGAGAGAGCAAATTGGGTGTTGGAACCATTCATTGGTAGTTGTGTTAAAGATTTTATGGATGACTTCTGTGTTTACAGGAGTAGGGCTGAACACCATGAGAAGCTGCAGATAGTATTGGCTCGATATGATGAATATGGAGGACAACTAAATCCAAAGAAATGTCATCTAGCACAGCCAAGGGTGAAGTTATTGGGCCATATGGTGTCAGAAAATGGCATTGAGGCTGATCCAGATAAGGTTAAGTCTATTATTCTTCTTCCATCACCTACGAGTACGAAGCAATTGGCAACCTTTATACACAAAGTGAAGTACATGGCAAGGTTTATTCCATTGTCTTCTCAGATTCTTTATCCATTACAACAAGTGTCAAAGCATGATCCATTGCAATGGGATGACAAGTGTGAAGAAGTGTTTCAAGAGGTGAAAGAGGTGTTAGGGGGGTTGTTAGCCATGCAGACTCCTGATTGGGAGAATTTTTTTAATGTAAATCCATCAGTAGGGTATGATGCCATTGGAGCCATGCTATTGCAAAAGGGGAAGGGCAGCCATTATATGAGGCCAGTGTATTGTGCAAGCCGAGTGAATTTGGTAGCAGAGAGAAAGTTATCGGAAGTAGAGCTAGTGATGGCCAGTGTAATATTTGCTTGTCGACGATTTCGTCATTACTTGCTACAACGGACTTTTGTTTTCTTGACGAGTTATGCTTTTTTTCCACAGTTAATTAATGGTACTAACATGTCAAATGTGGTGAAGAAATGGGTAATTGAGCTGCAAGAGTTTGAGTTCTCTTTTCTAGTGGAAGATAGTACAAGGGCTACCCTAGCTGATTTGTTGACCTACAAGGAGAATCCCCTTATTGTTAAGGAAGAGGTGGTGACAAAGGTAGTTGAAGAAGGGCCACAGATCAGCAATGCACATGTGTTGTCCTTTGATGGTTCATATAGAAAGAGCCACGATGCAGCTTCAGGGGGTATAGCACTTTATGATCCAGAGGGGAAGCTAGTATGCAAGAGAGGGTTCAAATTGGATCCGCATAATAACAATGAGGCTGAATATTCTACATTGGAAGCCGGATTACACATTTGTTTGAAGCATGGGGTTCGAAGGTTGAGCATAAAAGGTGATGCCTTGTTAGTGGTGAAGCAAGTGCTGGGTGTGTGGAATAGCAAGAACACCTCATTGAAGGAAATGTGCTTCAGAATTAAAGGCCTATTAAAAAAGTTCAAAGCGTGGATCATCAGACACATTGAACGTGCTCTAAATGGAGAGGCACATGAAGCAGCTCAAGGCATGATTGGGGAGCTATTTGTGTTGAGGACCACTTTACCTCTTTATCATGGCCGGGAAAGTTTGGATCAAGAAGAGGAGTTTTTGCTAACAGGAATCATTCCAAAGGAGATTCAGAAGTCTAAGAAGTATGGCTTTGTGCATAGAGCATACATGTACAAATTGATTGGTGATGTCTTTTACATGAAAGGGGCTGATCTCGTGTTAAGACGTGTACCTTGGCGGGAGGAGCTTTACAGAGTGTTGGAAGAGAATCATGAAGGCGCATGTGGTGGCCATTTTGCTCTAAAGATCACCTTGCATAAGATTTTGCAAGAGGGGTATGTATGGCCTAGTTTGCACAAGGATGTTCACCATTGGTGTAGGTCTTGCAATAGGTGTCAAGCATTTGGGAAGAGAGTGTTGAAGCCAGAGCTACGAAAAACCATTATGGCGTTTGATGTGTTTGAAAAGTGGGGGATTGATGCAATAGGCCCGTTACCTATCACAAGCAGGGGCAAAAGCTATATTTTGACGGCAGTGGACTATCTTTCTAGATGGGCAGAGGCTATAGCAGTAAAACAGATCACTACAAAGGATGTGGCAAAAATTGTGTATGATGAAATATGTTGCAAGTTTGGGGTGCCACTAGAGCTACTTTCAGATAAGGGGCCTGGCTTTAGAGATAAACTGCTAGATTTTTTATGTGCAAAGATGAAGATTAGGCACCAGCATACCACTCCTTATTACCCACAGTGTAATGGCTTAAATGAAAGATTCAATGGTGAGTTGGTACAAATTCTTTCTAAAGTGACAGAGCACCAAGGAAAGAATTGGGATTTGGAATTGCCTAGTGCATTATGGGCTTACCGTACTTCGGTGAAGACAGGTACATGGTTTACTCCATTTCATTTGGTGTATGGAAAGGAAACACTATTGCTTGTGGAGGTAGAGTTTCCTGCGGTCAAGATGTTAAAGAAGTTGCTTGGGCCGCCTAGTGATGCATTCAAAGAGAGGCTCTTGCAGTTAAGAGAGGTCCAGTTGGATAGGATGAGCGCATTGGACCATAATGGGAAGATGCAGAATAAGGCTTTGGCAAAGATAAATGAAAAGGTCAAAAGTAAGGGTATCAAGAAACATGACTTGGTTTTGCGCTACAACAGTAAGCTGGAAAACACCTTCCAAAAGAAGTTTCAAATTAAGTGGGAAGGCCCTTTCAAGGTAGTAGAGTGTTTTCCAAATGGCACATATCAACTGGCTAACCTGGATGGTGTTCTACATAAGTCAAGGGTAAATGGATTGCGTCTTAAATTGTATCATGCTATATTGATGATGGTGGAGCAAGATGAGCTGTCTGTGGAGCAAGCAATGTTGGTGAAGGATGAGGAGACCTGTGATGCGGCGAGTCTCATATCGCTCTTTGTTGTTGTTGATCATGAATGATCTAGCAGGCTAGGGGATGGGCAAATTATGTCAGGAGTTTTTTTGAGGAAGCGATTGCGCATATGTACATACACATGCATGGTGCATCGAATAAAGGATTACCCAATTTCCATAGCCAGGTGGTTACGTGGGGCCCACATGTGTACAGGTAGGACAGCATGTACATAGTGCATCGATTTTCACTATTATCAGTACTAGTGTGTTTTTTCTACAATAAGGAGGAGTTAGTAGCACGTAAAACTTCTCGAGGAAGCTATCCGCGGGCCGACGACATGAGGTCAGTAGGTGCGTCAGATGGCATCTAGTGGCGTCAAGAGGGCGAACGAGGTCAATATTTGCACGCGGATGAGGACGGACACAACGTGGGTGTTTTCTTGTGAGAGTTATGCAGAAAGGTCATCATTAGAACCAATTTTTGGGGCCACTTCACGTGGTGGCGAGATGCATTATTGGAAAAAAGTTGAGTGCCAGGTGTGCGAATGATGCAAAAAGATGACAACTATGCACTGCGAGGTCAGTTTTTGGCCTGTTCGGGGTCCGTTTGAGGTCATCTAAAAGGCCAAGGGTGCCCAAGTAATTAAGGTAAGTGTGGGAACTGAAAATACAGAGAGAAGACCAGAAAAAACGTGGAGAAGAGAGGAGGAACAACCGCAGGTGTGTTTTTTGCTCATTTTGGAGCCTATTTTGGTCGTAAACTGCTCATCTGAGGTCGGGTTTGAGCACTTTGACATTGTAGACTGGGATTTTGGGCCGTTCCGGACGCGATGGCACTGTCCATTTTGCCAAATTCCTCACTCTTTTTCTGCTGTTTTTCTGTGTAAGTTTCTCCTGTGAGCGAAGTTTCTGCTCTAGTTTGTGATTGTATCTAGCTTATTTTACCCGTATTGTATGAGCTATTTGCCCCATTGGTGTTGGCCCAAGCTCAATTGTATCTAAACATCAGAAATTCTCCTCTTTTGAGCTGAGTTTTTTGGGTGTGTGTGTGTGTGTCTCTGTGTGGAGTGGGCAAGTGGATAGTCTCTCTCCTCCCATTCCATAGGTGTGTTCCCTGTCTCGGCCAGGTGGATTGTGTAAGCCGAGTGGTGCCCCATAGTGTGTGTGTGTATCTTTCCAAGAGTGTGTGTCGGGTCCTTATAGAGGCATTCTGTGTGTTTTCATCCCGCTCACACCGCTATACCCCATCCCTCACTCTCTCTCTCTCTCTCTCTCTCTCACTTGATCTCATTCCCTTTCCTCTTCATCATTACTCCCAAGCATCCATCTCTCTTGGATGAAAATTTTGTTATGGTGTTGTGTTGTTTGCGTCCTAGCCGCTCAAGCTAGGTGGTGCCCCCTGTTCGCTTTACCGTGACAGGCTCGAGGCGCGCCATTCGGTCCCCGATGTTTTAGAGGCCGTCGGGGGTTCGGGGTTCGCTTTGCTCCCGTCATTTGGTGCCCCCACTGAGGATCGAACTCAAGACCTTCATTTTACAAGACTAAAACCCCTAAACTATTGTGAATGGATGAATGGCTAGCAGGATTTGCTAATTGGACGACAGAAGAAGAAGAGCTCCAAGCACAACTAGACAAACTCCGCATCTCCATCGAAGCTCGAGTGCCACGCGTAATGGTAATCGATTTGCAGTGGGAGAGTCGACCAACACGCCAAACCCAGTGGATATACATAGGCCAAGTGCCAAGAAGAAGAAGGAGAAGGTCGAAACCATATCCGCAACCTACAACCAACCCACAACAACAAAATGGAAGGAGCTCTACACAATAGAGAATCAACACTATTCTACTTTGAGAATCGGGTAACTCAAGTCACTGAGGTAGATATTACAATCAGTTTTCAAGTCGCACCTGATGCTGCAGCACAGATAACAGAAGCATTGGCTCACACTCTCACTAGAGAAACTAGGGATCTACTGAGTTTGTTTCAGGAAAGAACACCACCCTCTCCCACAAGCTTGGACAGTGACTAAGCACCTCTAAGCTTCACATGAATCAGTACAACCTACCTCAAGATAGATCAGACATACCAACACGTGTACGCTCAATCAAGGTAATACTGGATTTGAAGGCTCACTACCAGCACGTCATTGACACCATGCTGGGTGGGGAGCCATTTTTGAGGTTCTGGCATCAGATCAACCATTTGTCCTACCTTTGGTACAAGGCAATGTACCGTTTGAAGTTTTAATCTATGTCCTAGTATAAGAGGGTATACACGCCTCCTTGTAAAGAAGAAAAAAACTTTTGCAAGTTAACCAATGTGTCTTTCTAGCTCTCTCTCAATAATCATGGCAAGTGTAGCATTTCCAACATTTAAAGGAAAGAAGGGGGAGGATTTGGTAACAGACTTCCTAGATGACTTTGAAGTAGCATGTGTAGTGAGAAACAAAGATACGGATGAATCCTGGGTTAGAATCTTTAAGCATCTCATGAAGCTAGAAGCTAGATCATGGTACAATGTACTTCCACAAGCAACCAAGGATGACTGGGAACCCTTAAAAACCGCTTTTAAGAGGCGCTTTGGGGGAGGTACCACTTCAGAAAAGTTGTGGGACAAGTTGAGAGACTTGAAGCAGGAGGGTCTTTTAGAATATGCCACCTATGAGTCCAACTTTGTGGATTTGTGGGAACGGTGGGTTGAGTCACTGACAAGGGGGGAAGCTGCACCCGATTTCCTAAAAAAAGATCGGTTCACGCATGGTTTATGGCCGCTTCTCAAGGAGAAGGTGAAAGGTAGATTCTTGGCTACGTATGAGTTGGCCGTTGAGATTGCTCGCCTTAAGGACAAGAAGTTGCGAATGAAAGCCAACGAAACCGAGTCAACAGAAGCAGGAACATCGCGTCAACCTGCAACTACGACAACCACCATTCCACCATCACCACCGGCTCTTGGGGTAAGAGATGACCAACAAGATATGTTGGCCCATATTACTGACCAACTGCAGAATTTTTCTGTCCACTTAATATAGCAAGGGAGGAGTCAAGAAAGAGATCAAGACCCTGGAAGAGCACAACGACAAAATAGGGAGTATCATTGCTACAACTATGGAGAAGATGGTCACGGTATGTACTACTGTCCCAAACCACGACAAAACTATAATAGAGGAGGTAGGAGGAACCAATTGTCACCCCCTAGAGAAAGAACACCCCCACCCCGAGCACCAACCCCACCAACACAAATTCTACGTCCGCCATAATCACCACTTACAATCATCCTACGCCCACCATCAATTGGTACCCGCACACCAAGTATCATTGGTCTTGCAGAAGAGGTCAAGATGAAGGTAACCGAAGAAGGATCAAGCGAGAAGTTTATTCAAAGAACTGAAGCAGTGGAACAAGAGGTTAAAGAATCAAAAGATGCTACCCAGGTGGGGGAGGTAAGTCAAGAAAATTGTGTTACAAATGTGAGTACATATTTAACCTTGAATGAAATAGGAACCAAAGCGATCAATCGACAGCATTGGGCAGTAAGGATAAGAAGGTGTAAAGTGTTGATTAGGCATCGTCAGAGTAAGAGGAATGCAAAGGTCATGAAAGATACAAGAGAAGAGGAAAACCAGCCTGTTAGCAAGGCTTTGCAGAAGATGGACAACATATCAAGCAAAGGGGAGGGCTTTGAAAACGGAAGCCTGTGCACCAGCATGGACCCAGGACAGTGTAGCAAGCTAAAGGAATCTTGCATCAAGGAAGTTTCACTTGAGGACCATAATGAAGAGGAAAGTATGACTGAAGGTTTGGAGTTGGCTATTGCTCCAGAGTCTTGGCGGCCGAGCAAGACTTTATTGTGTAGTGTTATAGACTTGGAGATGGGTAATTCCTCTAGTCTACTGAAGGGTGTTATAAACTTGGATATGGGTAATGCCTCTAGTTTATGTGAGGGTATTCAGAGTAAGTTTGATGATCAATATGTTGCCAACCTTTTAAGGATGTTCCAAACTCCTCCACAACACAGCATTGTGTTTGCATGGGATGCATCAGACCTATGGCTATGGCTAGCTGCTCTAACATATAGAGAGAAGATCAGCATGGAGATAAGAGAAAAGGATCCATGGATAGACCAAAGCCTGATAGAATGCAAGAATAAAGACCTCATTCGCAATTTGGTACAATTGTTTTACAAATAGTGCATCCTCTCTTTGGAGAAACGTAAGTGGATTACGCTTGTATTTAAGCCGCAAGGTAGGTGGCTTGCTATTAGCATCAGTAAAGGAAGCTGACATGTTTGAGCACACCCAAAAGAAGCATGATATGCTTGCAGTTTTTTCTAATGGCAGTAAGCAGGACTCTGAAGACAACTTGATCTCACCACACCAACAAGGCGGCCATATATGGTGGATTCTTGGTACACTCTTGGGAATCATAATTTTCAGTTCTGTCTTTGCAGGAGCCAAGATGCTCATTTCCCCTCTCGCTACTGGTGGTTACAAATTTGATCCAATTTGGCATGCAAATTTTATTGTTCGGACACTGCAAACGATGATCCTATTTTTCACTTGGGATCCAGGAGGACATTGGCAAAAAGTTCTGGAAGCCATGGGCTTCCCCTTTAATCAACCGACACTATTCCAAGGAACAAGTTATCACTCGGACCTGTTACAGATTCATGAATATCCCAGAAATCTCACCAATGGCCAAATGGAATGGCTAGTTCAGAAGGCAACTCGATATCGGATCCTACAGCTAAGCAGAAGAAGAAACAGATGAGCTAGAGACATGAATGCCTCTATCCAAAAGGGGAGGGCTAATGATGGGGGATTTTCACAAGCCAAGCTCCCATACCCCTCTTCTCTTGTCCCCACCCCATGAAAACCCCCTCTTAGGGAGGGAGTGATAAAAGGCATTGGAAAAAGTAAGAAAAAATAAAGTATGATTATGTAAATATATGAGAAAGGTAAAATTGGCCACCTCATGCCTGCGGGGCAGCCCATCCCCACCTTGCCTCCTTTTTCTTCACTATTGCCCCGCCGTGTGTCCCTTTTCCTCTCCTCCACTCAAAAGGTCAACCCCTTCTCTCTTACCCTTGTCCTTTCTCCTTTCTCTCTCCCCTCAAGCTACCCCATCTCTCACCAATAATGCATTCTAACTCACCAATAATGCACCCTAACTCACATGCAACTTACCCTATCTTCTAGAATAGTATACCCCACCCCCTCTTTCTCTCTCCTATCATATCCCATGACCCAAATACCCCCCTCTCTCTCTAAAGGGCGCCATATCTCTTGTCTTGTAGCTAAATAACCTTCCCCACACTCACACACACTCAGTTTCACTGAAAAAGGTGCCCACAGACCCATCCCCACCCGGTGGTTACCTGATTTTTCTTGTGTCCACAGACATCTGCACACAGATTCACCTCTGAACACACTCCCCTCTCTCCCCTCTTGTAATTACTTTATTCTCCATGTCACCTCTCACTTTTTTTCATCAACCCATCTCTCTCTCTTAGTCTCTCTCTCATGAGACTGCTGTTCTGGCACATATACACACAGCCAGACAAGTGGGGCCCACAGTCACATGGCCTATGTAGATAATGATTTCTTCATTTCTAAATCCTAGAATTCCTCCCCCCTCCTCCCCCATATAAAGAGGGGTCACCATCACACTAAATACACACACAACATCACCAAAGAACACACTATGCACTGTGTGTGCCTAGTGCACACACACACACCCACACCATCACCATCACCGCAATCACCATGCTCGTCTTGAGCATGAACTATACACCCTTGGGCTATGGAAGATGAAGGGCAACTAAATGAAGGATGATGGCCATAACCCTCGTGCGAGTCTTCGCCATCAACTCCCACCTATCCGCCATGTGCTCTACCACTCTCTCCCTTCTCATTCCCCTACCTTATGCTTCCCATTTCATCGCCTTATTCTCTAAATAAAGCTTGAGGTTTTGTGAGTATGTTTTCTTGCAATGTTTTTCCCATGTGAGGTGTGCGGAATCGCCACCTAGTCTTGTGTTTGGAGTGAGCTTGTGTATGTGTGAAGGGTGTGCAGATTCGCCATCCTTTTGTGGTGCCTAAGTACTAAGCCGCTATACCCCCTCCCTCACTCTCTCTCTCTCTCTCTCTCTTGATCTCATTCCCTTTCCTCTTCATCATTACTCCCAAGCATCCATCTCTCGTGGATGAAAATTTTGTTATGGTGTTGTGTTGTTTGCGTCCTAGCCGCTTAAGCTAGGTGGTGCCCCCTGTTAGCTTTACCGTGACAGGCACGAGGTGCGCCATTCGGTCCCTGATGTTTTAGAGGCTGTCGGGGGTTCGGGGTTCGCTTTGCTCCTATCACTAGCAATCACATCTAGGTCCACTTGGGACCTCATCAATTTCCGATTGACTAACCCCTATTGCAACCATGTCTATTCGAGATCAATCAGACCAAAATGCTGCAGTCATTTCGGTTATCAGTTGCTGCATTCAAAAGAAGTCAAGAACAAATCAGTATCATTATCAGGAATTCCATTTCATAAAGTCATCCAATAGAATACTGTTATCTCTCAGTATCCCTGAAGCTCAAAGAGCCATTAGTGACTTTAGTATCAAGATCGAGGCATCTGTTGACAAAGGAGCGGAGTAACTCTCCTCTTGTGCATCCCATTGCACCAGATCTTCGGCCAAGCTGAGTTTCTGGGTTCCGTTTGGAGTAGACTATGCTAAACCAAAACATCGAGGTAAAGTTTCACAATCCGAGGAGTATCTGCTAGGTCCTCCTCCTCCATCCACTTTGCATCAAATGCAGGAAAGTTCTTGAACTAAACCAAGAACTGCCTTCAGACTTTACCTTTCTTCGTATCGTTATGTGCCAAAATCTCTTCAGGAACAAGGATCTCCTCGTTTTCTTCCACTTTGGGTTGCTCATCAGGCTCCCCATCATCAGGCACATCACCCTTAACAGGGTTCAAGAGACTCACATGCAATGCATTATGAATCCTCCAAGTATCTGGCAGTTTCAATTGGAAGGAGACACAATTTATCTTGTCAGTGATCTGGAAAGGTCAGTAGTATCGCATACTAAGCTTTGGAAAAAGCCTCTCCTTTCCCTTTTTCTTTCGTAGGCGTGCATTTTCAAAAGTAAGAGCACCCAATCATCCTCCTTCACTTTCAAGTCGCGACAATGGCGATCCGCTGCCTTTTTTCATCATTCTTGAGACTCCTGCAAAGTCTCGCGAACCTTGGCAAAAGCCGTATTCAAATCTCGTGAATATTCATCCGCTTCAAATATCTAATCTTTCGTGCTCAGGAAGAATGGAACCTTCGTAGCACTTTCAACAATCTCACATGGCGTCTTCCCCGTCGAAGAGTGTATCGTGTTATTGTAGGCAAATTCCACCAAAGGTAAGTTCTTTTCCCATTGAGTCTTCTAATCCGGGATACAAGACTTCAATAAATCTAAAATCACTGAATTGGCAATCTCAAATTGCCCATCAGTCTGCAAGTGGAACAATGAGGAGAACTGTAACTGCGTGCCAATGTTCTCCCAAATTGCCTTCCAAAACAAACTCATAAATCTAGGGTCTCTGTCGGAGACAATCGTCTCAGACGTGCCATGTAATAGAAAATCATCGTGATCATTCTGTGTTCTTGGGAGATCAAAAATGAAATCCATTGCAATACTTTCACAGGGGTGGGTGGGTATGGGTAAAGGCTGTAACAATCCCTTTGCCTTATGCCTGTCAAACTTGACCTTCTAGCATACCAAGCAACTGCGCAAAAACTCTTCCACATCCTTTTTGAGTCTCGGCCCAAGAAGTATCTCTCTACTTGCTTCATGGTGGTAGCAATGCCGCGGTGACCCGTAAAAGGTGGACAGTGGCATTCAGTCATAACCACGGGGTACTTCTTGTGGTACCAAGGGATCCTGAGTAGAACGTCACTCGCGTGCCCTGAACACCCCTGTCATTGCAAACAAAGTTTGCCAATGCTCGGTGTAATGGCAACATCCCATCCGGGTTAGAGTCGAACTACCTCTGCCTGTGGCGTCAGTCTGTCGGGCGTAATTCCAAATCGAGCCGCCAATTCCAAGTGAAAAGAAGTTGGCCTTGGCTCCTTCAAAAAAGCTTCCTGATCCTTCACTTTGTCCCAAAAAAGCGGAAAAGTTTGTACTTTCATTTATTTGATTCGGTGCAAGTCCCACGCCATGTGGTACGAGTTCTGCTTTTCTATCTGCCTTTTTTGCCACGCTCCTCAGCTGCTCCCGAACTCTCAAGCCTGTCGTCGTCTTTATCATTCTGTTCTTTCTGTGCCTTTTTACGGCACTTTGCAGAGATATGTCCATGTTCCCCGCATCCCAATAGCTTCCCCTCTTTGATGAAGCAATCTCTCTCCTCAGGAGTAAGCTTGGGTCGTGCATCCTTTTTCTCTGGGTTGCTCTTTTTCTTTCTACTTTCATTCCCAGAAGTCTGTTTGGCTCGTTGTATCATGGCCTTATCTGTGGAATAGGTCAGACTGCCAGAGTGAATGGCAAAGCCCCACTTCACATGACTCATCAACTCCTGAATAGAAGCTGACTTCTATTCCAAGCAGTGATCTCGGATCTCTGTAGGTAGACCCAAGGTAAACCGCTCAATCTGTTCTTTGAATGAGATCTTCTTGAATGAAGAGGCGGGTAGAGCTCCAAAATCTTTCACAATAAGCATTGATTGTATCTTTCTTGGTCATCCAAAGATGGTTCCAAGCAGCTCGTGTATCTCGTTCATATTCTTGCGTCAACCAAGAAGAAATAAAAAGCTTCTTAAATTTCAGCCATTTAACTGGTGCACTCTTGTTAAAAGAAGCGTGGACCACCAAGTACGAGCATTCCCCTTAAGGTAAGAGGTAGCTCTCCGAATCTTGGAGTGCTCTGAATAGCGTCCTCCCGCGAAAGCGATGTCAAACTGCTGTGTAAAAGACAAAGCCTTTGAAGCATCTGAGTATCCTAAAAAGTATCAAACTTGATCGAGTGGCCACCTTCCTTAAACTCTCGAACTTTCTTGCTTTTATCTTCGAGAAAGTTGTACTGGTTGGCTTTGTAAAAATTCTTCTTGTTCGCATAAAACTTTCTGTCATCGGAATCTGAGCTGTCTGTAGACGAGTCCTCAATAGAACTGTCACTCTCTGGGCAAGATGTAGCCTTCTTTGCCTTTTTCTTGCCCTTTCCGAATCTTTGTTTCTTGCTTCTCTTTTTACCTTTTCTGTCTTCTTCGCTCGAATTCGAGGAACTAGAAGAACTATCAGAAGAAGAAGAACTGGGTACTCCTTCAAATCGAACTCGCTTTTTCTGTTTCTTTGCCTTGTCAAAAGTCGATTGACGACCCAAATAACCTGGAATTCAGTGCTTTTCTTTTGCTTTTTGCCGTGCTTTTTGGCTTTCTTTTGCATGTCAAAAAGCTGAGAAATTCGTGGATTAACCATGTTCTCCAGTTCCTTCTCCGTATATTTCTTGGAGGCAGAAGGTTTCTTGAGAGCGGGTTTCGGGAGTGGTGTTGTGGTTCTCTGCCACTCCATCTGTACCTCTTCCAAAGAGGTCTGGTTCATATATTTTTCCATCTTTGGGTGCTTGGCAAAATTGAGCATCATCTTTGTTGCATCGCCAATCAACTGGTGACGCTCCATCTCTCGTCGCTCCGCCTAAGTAGGCCAAGGCGGGCCATACTCTCTGCCGGAATCTTCGTTGTGATCCCTGCCCGCATCTCCAGATGCAGAGGGAGTCGATTGATCATTGCCTGAAGCCATAGGTGCCATGGAAAAAAAATCGGGGATCGGATTTCCTGTAGAAGAGAAATCGGCCGTGCTCTGATACCACTGTAACAGACTTGGACACTCCAAGTCAAAAATCAATCGCGACAACACCAAATAACCACTTCAAAACAATTCACAGATCACAATAGATTTGCACTGGCCCGGCGGAGTTCCCTGCCTAGAGATATTGGCCCCAAAGACTGGCGCCCCTTTCGGTATTTCTTTTTGTATTCATCGGTTCAAAGTACAAGAGAGTGGCTAGGCTTTCACTCTCAGACTCTGCGTCCAGATGCTCTGAGAAGTGAGGCCCTCACCACTAATTTAAAGGTTACAAGGGATGCCCAAAAGCAGAGCCCCAAAACGTTTTAAAATAAAAAGCATCAGTTCTCTCTCTCTCTTAGAGAGTCTTTTCTTTCTTTTTAATAACAAAAAGCAAAAATTCGTGTCGCTCGTCATTTCAAAAATAAAAAAATAAAAAAAATTCTCCGCGATTTTTGAAAATTAGGGTTTTTGGCAAAAATTAGGGTTTGTAGGAATTTTAGAGGTTTTGGCAAAAAATAGGGTTTCTGTTGTTCGCCACGTCATCACTTTGTGATCTATGAAGCGTCTATAGTATGCACACATACCTACAAAGCTTCTAATTAGTTCATGAAGATTCTTTGGTTTAGGCCATCCTTTTATTACCTCTAACTTTGATGGATCCATTTGGATGCCATCTTGAGAGATAATGTGACCTAAATACTGAATCTCTTGCAAGAAAATTTCACTTTTCTTTTGATTAACATAAAGTTTATTCTCTCTTAAAACTTGAAATATTACCTGGAGGTGTTGCTTGTGTTCGTCTAATGAATTAGAGTAGATGATAATATCATCAAAGAACACTCCAGTGAAGGCTCAATGAGGCCTGAACAGCTTCTCCATCAAGCGGTTGAATGTGGCTGGTGCATTGGTCAAGCCAAAAGGCATGACAATGTATTCGTAAAGACCAAATGTGGTGTGAAATGTGGTCTTTACAATGTCTTGATCAACTATCCTTATTTGATGATAGCCACTTTTTAGGTCAATCCTACTGAAGTAGGCCGATCCTTGTAGCTTATCAAATAGGTCTTCTACCCGTGGAATGGGAAACCTATTCTTGATAGTGATCCTATTTAGTGCTCTATAGTCGACACACATACAATATGTGCCGTCTTTCTTTTGCACTAATAGCACAGGTGAGCAAAATGGAGATGAGCTAGGACTAACCTTGCCCTTTTCAACTAACTCATGCACTTGCCGCATAATCTCCTCTTGTTGATCTTGAGAAACTCTATAAGGAGTTTTGTTAGGCGGTGAACTTCCTGGAAGAAGTTCAATTGCATGGTCATCATTACCTCGTTTAGGAGGTAGCTCACAAGGGATGTCGTCAATAAAAACATCTTGAAAGCCCTTGAGAAAATTGGATAACTCTAATTCCTTTTGGTTGCTTTTATTTTCTTTTGCTAAAGCATTAGGTTCATCTTGAGAATCTTTAACAAAAATCATGTACACGGAAATAGAGCTCTTTATTGACTTGTTGAAAGCTGGTGTATGTACAATGGGGATAGTGTTACCCATTTCCTTAGCATCTATATACATATCTTTTTCCCTGAACTTAAAGGAGATTCTCTTTTCAGGGAATTTAACATGGCAGCCAGGCGGTCAGACCATGGTGCCCCTAGGATTACATCCTCATGCTTGAGAGGAGAGATAAATAATTCCTCTTTGTCCACATAGCTTTGGACATGAAGCCTCAATTTCTCGATTAAGGGACTGACTGAAGCTTCTTGCCCCTTGAAAGCACTGTCTGTGGGTAGGGCATCTCCCATTTCATAGGCTTGTATGCCTAGCTTGGTGGCCAACTCTACAGATATAAAATTGTGAGTAGAACCAGGGTCAAAGAGAATAAAAGCATCATGTTGTCTTACCTTTCCCCAAGCATGGCATAGAGGAGATCCTTTGTGGTGAGTTTGGTAAGTCTCCTCCTCTTGGATTTCAACCAAGGTAGCTCTAGGAGGATCTTGGCGGTTGTTCTTTTGGGGACAAGCGCGGTACGCATGCCCTTGTTCGCCGCACTTGAAACACCGGTTATCCTTGCGATAACGCTCAAGCTCTTCAGGAGAGAATTTGTTTTTACCTTTGTAAACTCCGTTCTCTTTAGCTTTGTTGGAGTTTCCCTTAGGAGACTTTTGGACATTGTCCTTCCCCTTAGGCTCATTGGAACCCTTGTATTCCGTGGGCTTATTATTTCTTTTAGCCCCCATTTGGAAATTGATTCGAGAGGCCACCATAGTATGGTGTATTACTGTCGATATGGTACGTGGCCTTTGGGAGTTGACATACTCCGCCATTTCTTCGGTTAAGCCCGCACAAAACTGTTGCTTTTGCTCTCCAAAATACAACCTTTTGAAGAGAGTGGCTTTGAGTTGTAGGTCCCAAAACTTGTCTACATATTTGTGGATGGATTCATAGGGAGAGAGCTTTAAGCTTTTCCATTCGGTGAGTACTTTGTCTTTGGCATCGGTGGCCGAAAACTGCTTCATAATGGAAGCTCTTAAATCTTTCCATGTTCGTGGAGCTTCACCGTTGGCCCGTAGGCTAGACCACCATTGGCTAGCAGACTTTTGAAAGTGCATAGCTACATGGCGTAGCTTAGAGGACTCCGTGAAGCCCTCATCTCCAAAATTCGCATCAAACTGTTGGATAAAGGCCAAGACTTTGTCTGTAGCACCAAAGGTGCCATCATAGGTAAGGAAAGAGATGCTCTTCCCTCCCTCTTTGAACTTCTTCAGGTTGGACGACCTCTTCCATGCGGCATAGGATTTCCTATGGCCTCTTCTTTTTGATGGTTCAAAGGTTGCACCATCACTTTCTTTAGAAGGTGAAGAATTTGAAGAAGGTGGAGAAGAGGGTGACCTCTTTCTCGCCATTTTCTTGTCTTGATCTTCGTCATCTTCACCATCACTTTCATAAGAGAAAGAGGATGAAGAAGATGGAGAAGAGGGTGTCCTCTTTCTCGCCTTTTTCTTCTCTTGATTCTTATC
The DNA here is from genome assembly GCF_014529385.1 of Adiantum capillus-veneris. NCBI lineage: Eukaryota > Viridiplantae > Streptophyta > Polypodiopsida > Polypodiales > Pteridaceae > Adiantum > Adiantum capillus-veneris. The sequence continues at coordinate 7,003,901 of NC_140940.1, read as the reverse complement.
ATCCCTCTTCGAATTGTGGTGAGGAGAAGAATACGATGGTCTTCTCCGCTTTGGTGGTGATGGAGAGCGTTTAGCCCGCCGTCTTCGTGGAGCCATCTCCGCCGAGGTGGCGGGAGACTCGCTTCTTTCTCGTTCCTTCGGTGGAGGCTCTTGAGTTCTCCTTTGGGAAGGAGATGCATCATCAAGAAGTAAATCCTTGAGCCCTTCGTATGGATTCTCATCTTCTTCCTGAATCGGAGAGAGACCTCTTTTGGAAGTCTCACAAGGAGGCTTCCTAGGTGTTCTCTCGTCATGGTGTTGAGCTTGGAGAATCCCATGAGCACGGAGCTGTCGTTGCACTTCACTTTGGAGAGATGGATTGCCCATGGCTTCTTGAAGCCTAGAAACAAGATAGTTAAAAAGCATCGGAGCATCATTAGTAGCTTGCTCATTAGCAAAATCAAAGTTATCAACATTAATTTCACTCTCTTTACTATTGTCATCCATTCTAACAACTTTTATGTGTAAACGTTTTAGGTGTACTTTGTCACTTCAAGCCCTAGTTGCTACTCCTCTTTACCCCTTTAGAAAAAGCACTCAAGCTACTGTACCCGTGGCTTGAATACCATTAATTGCAAGGAATAGAAGAGAGGGTTGTTCAACACCAAAACAGCACCGGCTCCTATCAAGCTTCTAATAGCTCAACAATGGTTAAGCCGGAGGCAAGCCCCGTAGGACTCCACTATTAAGACCATAGATCTCAAAGATGATGCCCCGTTAACTGCACGAAGGCAGGCGCACTGCAACACTGAAAAATCCCTATTCTACTTACTCACAGGAAATTAATAATACCAACCATTTATATCTAGCTTGAGTACCTTCCTTCCTGAGCAAGAAAAGAGAAACCTTGTGGTCTGATACCAATGTAACATTTAATGGCCTAAAAACTTGTGTGTAGCGGAAATTAGCATCAACATAGTGGGCATTTCATTAGAATAGATTCCTAATGAGAATTACAAGAGTGCTTTGGTGGAGAGAGAGAGAGAGAGAGAGAGAGAGAGAGAGAGAGAGAGAGAGAGAGAGAGAGAAATAAAAATCATAACACCTAGTTAGATAGCATGAACGATACTTTCAAAAGAGAGTGAAATTAAGCTATTGACAATAGTTGAGGACCGGATTTACATGGAGCCGGTCCCCTCTCCAAAAGGCTTTGTATTATGGTTTCTCCCGTCAAGAGAGACATTGTAAGCAAAACACTTATCAAACACAACATCAATTATCCCCGGTCTTAGACCCAAGACCTCACACACCTTTGAAGATGGTGAGAGCTAGCAGGGTATGAGAGTATATTGAGAGGAAGAAGGAGTAGTCTTATGAGAAAGATATACATCTCCTCACATAATCACTCATATTAGCATAGCATAGCTTAGTAATTAGCATGGTAGAGGAGATGAGCATGCATTGATGCTTGGCTCTTGGTTGGATTTGCATCACAAAGACAAGAGTTGTTGGTGTAGGCCTCCCTTCTCACAAGCTTGGAGTAGGTGGTAAGCTTTCCATTAAAGCTTGAGAGGGAGAGAGATTCTTCTTTACTTCACACATGAGATTGTGTGAGTAATAATGCCTTGCAAAAATCAGTCCCCTCTCTCTCTTGGGCGACCCCTCTTGCTATTTGCTCTTTCTACCCTCTCATTGGACCTCCCTAGGGCTAGCCAATGACAATTAAGCAGCATAAGTGATAGACTTCTGACATGTGTCCCCCTTTCCCCCTTTGTGAGAGCTTTAGGTAATTTAATAATTCAACTAAACTCTCATTGGACCCCTTTGCCTCCTGGCCAATAGGAATCAGGCAAGCCATTGGGTTGTTGAATACTCATTGGACCCCTTGGGAGACTATCCAATAGTCTTCTAGAGGACTTAATTCTCATTGGTTCTTTTATTAAGTGTTTTTAAATTACGTAAACTAGATTTACTCTAGCCTAATTCTCATTGGGCCAACCTCCATGGCCATCCAATAGGAATTGGGTACACCTTGTGGGCATCTGGGATGGGGAGCTGACATGTGACTCTCACTCTCTTTGTGTAAAGGGAGCTTGTGTGTGTGTGTGTGTGTGTGACTTTCTCTCGCATCCCCTACAAGCTAGGCTCACCCCCTCCTAAGTAGGGATTTGTAAAGACTTTTTTGACACACACAAAACATCCAATTCCCCCATGGTTGACCTTTGGACACAACCTTTGAATTTTGGAACCTTAGCATTTTGGAAGTCTTAATGGGCTGAACCTTAGGATCTTTTTAGCCCATTGTTGCACATGTCTCTTTTACATATGGCCCTCCCTTTGGATCCCTATTTTCCCTCCTTTCGATCCCTACTGTGGCCGGTCTGCCAGCTTAACCAATATTCTAGCTTTTTCTCCCCTGGCACTTCCCCATATTAAATGATCAGTTTAACATGAGAAAATCATTTAGGAGAACTAGATATTGATTATTATGGCACACATCAATCTAGCTTTGGGCATTGTGTCAAATGTTTTGCGTGGAAGTCCACAAAGCTAGAATAGATTCATCTCCCATGAGATCTGCCCTCCTCAATAATGTGTGTGAGTGGCAGAATGTGGTGAAGAGTAGAAAAACCCCTCCTAAACCCTGCCTGTCCAGTTGTGCGTATAACCTTCCTCTCTATCCATCTACTCAATTGCTTCTCAATAATACATGCGTACAATAGTGCCAATGTGTGTGCAATCATGATAGTGTAATAATTTCCAAGCTCCATAGGGTCTCTTGACTTGAAGATAGGTACAATAGTAGATAAACTCCAAGTATCACGCAGGCCTTCACACATGGTACGGTTGAACATCACTACTAGAGGCTTTGCGAGCATATCCGTGGTATGTATAAAATGCTCAGCCACTAAGCCATCATGATCATATGCTCTCCTAGTCCTCATCCTATGAATGGCCTTCTTCACCATCTCAACGATATAAAAAATCACATGTGTGAGGGCATGGCTTGGGGGCATTGGAAAGAGACGGTTGTCCTACAACTGTGTACAGAGATGATGCATACTGGCCCTATGCCTCTGTAGAAGTAATGGAAAGAGGGGGGAGTGCTCATGAAAGAGTCACCATGCCTAACTTGAGTTCTGACTCAAGAATAGTTGATATAGATCCTACTCTAGTTGGACAAAAAATGCCCTCTTCTTCCGCCACAGTAGGTGGCCCCTAAAGAAACCTCCCTCTAAAGGGTGGCTCTTTCCTCACGTCACTTCTCGTTATACTTTTTTTTCTAGGACATGCTCCCAGAACATCCTCTTTGATTAGGCGGGGTGTGTGGGTATGCCTCTACTACTGCATCATGCAATGTCTATGTCAGTATAGTAGTAAGCTCCTCTAGAGGTAGCCCTGGATCCTCAGTGCACATGCACCTGTAGATACCACCTATGTAGACAAAGTCTGTTTCCCATATAATGGCCTAGTGAGTAGGGGTGCTACTTGTGGTATGTGTGCTACACTAAATTGTAAAGAGATGTTCATTGACACAAGGGCATGATCTACTGTCCCACCAACAAGTCTGGGTGCACCTGTGAGAAGATAAATCTCGGCAGTGCCATGACATAATTCATTGTGTTGGCTCCATGTCTGTGTGGAAAGCATGTAAAACCTCCCGCAATGGCAAATCTTTGTAGGCCGTTCAAAATGGCCAATCCATGTGCAATCCCCATGTCTATCAAGTGCCATCCATAGTATGTTCCACATCCCATGATACTCTAGATAGGCCCATTTGTGCAACATCCAGCTCCCTCAACATCTCCTCTAAAGCATCGTAAAATATTGTACGGTGATGGAAAGTCCTAGCATTGAAGTCCCCCAGGATGATAATGTCACCATCCCTAGAGAACTTCCATACATCATCATCCAAAGTAGAAAAGGGGGACTATCCTCGAGGTGTTGCATATATTGATGTGTATGGAGGAAAGTAGCAAATAGAAATGTAGAGGTATCTGCGTGTCTCTACCATCAATATAACCCACATGTACCTAGCCTGCTCATCCCTATGGGCTATATGTATCAATGGCTGAAACTCCTCCTTGAGTAAAACTACCACTCCCCTTGAGCCCCATCCTCTGTGCTCTGATCAAGTCTCCTGTCTGCAAGATGACTCCCATCTGTATTTGCTAACATGTGGCATTGACTGTCAAGGGGCTTCATGTGTCTCAGAGTAAAAGATGATGTCTCACTCAACAACTTTGAGTGTGGCCCCATAGGTATTGCACCGTCATGCGGAGCGCCTCTCCACAATCACCACTCATCCATATCTATAGAAGGTCACTTTTTCTTTCTCTCGGGTTGTCTTTATCTCATGCATAGATTCTTGCATATGAGCAAGTTGTGAGAGTGTTAGGTAGTCCCCGAGGAATATCCCCGTCTTCTGTAGTGTAGGATGCCTCTTCAAGAAATCCTTTTTTGCTCCCATGGAGGGGAAGTGAAGGATCAAGGCTCTTTCCTTTGAAGTCTTCCCATTTCCTTCTTTCTTCTTCCCCACTCTCCAAGCCTTTGTGTGAGTGGCCTCACTACCCATCATAAGTAGCAGTTCTTTGACTTCCCCCTACACATCATCAATGTCTTTTAGGCCGGTCACTCGTACATGTAAAGCTCTAGCCTTCCTCCTTTGTTCTTCCTCTAGGATCATGTTAATGTGGGAGTGGGGATGGTTGTTGGTTCTTTCCCTTTCACTTTCTTGGCAAATTCTACCCATTTCTCGGCCTCATCTACCTTCTTTCACATTTTCGTGATTACATCTACCCACTATGAACATCTTTGCCTCATGTTGCTTCTCTTGTTCTTTGATCTTCCGTACTTGTTCTTTTGATAACTTTGAGTTCCTCTATCATCGAGGGTTGGATTTCTCCTTAAATTCTACTCCCTGCTCTAGTTTTGCCAAGCTCTTGCTTGAGGGCTAAGACCTCCTTTTGGAGCGCTTGGACTTCTGTCTAAAAATATTATTTCTCCTTTTCCATTGCTTACCCTCTTTGAAGACCATTTGGATGAGGTTGGCCTTTTCCTTCCACCATCATTCCATCTCCGTTTTCCACTCTTTTTTCAATGTGTTATCATCTTGTTCTTGATCGTGAATGTTGCCTTCGTTATCGTTGAATGGGGGGAAAGGGGGAAAACACCCGTCACAAAATAGCACGCCTCTCTATAGCCCTGGATAACCACTACACCACAATCCACTAGAGTTCACCTTCAAAAATCCACAATTCGACTGCAAATCCTACACACGACCGTACACACACAACTTTTGCACTAACCTAGTCTGCTGTCAACTCCCACACAACACAAACCGCTCTCAGACCATTACCACATAGTAGGGATAGAGCAAAGACGAGAAGGGGAAAACATGGGGAAGAGATAACACCAAGCTCGGCTATGGTTTTCTTTCTAATCACAACAAAAAGCTATTTCAATTCCATGGAATCCGTACTATCACACGACGTAGTCATCTCCAATACGACGAGCAACAAGGGACTGGGAAGGTCTCTGATGCCGCCTCAGAATTGTTCCCCTCTTGAGAACACAAGCACGAGAACCTTCGTTGGATTGGAAAGACCTCAAGAGCTCTCTACACTGTCGTGGGCAGCTTTCTTCACAATCCCTTCACACACAAATTCCACCTTCGAGCACCCTCCTTCTTCCTTCTTCTTCTCCAAGGAAACCCCACCCATGCAAAAGGTTTTTCCTCCTCTCGGCGTGTGTGAGTCCCGGCATCATTTTTGGCCTCCTTTCTATTTTTAGCCTCCCTTTATTGCATGTGAGAGCACCCCTTTATGGCGGCCCTGCCTTGAGCCCCAAGTTTACATAGTTGCGACGCCGCTATTGCGGGCACCGTTTCTTATCAAAAGTTTCTTGGGCGCCTTTTTTGTCACGCGGGCACGGCCCCCTGGTAGGTCGCCATGTCATCGCCCTCCTCGCAAGCTAGGGCGCCCGCGATTGTCAGCGGACGCCCAACGCGCCACTGCGCACGCCCAACACAATGTCCAAAGGCCCGCAGCATAGCCACGCTCCCAAAGAGCTCTGCTCTCCTCATGATGCCTAATGGGCTTCAGCTTCAGGCTCTAATTTCCTGGCAACCCACCCAGACACTGCGCATATGGAACCACTTTTTCACCACGTGGCACTGCCTGAGCAAGTCACCCCCAAGGGCTCCTGAAATCCCCAAAAAAATCCACCAAAAAACTTGTTTTTCGACCACCTTCATAAACCTGCCATTCTTGGCGTAGAGCTCCTCTCCTCGAGCCGTAAACTTTTCTTAAAACTCTATGTTTCTAGCTCCGGTTTGTTCTATCTCGGCCGCACCTTGACTTCACCAGGCATTCAAACCACTGGTCCAAAAATTGCCACAATCATCAGTATTGATCAGCACAACAACAGGTCCCCAACTTCAACGCGCTATAACTTCATGCTCCAAGCTCCAATCGACATGCAGTTTCTTCCTGTTTACTCTATATGCTGCATAGCACAATTTGAAACTTGGTCGAGCCTCAAAAACACCAGATGGCACATCTCCCAAGGCAGCCGAGACCCGGCACCAACCTTGCCCCCAACAAAACTTCATCTGGCCATATCTTGGTATCCGTAGCTCTGGTGGACGATCTGAAAAGACCGACACGCTCCATAAATCAAGCACTACACACCCATGGCTCCAAATTGGCTCGAACCACCCAACATCAATCTTGCCTATCCGTCTCAAATATGCAACCACCTCTAACTTCAAACTCAAACATCTTGCAGCCTATAGCTCCTTTTAGCGAGCCGTCTGGACTTGTCCCTTTAGCACTTCAAGCTCTACATACTAGGGCCAAAAACATCACTTTGATCACCCTTCATCTTCCACCCTGTCAGGCCCTATTTGGAGCCTTTTTGGCCTAGAAAACCACATAAACCATACATCTCAGCTGCCACTTTCCTGCATAGGATCTTCCCATCTGCTCTAGCTCTCTACTATGCATCTGTAAGCATACACATCACTACCTGTGGCCTCTGCTAAGGTCGACACGCTTTGGTTGTACCATCATTGCCCAACCCCCTTGTTGAACATTCATGCTCAACCAAAAAGCATCCTTATTCTTCTATTTGGTGCAAAACCTGGCAAACACTATACAAAACTAGCAAACCACAAAAATCCTACCATATGTACAGGTCCCTACTCATGCGTGCTACTTCCAAACCTCAAGTGGGTTGCCCCACTCCTTGCACCACATGGCTTCCACCTGGATCAAAAACCTGGCACTGACTCCTTCCATCCATCTGTAGCACCCTCCAATAATGCTTCACCCATGTCCGCAACCAGCTATGCACACAATATGCCCAAATCACCTTAGCACTTCCTTTCACCGTTACCTGCCTCATAAACATACTTGACTCTGTAAACACACCATCCGTACCAACTAACAATTCTGATCCTCCCTCCCAACCATGTAAAGAAGAGTTCATCTCGATGGAACTCCGTATTTGGTAGATAACATACCTCAGTGCTGCACTTACAAGCATACACTTCAGCCATGTATTGCATACCTCTTTTGATAGCTTGGACACAACTGGGAAATCTCCTTCATTTTGCATATGGCATGCCTCTGGCACTAGACTCTCCACCTCCTCTGAACTCGTACACTTCTCTCTACTAGCATCATCAAGATCTTCTTCTTCAACCACTGGCTCCTCAAGATCGATCTGTTCCACCTGCTTGTCATCTTCAATTTCCTGTTCTTTGACCACCTCTTCTATCGCTGCATCATGGAAACACACCCACAAGGGTTCCTAAAATCCCCAAAAAATCCACCGAAAAACTCATTTTTGGCCCACCTTCATAGACCTACCATTATTGGCGTAGAGCTCCTCTCCTTGAGCCGTAAACTTATCTTAAAACTCCATGTTTTCAGATTTGGTTTCTTTTGTCTTGGCCGCACCTTGACTTTGCCAAGAATTCCAACCGCCAGTCCAAAAATTGCCACAATCATCAGTATTGATCTGCTCAACAACACGTCTGCAACTTCAACGGGCTATAACTTCACGCTCTGAGTTCCAATCAACATGCAGTTTCTTCTGATAACTCCATATGTTGCATAGCATAGTCCAAAACTTGGTCGAGCCTCAAAAAAAACCATATGGCACATCTCTCGAGACGGACTACCCGGCACCAACCTTGCCCCCGACAAAACTTCATCTCTCCGTATCTTGGTATCCATAGCTCCGATGGACGATCTGAAAAGACCGACACGCTCCATATATCAAGCACTACATGCCCATGGCTCCAAATTGGCTTGGACTACCTGGCATCAACCTGGCCTATCTGTCTCAGATTTGTAACCACCTCTAACTTCAAACTCAAACATCTCCAGCTATGACTACTACTACTAGCTCTGTTTTGATGGTCCACTAAGGGTCCCCATATCTCCACTCTGTATAGCATGGCAGAAGTGACTAGAGTGTCAAAAGAGCTAGATCTTTAATCAAGGTTCCTAGAGTTGAGCCTGCAAACACATCCTCTCTACTCTCCCTAATGATGCGTAAGCTCTAGTCAATCTGTCTTTGTTGCTCTCCTCAAGGAAAATACTGGGCCAGTGAAAGATCACCCGGAGGTACGTATATGCATCTGTATTCTACATAGTCTCTTGACCATATGTAAAGGTCATTGTGTCGGGTGTGCAACACTATTATCTTGGTCTTACCAAGGTTCACCGACAATCTGCTATTCGAGGCAAACACATGCAATGCATCCAAAATGAAGTTGCACCTCCTCTAGAGAGTCTGAAATCAGCACAATATCATCATCATATAAGAAAAAAGAAATCAATGTTGCTACTAGCTGAGCACCTCTCAATATCCCTCTTGCTCTACATACTTTGAAAACTCATCCACATACATCCCAAAAAGAGTCAGAGATAGGGGGCATCCCTGCTTCACCGCAATAGTGGAATGAACCATGTCTGTAGACATGCCCTGAGCAATATGTACCTACCCCACAATTGTCCTGTATAAATTCAAGATCCTACATATCAACTCTATGGGCACACCCATGTCCTATAGTCTGTGTATAACTCTGGCTCTTGGCACTATGTCAAAAGCTTTGCAAAAATCCACAAAGCTACAATAGATCCTCCTATCATGATATCTATTGTCCTTGGTAATGTCTCTGAGTGTCAGAATCTGGTTAAGAGTCATTAGGAATTTCGGAGGTCATTTAGAGGGCCTTCTAAGAAAATGTATTTTTTGCACTCTCTCTCTAGAAAATATGGCGAGTAATAGAGGTGGGTCTTTCATGGTAAAATTTCAAAAAGTGTACTTTAAGTAGATTCTTTACTCTTCTGAACATTCGTTCGTAATGATTGAGGGATAATCTTCTTTTCAGTTGCATTGAATGAACCTCGTCAACATGGAGGGAATGAGGCTAACATGGAGGGACGAAGGCGCACCCGCCTATTCACTTTCCATTAAACCTGCACATTTGGCTAATGGAACACTCCTCAAATGGCACAAATGTTACGCAGAAACGAGCCAAATATCACCTTCACATTGATTTGGACAATGAGTACCAACCATTGATTAAGCTTAGTAAAGCAAACACACATATACCTCCCGCATCCATAGACACGCTCAGAGCTCAGGGAGCTAAACACATAGATATCTGGACGAGAGGCTCTCTCTATCCTAAGAATCCAATGACTAATGCGTCTCCATCGTTTGTCAATCCGACAAGCTTATCGACCTTTGCTAGTGATGGAGAAAAGGACCTTCTGGGTTATTATAAATCTCTTACAAGGGAAGCTGGAACTTATAAGGGCATTGTCCAAGCTCAACAATGTGAGATTGTTCGTCTTTCATATTTACATTCTACAGATCAGGTTACCATTTTGCAACACAAAACAGAGGTACAGGAACTGAAAGGAAAGGTACAAAGTTGTCAAATGAAGGACACCATCTTGGGTGGTCGTATCCGAAAGAAGAAATTGCGCAATCTTGAAACATTGCAGGTTGCATCCGGAGGTCTCAAGAAAAGAATCCGAGCATTAAGGTGATGCTTCTTGGTTGACTAAATTATCTTAGTTAAGTAATTTTTTTGTTTTTTCTTGTTATGCATTGTTTTCATGTGCCTAAATAGTGTTAGTGAAGTAAATTTTTTGTTATTTACTTATGTATTGTCTTCATGTAGAGATTCAATCTATCCTGACAAGAAAAACATTGACCCCAAAGACAATATAGGAAAGAGATTGAAGCCACTTATAAGTAGAAGCCTTGCAACAGATATAGTACATGACAAGAAGTTTAAGGTCCTACAACGAAATGTAGTGGAACGCTTTATTTCAGATAACTCAGTGCCTGCAAAAGAGATACAAGGCACACTTGATTCACTTGGTGTAAGAAAAAGAGGATATTCAGCTATTCAAAAATCTGTCTCATCCATCTTTGTTAAGAAGGGTATAAAATCCAAACTTTTACCATCAGCCTCAAGTGTTTGGAAAGAGAGGCTTCAGCTTAACGATGCACAGGGAGAATATCTTGGACAACCCTTTCATATTAAAGCAACTTACAGTGGCCATGGAGCAAACATGTCATATGATGAGTTCAACAATATTTTTATGGACCTGCAGATGTTGCAGAAGAGAATGGTGGAGTTTTACAACATCACATTTGAAGAGTCACGAGGGGTATTACATTTTGTGTTGAAACTGGATGAGTGTGAGCTTGTTAAATAGAAAAAGCTACAGCGTGTTACTATTACTTTAATGAATAGAGCCCTCTCAAAGTGTCCCAATGATGATCCTTTGTATTTTAGTGTTCAATCATAATCTAACATATGGTGGCTTGGTGCTTTTGAGGTAAGAGAGATTCTTAGCTAAGCTCAAATGCTCACATCTACTTAAGTCTTATTTATTTTGTGTGGCATGTAAAGAAAGAAGATCATGAGATTCTATATTGGGTGTTCCATCAAACTAATGTTCCGGAGGTGATTGATCGACAGACTAACCAAGGAGAGGTACTACGTCTAGATGGAAGGGGAGACTTTCAAGTTTAGTGGCATCTTGCAGGTAACCTCAAAACATTAAAGTGCATGTATAATTGTGGAATGGGTGCAATGGCAAAGCCATCGTGTTTGTTCTGCATGGAGCGTGCAAAGGTCATGGACCCAAAGTGGTGGAGAAAAGCTCCAACATGTCACATTGAGGACCCTGCTTTTCGACCGGTTTTGAAAATACCACTTGTGAATGTCCACATCTGTACAATGCATGCCCTTTGTAGAAGTATGGAGAAATTGGTCTACTTATATATCGGGTTTGCTTGGAAAATCAAGAACTCAGCAGAGCGACCAGTGGGTCTGCAGTGCTTAGAATTGGTACTGTCGGATATGGGGCTTCATGGTGGCAATGTGAAAATCCAACGGGATGAAAAGAGATCAACTGCTGAGAAGGATGTTCCATGCAAACCATCCATCTGCAGGATGAAGACACGAAGGTTTTTATCTAAACACCAAGGAATACGAGATCTGAAGCTAATGAAACATGGAAAAATATATAACACATCTTATGTTAGCAAGGTAGAGTATGAGAGCTGGAAAAAGCTATATATTGCAGTCAAAGATCAAGAACCAACTACTCGTAACGTGAAGGCTGAGGTTTGGCGATCAATAGACATGCTATTTTTTATGTGCGACAAAGATGACTGGTCACAAGGTGATATGAACAAGTTCAAGGAGAATCTCAACCTTCTCAAAAAATCATTCAAGACAGCATGGACAGACACCCAGATTACTCACTACATGGTATAATTGTGTATTTGATTCTCTTTTATGTGTAACTATGTGAGTGTAAAACATTCTAAGTAATCTGTTTTCATATCCAGCACATCATTTTTCAATCATTTACCATATTTTATACAAAATTATGGGAACCCGGCAATATGGAATACCCAAGGGATGGAAAAGTCTCATTACATGGCGAGAAATGCTTATTTCAGGCACACACGACATGGTGGCTCTCGAATCAAGGCTAACAATTTGAGAGAACTATTTGAATGGTTCTATCATAGAATCATTCATCGAATGCAGGCAAAAGAAGTCTTGACCTCTTCAGCAACAGCACAAGCCATCAGACATTTACAACAAAAAAAAGTTAAAAGATCAATGGCATACAACAACTCCGGTGCTCATGAAGGTCAACGCAGGTGGAGAGAGACAATGGTGTATGTGAACCACAAGTGGAGAAAGATACTCTGAGTGGATGACATTGTCCAAAATTTCTGTAATACATGATCTTATACAATTGCTACTTGAAGTGTATCAAGATTTTGAAGGTTCAATTTTGTTTTTTGGCACATCACCTTGTAACGAATCATGAGATGTTTTCCATACTCTAAAAGTTCATCCGGGTTTTGTCTGCCAAGAGCTAGTGACATTGCTGTGTAAGTGTAGTAATACGCTGCCTGACCACCTGTATAGCCTGGGCAATAACCAAAACAATCTCTGGCAAACACTTTGTCCACAAGAATGACTTTATCTGCACTTTTAGGCAGCACGGGTCCACCCAAGAAGCGTGATAATGTCTTTAATGTGTAAGTTGCTATTGAACCCTCTTGTGACATTCCATTGTGAAAAACTACTATCGGCGACTCGCAAAGCTTTGAAAGGTACTGTGCTAGGGCCACATCCCTTCCATGATACTCTCGAGTCTACCGTCGAAGGAAGTCATCGTTGTCAGCAATCCAATACTGCACATATCATGTCTGAGTAAGTGACACACACACACACACACACACACACACACACACACACACACACACACACACACAGAGTTACCATGAAGCTCTCATCCTGCAAAAAGAGGTTTTCCTGCCACATGTCCACAGATGTAGTTGACCCCTGACCTGAATGGTTAAACCAATCCTCCACTTCTTTGTGACTTGTTGATGGTCTTAGGATTTGTCTTATTTCTTGGAAGGTGGCTTCATCCGTTAGTGTCTCTTTGTATTTTTCAGCTTTCTCAAAGCATCTTCGGAGGCATTCCATTGGATTGCTGGATGTTTCCATTGCCTCACATCACTACTATCCTCTAAAACGAATCCACTCCTCTCCTCTTGGACTCTGGAAATGATAGCCAGGGAGAAGTCCTGCCTTAAATAAAAGATGCTTTGCACATCATGTAAAAAGATATAGGTCCTGTCTCCAATCCTGAAGTCAGGCATAGCACGCAGCATCATCTGAGCATGCTTCTCAGTGAAGTTACTTACATCCAAGGGTAGTTTGATTTCTGTTGTTTTCACAGAGAGCATCTTACTTCTTTGTACTTCAATTTCCTCAACCTCAAGGTCTACTGTATCTTCAACCTCCTCGACTTCTTGTATATGTGTTGTCTCCTCGCATTCTTTGTCTGGTGCTGCATCCTGCTCCTCTAGCACCTCATCAGGATTCTGCATGAGGAATCCAAACAGGCTGTTCAGGTAAATCATAAAGCCAAAGGATTCCTGAATAAGTTTGCACTCTTTTTGGTGCAAAGGGCAGGATGAATGTCGGCAAGTAGGTGGTAATTCCCTATACTTCTTCGGTCCCTGTCCTTTTCCACCATAGTCATTTAAATGAACGACAGTCATACTGGGAAGAACAACCCTCCCTACCTACACCATCAGTTCAAATTGATCTCTGTAGGGCTGCAAGAATTCACTGTGCTGAGCTAAAAGGTCTTCAATATCAAATTTTGGGTTAAACATAGAATGAACTAGATCATATTTGTCTCCAACACCACATGATGCTGCAAAATCGAACAAACTCACATCAGTTACAGCTAGGTCTTCCAGAGAAGGCACATCCTCTTTGGATTTACTTTTACTTGCACAAGGACTGCTTGCTGGGAGATCTGCATCATCTGAGAAGTCTATATTCCTCTTTCTTGTATTTTTCTTGACAAGTACCGTAGAGGGTGAGGGACCCTTGTAGGGTGAGGGATCCTCTTGGCCTGCTGACCTCTCTGACTCATCTTCACAAATTGACTCTTCTTGATCAATGTCCTCACAAAAGTCAATAGTTCTTTTGGAAGAAACACTAAGCAACTGAGCCTGCAAAGGCCGGAATCCTGGCACAAGCTCTGGGTCCGGTTTTATCCTCTTCTGCCTAATGTACCTTAATCCTATTCATCAGGAAGCATGTCAAGTCTTTGTTCTCTCTCTCTCTCTCTCTCTCTCTCTCTCTCTCTCTCTCTCTCTCTCTCTCTCTCTCTCTCTCTCTCTCTCTCTCTCTCTCTCTCTCTCTCTCTCTCTCTCTCTCTCAAAAGTCAGGGCTGTATATTACTGAGTACAATATAATCCCCAGCGGATGCCAAAATAGCCTATCACGTGGGGTGTACAAGCTGAATGTAAGGATGAGAGCCACTATAGTGACAACTCGACTAGAACAATCTCATGGTGGTCGGTGTGATGAGTGGAGGAGAAACCACTGAGGAGGGGCATAATGCCATGTAATCTGGCCACCTGTAAGTGTCAAGAAGAGTGGGGATCGGGCCCAACGCCAAAGGAAGGAAAATCGACGAGCCTCGGCTACTCGAGATGTACCTGAGGAAGAATCCCACTACCAAATTAGGGTGTGAATGATGTCCAGCCAAATGGAAGTGAGGGTATCCTGGAGGAGCTGTAGAGCCGCACTGAGAATGTGAAGACAAGGAGCTCTCCAAACATTCCATAGTGTAATGCTAGTGATGACTGAAAAAACTTCATCACGTGTCTGAGGATCCCCCTGCCAAGCAATCTTTGGTAGCATAGCCAAAGTCCCTCGCCGATAACCAGTCAAGGTAAGCATAAGGGCTAGATCTGTGTTTGAGCACTCATAGAAAAGATGCGGTCCGGGCATCGGCATCAACCATGAGACAGATCCCCAAGTGAGAAATCCATGTTGAACACCCGCTCTGCTAAGTAAAAAGCAAAGTGCAATCCACACTACATGAGAAGTTTAGCATGACCAAAGGCAGTGTGAAGGTGACTCAAGTACTCGCAAAGGACAGCAAGTACATACAGATCATGACCCATAGTAGCTAGCCAAGTCCCAACTAGAAGTCCTGCATGTGCAATCATCCACATGAAAAAATAAATACGACGAGCCGCATGTAAATCCTAGATGGCTGACCAAAACTGCTCTAGATAGGCATGGGAGAGACTTGAATGTAACCAGAAACGCATACAAGTGGGCTACTCTGGTTGCTGTCTCATCAATGCTAACCTTCCAATCCTGACAGTGTACTCAAATAATGATACAGGTGCACCGATGGGGTCAGAATGAGGCCAATGCCACTCTCTTGGGTCCCAATAAAGCTGAGATAGGGCACGACCCTCCCACACCCAAAGCCTCCAAAGTGCAGCATCAGCAGAAGCGAAACGGGGGTCAACACCATGACGCTTCCCGCAGGAGCCAACTACTCGTATGGACTCCCATCGAGCGTCGGGGGGGACAAGGTGCAGAGAGGTGGTATTATATGTCAATCTAGCATGAATCCCCTGAGAGTAGTCAGTATCAACTGTGAACAGCATGGTGTCTAAACAAACTAATGAGAGAGTGTTCTAAGCAAAGAGGCCTTCCCAGTCACAATGTGGAGGCATTTGAACTTTGCCTCACATGACTACATCCCACTGTGAAGGAACGGCGGATTCAATCTCAAGCAGTCTATCTGTCACCCCGCGACCAATGTCATAATGTTGTGCCACAAAATCTGCATCCAGCATACGTGTCTCATGAAACAACCGCATAGAGGCAGCAGGGCCAGTGTCCCAGGCAGCCTAATCAATGTGAGTCCTCTCTCCAAGCTGAAGAGGTGGATTAACCAAAGAATCAAGAACTGCACCATTCCAAATGAGAGGCTGGCGCTCAATCTCCTCACGACGTGAGGGAGGTGAGCGTATGATAGCCCGTCGCATGGAAACCCAAATCTGAAGGAGCAATCGGATGAAGGGTGAGAGGGTGGTGGTGGACAAGGGGGAATCCATAAAGAGAAAACCATACCCTATTTGCCAAGTATGACCATCTTTAGTGCCGAGGCGTGCAGTCACTGTGCAAAGAGCTGCCTGAAGAAGCATCTTCCAAGGTTCTTGGCCGGGAAAAAGACCCCAAACAATAAGCTTGGTAAGAAGGGCGCGGCTCTGTAATTCAGGATCAATAATGCCAAGGCCTCCCTTTGACCTAGGACGAATAATCGTGGACCAGAAAACTCGAGCACGAGTATCAGTAGTCCCATCTGTGCCACTCCATAAAAAGTTCTGTACTAGTCGGCGGAGCTAAGCTATCACACCAGAATGTAGCATCCAGCAAGAGGCCGTATACCATACTGTAGCCAGAATGACCTGGTTGGAAACCAATGCACGTCCAGCCAAC
This sequence comes from Adiantum capillus-veneris, assembly GCF_014529385.1. Classification (NCBI taxonomy): domain Eukaryota; kingdom Viridiplantae; phylum Streptophyta; class Polypodiopsida; order Polypodiales; family Pteridaceae; genus Adiantum; species Adiantum capillus-veneris. The sequence goes on along the minus strand of NC_140940.1, from coordinate 6,987,523 downwards.
GACAGATGACGTGAAGGCCAATGACATAGCTTCCTGCGAATAGATTGTAGTACGGGTGCAAATTGCTACTGTGAGGAAACATCTAAATCAACCTGAAAGCCCAGATATCTGCATGTCTGACCCGGCTGCAGCCATGTGAAACCATCAGCGACCCCCCAAGTAGGTATGTCATCATTGCCAACCAGTAACCCATAAGATTTATGCCAGTTAATGCATGCACCATTGGCAATGCAAAAAACCTCTAGGGCCTCTCTCATGGCATCAAGAGCAGCTAGCAAATAGTGCAACATTAGCATAGTGTCATCAGCAAACTCCTGATCGATAAGGTCCAGAGTTGTAGGTACTGGCATGGTCAAGACACGAAATGCATGACTCTGAGCACGAAGAAAGTAGGACATAGTCTCTCCTACAAACAGATACATATATGCTGCTAAAGGACATCCCTGACGGACAGATCGAGAAAGCTCAAAATTGCGAGTGACACGGCCACCAATAGTAATAGCATTGCTGGCAGTCCTGAAGAGAGCGAAAATGCCTGAGATCCATCTCGAAGGGAAACCCGTCCTAGCTAATGATCCTTTGAGAAAGTCCCACTCAACACGATCGTATGCTTTCTCGAAGTCAAGGATGAAAAAATCGAGAGGTTCACAAGATGATCTGGCCCACTCTACTGCCTCATAAAAAGTGAAGATATTATCCAGTATGCATCGATCCATGACAAAGCCTGTCTGAGAAGTATGAATAATATCTGGTAAGAACAGTCGCAAGCGATGGCTGATCAGTAATGCTAATATCTTATAGACCGAAGGGAGTAGGGTAGTAGGTCTCCACTATCTGAGTTGAGTGGTGTCACCCCCTTTCGAAATAAGAGATATAAGACCTGAACAAAGATCCGGATGCATATATCCTGATGCAAAGATGTCCCAACAAACACGAAGCAGCCGTATATTCAATACATCCCAATAAGTCAAAAAGAAAGCTCTAGTGAGGCCATCCTCTCCTGGATAGGAGGATGGATCAAGACTCTCGATAGCAGCATGGAGCTCTGTAAGTGTGAAGGGTGCCAACAAGATCTCTGCCATAGTGTCTGTACAATGGGGTCGAGTGTGATGCCAGATCTGCTCACGGGCAAGTAAAACCTCAGTAGTGCATACATCAGCAGTGAACAATGTCTCAAAATAATCTGCAGACAAATCAAGAATAACATCAAGATGCATATCTCTCTCCTTATCTCTCTCCAAAGCACACCAAAAAACACACATAGACTCTCTCTCTCTCTCTCTCTCTCTCTCTCTCTCTCTCTCTCTCTCTCTCTCTCTCTCTCTCTCTCTCTCTCTCTCTCTCCAAATCACACTAAAAAACACACATAGACACTCTCTCTCCCTGTGTGTGTGTGTGTGTGTTTGTGTGTGTCTCCAAAACACACACACAGACACACACACACAGACACACACACACAAACTCTCTCTCTCTCTCTCTCTCTCTCTCTCTCTCTCTCTCTCTCTCTCTCTCTCTCTCTCTCTCTCTCTCTCTCTCTCAACAATACTAAAGGCGCACGTAGAGAGTTGCAAAGAGTCCGTGGTTGTCTTTGCGCGCCTTTAGTACACAGAGATAGATAGAGATAGAGATAGATAGATAGAGAGAGAGAGAGAGAGAGAGATAGATGGATAGATAGATAGATTTTATTATCGTCCTCGGAGGTCAAATATGACCTATGGGACCAAAGTTACATGTGATGTAGTATGTGTATGGCTGATGAGTGACTCTCGATGCTCCAAAATTGTAGTGATGAGAGTCGCAATGGAGAGCCCACACTTTGGTTGGGAGAGGAAAGTGTGTAGGTCTAAGTTATGGCTGAAAATGTGAGAGAAGCAACTTCGGATGTGATCAAAATCTGAGCACTCTAGTAGTGTGTGGTACTCAGACTCTTGAACTTGCAGTGAGCATAATCTGCACAATCGATTTGACTCTTCTCCATTGCCCCAACACCCTATCTCGCATCGAAGGAAATGGGAGCTAAGCCGAATCGCTGCGATAGTATGTATCGCGGACAAGGGAATAGGCTCAAGCATGTAAGTGTGAGTACGGTTTCCTCTCTCAGCGAAGAACATGGTTTTGTAGTTGGGGGCAATATAGGTGGTGTAATGTATGAAGCGTGACCCACCGGATTTCTCCCAAGCTGTAATACAGTGGCGTTGTAGAAAAGCTTCATTCACTTGAGAGTCAATTGAAGCATCATGTAGCAAGTGTAATGCATCCCATCTCCCAAACCACTTCTTTATGTCTTGCATCCATCCCGTGCTCAAGATCTTGCTTTTATGCGTCTTTTGAACTTTTTTGCTTGCTTCCCATGCAATTGTAGGAAGTCGATGTGAGGAGTTTTGACGCATCTTTATCATGTACTCCACAACCCTTTCCATGCCCATAACCTCAATTGGAAGAGATCCCTACTCAAGAAGTAGGAGCATATATGGTGTTTGTTTCTTAACTTGGAGAAACTTTGAGATGCTCCCGCCCCACACTTCAACTCCATAAAGAAGAACCGGTGTCACCAATGCATCAAAAAGATACTTCTTGACAACCCAACACTTGATGTTTCCCGCATTACACATGTTCTCAAATGCATAATATGCTCTCTTTCCCGCTTCCAAACGATGCATAGCACATTCATGCCACTTGTGATTGGATGGAACCTCAAGGCCAAGGTACTTAAAGCTCTCAACAACTTCAAGTGTCTCGTTGTTGTACACAATGCATGGCTTCTCCTTATGGTTGGTTTTCACAAGCATAACCTTTGTTTTGAATTCATTTACAATCAGCCCACTATGCAAGCAAAAGTTCTCAAGGACAACCATAAGCTTTTGTGCATCTTCTAAACTGTGTGCTAGAAGCACTACATCATCCGCATACAACAAAACCATGATTACCCCATTGCAAATAGTGACATCTTCAATGCCTTCTTCTTCCATAAAGTCAAGTACCATTTGTTCCAATTGATCGATGCATAGACCAAAGAGAGTTGGTGACAATGGACATCCTTGTTTAACCCCAATAGTGCTTACAAAAATCTCTGAAATTTCTCTTCCCATGCGCAATTGACAAATCACCTTCTCATAGATTCGAGAAACCGCAAGCATAAACTCACTTGGCACTTGGAGTTCTTCCATCCTTCTCCACAAATTGTTACGTGGAATCATATCAAAGGCTTTCTTAAAGTCCACAAAACAACAATACAATCGCTTGCCTTTCAACCGACTTTCCTCCATGAGAACACGAAGAGTGACAAGATGATCAATGGTGCTATGGCATCGACGAAAACTCGCTTGTCCCTTTGCACGCTTGTCATTCTCTCAGCCCAATCACTCAATTTCATCTCCATTATGCACCCAAACAACTTTTCCATAAGAGACCCAATCATTATAGTCCGGTAGTTGCTTACATTCTTTACATCCCCTCCTTTATGCAAAGGCTTAACCCAATTAGTACTCCAATCATAAGGCATACCATGTTGAAGTGCAAGGTTGAACATATCACACATCCACTCATGGGTAAAATCTCCCGTCCATTTGATCATCTCCGGATTGATACCTTGAAGATCTCCCGCTTTGCGAGTGGCCAACTTTTCAAGCCCACCGCATACATCCTCAATAGTAAAAAAAGACAGTATACATGGGAGTGAACCATAAAATGGCATTTTTTCAGTATTTGCTTGCTCATATAATTGCCTACAATGTGTGTACATATCCACTAGACTCAAGTTACCAAAATTCTCAACCCGCTTGCCTCTCAAGTTTCTCCAAAATCTTCCACATGCATGTGCCTTTTCTTGGACTTGAAATTCTTGTTTCATTACTTCCCATCTTCTTCTCTTCTTTTGAATCAATGCCTTGTATGTATGCAAATGACTTTGATAGTTGTCTTTGTCCATAGTTGCATCAAGCTTTATCAAGGACTTTCAAGCATCTTGACATTCTTTATCAAACCACCTTTTGCGTGATCTATCTTTGTTGATACCATGGAGATGCTTTATGGCAAACCATTCTTCTGCACAAGAACAAATAGCTTTCTTGAAAGCTTCCCATTTAGTTTATAATGGTGCATCACATTGAAGCTTTGTCATCCATAATTTTTGCTCAACCATTTCAATGTACATTGGTGCCCGTTTGAAATCCATACATAGTGATAACTTCTCTTTCCTTTGGCTGAGATTATCATGCTTAGTTGCTTCTCCACATGAAAGGTCAATACATAAGGTGCGATGGTCGGATTCCGGGGTCCATTGACCAAACATAAAACTCTTTATGCGATACATGATGGCTTCAGAGAGTAGCATATAGTCAATCACACTATCCCCATTATGTCTCCTACATGTAAATCCATTGGTTCCACTCCACAAAGATACACCATTGGCAATGAGCATACCCGTGCTATTACACATGTGTAAAAGTAACTTTCCATAGTGATCCGGCTCTTTCTCATCCATTGAAGTACGATCATACAAGTGAACTTCCTCCAACTCCCTTGAAATGTATGGCATATCAAATTGTTGAGTATCATGTTGCAATGTTTTTGTGTGAGCATTCATATCCCCAAATACAATAACATCACCTTCACCTTTGAAATAAGCAATGTCCTCTTCCAAATCAGAAAATGGTTGATCTCTATCCATGCAAGCATAAAAGGGAGAATCATGATGAGGAATGTAGCAACCGGCTACAAAAATGGGTGCTCTTTTTGGTGTCATAATTTTCAGCCATACATAACATTTGTACTTGTCATCTTTCACAATTGATACAAAATCTTCCAATCCTTTCTTAACCATACATGCTAACCCTCCTTGTCCTCTTCGTTGCTTGAGATTCTTTGACCACATCAATGAATGTACATTGTAATCTTCCAAGCCATTAATCCTTTGTGTATCATGCTCCCAAGTTTCAACAAGAAGTACAACATCGGCTTTGCTTGTTAGTTCATCAATGCCAACCCCCGCATTCCATGGGTATCCATTACAATTCCAAAAGCATATTTTCAATTGTAACTCGGTCTCATAGGTCACGCATCCCTATTTGCTTGAGAGACTTTCCTCCTCCTTGGGTACATTTTCTTCATGAGAGATCTCCTTGTTTTTATTATTCTTTTCCTCATATGCCTTGCGACGCATATTTTGTTGCTTAATAGTGCGATCTTCACATACAAAACATTTTGTATCCCTCAAATAGATCCAACTATTATCAAGGATAATCTTTCGCTTGGTCTCATTCGGCATGGTGCATACAATTGGCTATTCTCCCGAGCGAGGAGCTCCTTGCTTCCCCACTCTATGTGCTCCATAGACCATAACTCCGAACATGCCAAAGTGGGTTTTGAAGAAATCTTCAATAACAATGGCAAGAGAAGGAGGTGTCTCTAAATTCTCTTCGGGAAATCCACGAATAACAATGTTCTTGGAACGTCGCTCCCGTTCCGTCAACTCCTCCACATCCACATTCTCAACATTCTTTGTTTGAACCATAGCTTGCATGAGTGAGGAATTAGAAACCACATTGCTACCACATACATCAGCCCAAGACTTGTTTGTGCATACATTTTTCATGTCGCATACATCCCTCCTCATAGTGTCAAATTTGTCCTCTTTCAATACATGGTCATGCTCTACTTTGCTCATCCGCTCCTTCAAAGCATTCAAGTCCACAAGAGAGCGTTTACATTCCTTGACTTCCTCTTCAAGTTGCATCAAACGTGTTGTTTGCATCTCAAGTGTCCTCTTGAGATTCTCATTCTCAACCACAAGTACCCTTTGTGTGCCATTCTCCATTGCAAGTGCTCGTAAGTCTTCGCCTTGTTTGTTTATAGTCTCTTGCAATGATACCAAGTACACCATGATCATGGTTTCTGATGTCGTTGGTTGGGTGGTTGTGTTTCTATCACCACACTTAGGATATTTTGGATCATTTTCCACAATGGTTGTGGACCTTGTTGAAGAAGAAGAACCCTTGCATGTGCCGGAAGACATTGTATGTAAAATAGGAGATGAGAATCAATTCTGTTGAACCTGTTCACTTCGGAAATTCTGCTATAGAAATGTCTTCCATAACTCTGAAAATTTTTGTCTTTACATCAATGCGTAGAGGACTTTGTGCTCTTCGATTGAGGCTATAGATCACCCAAATCGGAGTTCAGATGAAGAAGTTATGATCAAAAGAGTGTGTGTGTGTGTGTGTGTGTGTGTGTGTGTGTGTGAGAGAGAGAGAGAGAGAGAGAGAGAGAGAGAGAGAGAGAGGTCTCATAACTGTACTAAAGACGCACGAAGAGAGTTGCAAAGGGTATTTGGTTGTCTCTGCACGACTTTAGTACACACACACACACACACACAGGGAAAGGGGAGTGTGATGTATGTGTATTTGTGTCTGCCTGTGTGTGTATGTGTGTGTGTTGAACAGTATGGGCTTTTCTTTGTTTCCACACACACACATACACACACACACATACATATACACACACATACACTCTCTGCTAGCTATTGTTAGAAATAGAGAGAGAGAGAGAGAGAGAGAGAGATGACCTTTTGTTGGTGGAGTTTTCAAAAACTCCATGGTCTTCTCCATTGCTCTCTCTTCGCTTTCTCAATGTCCCTCTCTCTCTCTCTCTCTCTCTCTCTCTCTCTCTCTCTCTCTCTCTCTCTCTCTCTCTCTCTCTCTCTCTCTCTCTCTCTCTATCTATCTATCTATCTATCTATCTACACTTATAACGGTTACCCCCGGCGGCACCCCACGTGGTTATTAAAAAATTGAATGTAGTTGCATGATGCCGCACGTGCGGTCATTTAATGGGCCCGGATACTTTGGTATGTGACATATAAAAGGTATGAGAGAGAAAGTGAGACACCGCGAGAGTCAAAGAGAGTGAGAGGAAGAGAATTTGAGCCTCCGTCTGCGTCTCCGACAGAAAGCACTTGCAAAATATAGTAGGCCCGTCTCTGACAAAAAGCACATTTGCGTCCTACGAAGATTTGGCCCTCTCTCTCTCTCTCTCTCTCTCTCTCTTTCCAAAAGGTCGCGATGTGCCTGTCTCTCTTTTTCTCTATCACCATCTCTGTTTCTCAAAGGTCTCTCTCTCCCTCTTTGTTTCTTTTTCTCTCTCTCTTTCTCTCACAGTAAATTTTATATCTCTCTCTCTTACACACACACACACACACACAAAAGCTGTCACGTGACAAAAAAAAATCTTACCTAATGAGCTTTGTAGCTACATCTCTATTATGCCGCCCATCACATGATCACACAAACAGCTATCACAATAGAAGCAAGTACTTGGCCTCTCTGCCAAAGGCACGATACGAGTCGCCAAGGCTACCCCATACTCCCAAGTGTGGTGACTACAGTTAAAATATCCTCGTAGCTGATGACCATAACTACGGTATAGGAAAATATTCTGAGGAGGTAGAAACTGGGCTAGCATATATAGCCGATCTGGAAAACCAGGCTTTATGGAATGCTCGATATAATAATACTTAGGCCCTAGACCCAGTGCTTCAGTAAGCATCGCCAGTCGGATATTATTCTTGAAATGTTCGCGACCCCAAAGTGTCACTCTGGTCACTCGGTCCTGATAATTCCACCACTTTGTTTGGGAAACAGAGGTTCCTAACTGTGGGAATAGATGATGTTCATAACGGAGTAATGTTGCTCATCGTATAGATTCATTTGACATAAAGAGATGTGCAGTTGCTATGAAAAAAACTTGGTCATGACTGTAGGCCATAATACACCAAGGATGCAAAATAGATGAACAATGCCAAACTCTGGAAATGATACTCTATACTTGGGGTTTTATATTTGACCAACCATCTCTAATAAAACCATTTTTGAAATAGAAAAGTGTGCCTAAATATGGTGTTGTCTCTCACACAAAAGGTGTTTTTTTTCACACTATTGTGTGGGCGGAAGCATTAGCATAGGGAATGGATAGCAGGTATAAATACCTACTGTGTATATATACCTGAGACATGATACAGCTTACTAGCTATGAGTCTAGAGACCTGGGTATGAATATGGGAATTATTGCTATTTAATTTTACCTTGGAGTGATGTAGTCTGTCTGACTGGGCTTTACATTTAAATTAAAACAAAATAGTTAAAAACCACTTACTCTAGATATAATACTCAAGATTTGTTTTTTTATTTAACCAACCATTTAGAATAAAAACAGTTTATTAACTCCTAAGACTTATTATGATGTGGAAAGGTTTCCCAAAATATATCATATACTCACAGTGTAGAAAGGTATTTTACACTAAGGAAATGCTAAAACTTAAGGTCATGCTAGGATAGCAGATAAAAATACCTACTGGGTTTTAAATACCCGACACCAAATATAATCGCTTCTAGTGGATAAAACCAAGCTTTGACTATGGGAATATATGCTATCTTATGTTACCATAGGTTGAGGTGGACTGTCCGACTTGGCTTCACATTAGTTTGGTCACAGTACAAATCTTTAATTTTTTGTAAGCGTGGCTTGAGGTCCTTCTTGCATCTTCTGCACGCCGCCGCTTAGTTTTTTGAGGAATAGTTTGCAATGACAGTCTTTCCCGCCATTTTTTCCCTTGAGCAGTAGGTGTTGATATTGTGGAATCTTACATGTTAACCTCCGGATTCTGCCTTGGGATCTTAGGCTATGGGGGATACTGGTGTACGTGCCTGGATTGACTTCCTCGATTGTGGGCATAACCTGTCCAAATCAACTATCTTGTCTGCTACAGAGGAGCATCAACTATATAAATATGACTTCTAAGGTGAGTTATCATACTCACATAGCTGCGTGTTCTGTTATCATTTCTCTGCGTGTGTTAGTTCAGAACTGTGCGTATTCTATCTACTGGCTGCTGTGGCTCAAACATGCCAAAAAAATCGGAGAAAGCCATTGTGGAGGCGTCATCATCTCCTAATCTTCAGGTTAATAGAATTTTTTTTTATTCCTATATTTTGCCTTAAAAAAACCAGGTAATTAGACTATTTTCTCTTGCTCCGGTGACTGTTCTCAAAAAGTTCATAGGGAGAAAAGTATATGGTAAAGTATGAAAATTTTGATAAGGTTGGAATGGGGTTTTGGCTTCGACTAAAGATGTGTTTTTGCTATGTAAAGTATTGGGAGACTGGCTCCGGAACATGGCTCTTCCTGGTCATGAAGAAAGCGTTTAAAAAACCAGTATCTACTGAGTAATGTTTGATGGAAATGAATTTTAAAAAAGGGGGGGGACTATCTGGTTCTTTTGTGTCCTGTATAAATTTTTTGAAAAAAAAAGCAGATTGCCAGGTGTATGTCTTATCTTTTGACTACATAAAAATGAGGATGGTGGGGTATTAAAAAGACATGAAGGGTATATAATGTTGACTCTGGTAATATTTTTACTCAAATGGGTAATGTACTCATGAATGGTGTACTGCAGATATGAGAATAACCTGTCTTACACAAAAAGAGTGAGATATTTGTGAGTGGTTGGATAAGTTTGGTGACTTTGCTGAGGTAATTTCGGAAAAAGGACTTACCCGGAATTGAATCTGTTACTTAATCTGGTTCCTATTTTAGTAAAAACTACTTGAGAGGATTCAGAGGTCATTCAGAACTGTTTTTTGGAAATAGTGGCCAGGCATCTCATATTACAGTAGGGTATGATAGGTTTCGCATACCCGATTGTAAGATTAAATAATGTTTTTTCAGCTTAACTCAACTTTTTTTACAAGTAAGATTGATCTTTTTTACCGATGGCCTATTGTACTGAATCGGCTAAAAAGGTTATCCTAAGTACTGGCTTCGGCTATGGTGGCCTTGATGCAGACTGCAAATACCGGCTGAGGTTGAATAAAATGCAAGTTTATAATTTACAGGTTTTTTTTCAGCATTGTCATATACTAAGAAGAATAGGGGTAGGTTCTGATTAAACCTATCACTAAGTTCAAAGAGGTGACAGATTTTTGATGGCAGATGTTCGGTTGAACCTTGGCTTCTCAATTCTTTTTTAGCTTCTTCTACTGGCTTCTTTTTCTCTTTTAAAGTATATAGGCACTTGGCCTTACCTAACATCTTGCTAATAAGTTTGATCTTGATACCATAGGGTAAATCCTATAGTGACCTTAAGTGGATCCTGGCTGGTTAAATCTGATGTTTTTTAATAACAGACGTTTTTTTTACGGATTTAACTAAAATGATACTCTGAATTTACAGATTACTTCAGTGTTATTGCCCTAACTTCTGATAGTTGATAGGAATGAATGCATTATATGGAAGTTGAGCATGGCATACAGTTCCCTCTATCTGGGCATAACCTGAGATTGATAAAAATTTCCGGACCGAGTCTAAGGTGGCTCACTATGACTAAGTGGTCCAATATATTGTAGTATACATTTGTTAGTTGGCATACGGCAGCAGTAGGAATGACATAACATAAATTTTGGGAATAATGGTTATGAATTTTCTCTAAAGAAGGGGTATCTCAGTTAGGTAATAAGTGGTAAAAACTTAAAGTTTGTTTTGGGGGATATCTCAGCCCAATTATAAAACAAGTTCCGAATAAAAGGTTCTATGGTGTTGATATACAAGGTAGTGGGTATTCTTTGATGTGGCCTGAGACTACTTCAAATGGAATAATCTAGTTAAGGATGAAGTGCTGGAAACTTTTTTTGCTACTTAAATTTTTATAAAAAACCTTAAGATTGGTAATATTACACTGTTTGAGAAAAAATAAAAACAGAATTTATGGCTGCCCTATGGGGTTGGGTACCGTCTGTATCAGATTGGCTGATAAGCCAAAGATTCCAAAAGGTCGGGATGTGCCTCTCTCTCTTTTTCTCTATCACCATCTCTGTTTCTCAAAGGTCTCTCTCTCTCTCTGTTTCTTTTTCTCTCTCTCTTTCTCTCACAGTAAATTTTATATCTCTCTCTCTTACACACACACACACATAGACACAAATACAACACACACACACACACACACACACAACCTCTCTCTCTCTCTCTCTCTCTCTCTCTCTCTCTCTCTCTCTCTCTCTCTCTCTATGTACTAAAGGCGCACAGAGACAACCACCTCCGATTTGGATGTCTGTTTGCGCGCCTTTAGTACTGTGGAAATGCAAGTAGAACGAGTGAGAGAGAGGGAGTGTATCTTGGTGTGTGTATGTGTGTGTGTGTGTGTGTGTGTGTGTGGTTTGGTCGGCTTTGAGAGAGAGAGAGAGAGAGAGAGAGAGGGAGATAGAGAGTCTTTCTGTTTCCTTTTCACTAACGGTGCGCGGAGGTGTATTTTGGGGTCAAAAAATCCTTTCATGCGCACCGTTAGTAATGGGATAATTTTTGGTGAGAGAGAGAGAGAGAGAGAGAGCCCAGGCAGGTCACCTAATAAAAATGTAACTTATCATGTGAGTTCAACAGAAGGGTATTTAAAGTTCTTGAAACTTACATACAGAAGGGCATTATTTTTTCAAATTTGAAAAAAACCTACAGATTTTAAAAGAAAAGGGTACATTATATCCTTAACAAAATTCACAGATAAGGGATTTTACAAACATGTCTTGAACGCACGTGATATGGTAGTTTTACACATAGTGAATCCCCCGAGAGAGAGAGAGAGAGAGAGAGAGAGAGAGAGAGAGAGAGAGAGAGAGAGAGAGAGAGAGAGAGAGAGAGAGAGAGAGAGAGAGAGAGAGAGAGAGAGAGAGTCTTCTATTTTTATACAGTGGAATGGCTAGAATAAAGGCCACTGCAAGGAATGCAAGCAAGGGACCAGGGTTAGCAGCTAAGGCAAGTAGCAGATCTGCAACCCCAAAGAAGAGACCTGGAAAACCAAATAAAAGTTTGAAAGGTCCAAGGGTGAAGAAGTTACGGAGCTGCATGGGACTTTTTAGAGAAATCAGGAAAGCACAAAAATGTTTTGATTTATGCATACCAAAGCTACCCTTTCAGAGGATGGTGAGGTCCATTTGTGAAGAATCTACCTGGGGCACTAAAAGGTGGAAAGTGGATGCATTGATGGCTCTACAGGAAGTAGCAGAGGACTTCCTGCTTGAGTACTTCAATGATATGAAAATTGTAGCAGCCCATGCCCACAGGGTGACTGTAATGGACAAAGATAGTGAGACACTAAAAAGGGTAAGGTGGAGGTATGACAAACTTCTGGTCCCCAATGTCTGCAGGGATAATAAAATGAGGGAAATTTTGCTATAGCCCCCTAAGCTATTGCCACAAGTCACAGTTGTAGACGTCACACATGATGTGAATACAAGGGCAAGGGCAGAGATGGTTGCTTGCCAAACAGAAGACATGAGGGAAGCATAGCTTAAGGAGAAAGAAAAAGTAGCAGTGGAGTCCCAGAGGCAAACAGAATGCAATGTGACCCTGTCCATAGATGCAAGCAACAAAGATATTGCTGAATCCAGATGCTCAGATCTTAGATACAATTATCTACGCTTATCTTAAGTAAGTGTTAATATCTTGATAACTTTGAAAACTCAAATGATAGGTGTACTAACTCAGGTACACTCCCTGCAGTTTGATCAAAAGTCAACTTCCACCGCACACCCACACGGAGGTGTTTCTTCTTGATCCACAAATATTAGTGATTATTAGACAGAAGAACAGTCCATCTGGCACATTTGAGATTTGGTTTCTCCACTGTGCTATGCTAGAAGTAACTGTCATCATCTTTCAATATGAGAACAATCATCACTGGAGTCTCATATGCCTTGATGTTGAGCAGCCAGTAGTGTGGGTGCTCAATTCAATAAAAGGAACCCACCTTGAAATTAGGCTATAAGTGTTATGTATTAGAAAGTGTTTTTTATAGATATCCATGTAAATTTGAAAGCCTCAAGCTAACATCCTGATACTCCTTTGTGCAGTTGTATAAAGAGGTTGTTGCTTGCTTATGGCGAGCTATGTTGAAGGTATGAACTATACAAGGCCCCAATCAAAGATGTACCTGTACCAAATTAAACCGATGCAAATTCTTGCGGTTGGAGATGTCTTCTCGATGCAGAATATGTCCTGCAAAGCTACTTTGCATTAAAACCTTTCATGACTAAGGTAACCATTTGGCAATGCATTCAGTCAGTTTTGGTTTTCTTTATACAAGACTTCTCACCATGTGGTCTTTCAATCTTGCATAGTGCTGTGCAAAACTACACATATGATTATTTGCAAAGATATCGGGTAATTTTAATACAACACCTGCTCACTATGTCGAACCCCAGAGAACTTGAAGATAGCGGCTTGGACGACCGCACAATTGATATGACAATACATGACGAGCCACCACGACAAACCCCTGCATAAGATACAGTGGAATCACAACGGGCCGAGGGGGTCATATCAGCCGAAGATGAAAGAGCCGAGGATGAAGAAAGGTCAAATGAGCATATGCAAGGTGCTAGTGTACAAGCAGAGGGGCTTATGGAGGAGACAATGAAAGAGCCAAGTAGGCTAGGGGAGGAGCCAAAAGAGCCCATGGATGAAACCCTGGATGAGGCAACGATGGATGAGGGAAGCAGGCCTACGGATGAGCAAAAGGATATGGATGATGCAAGCCGGAAAACGGAGATAGAGGAAAAGACCTTGGAGGAAACCCTGAATGAGGCAGAAAGAGCCATGGGGGAGACCCTTGATGAAGATGAAGGTAAAGTAGAGGATAGCAGCAACTACAACAACACTATAGAGACCCAGTATGGACCCTTGCTACATATAGATACGGTTGTTCCGGTAATGTCTATTCAAGTATGGCAAAATATGTTCAGATTCTAACTACTTATATGTACTTGTCAACTTTTACAGAGGTTGATTATCTTGGACATCAATGGATTGTTGTTGATGTGCATGCCTTTGGGTATAGCAGACCCCTTCGAGGATTTGCAAACATTTCGGATGGGAACTTGTCGAGTCGTGGTTCGTCCAGGAACCAAAGAATTTATTCAGTTTCTTCTTCTGCGCTTCAGAGTTGCCGTATCGTCTTCAATGCAAAGGCAAAACTTGTCGCCACTAGTTACAATAGTTTGCGGTGTATGCGGCGCTCACACGTCTGATTTTGCCTTTTTGTATGATCAAAGAAAGTGCATTATCGTCGAGGGCCACTGCCACCCTAAAAAACCACACTTACCTCTTTTGTACAAACCATTTAGCCAAATTGATGTACCCTTTGATGCAAATAATACACTACTGATTTGATACTCCTGAAAAGGGAGAACTAAATCCACTAGGAACAACTATCTCACCACCCTCTTATGAGGGGCATACCTTTGATTTTTACCTTGAAGACATTTTGATTCCATAATTACAGAAATTGTATCTCAGTCCATTGTTCATGGACGAGTTTGTACTTTCTAATGAATTAAGATGACTCTTCTATCATGTCTTTGTATTGCCTAACATAGAGAGAGAGAGAGAGAGAGAGAGAGAGAGAGAGAGAGAGAGAGAGAGAGAGAGAGAGATGTGGCAATGTCTAAAGAAATGTATTTCAAGAACACTTATATTCACAAAGCACAATTGACAAATGAGCTCGAAAAAACTTCATGTATTGAAAGTCATTCGTATACACTTGGGTTCACAAGAATCTCTATTACATTGACACTATTTCAACCCGACCATCCAACTATTTGCACAAAATATCTTTTTCCCTACGCCGCATCAGCTTACAGCCAGCTAGGAAAAAGGAAAAATCTGAAAGGTCCCTGTCCATTGACTCTTCAATTATTCGTGCCGCAACTGCATAAGATTGCATAGCTCCCTTATTGTAACCACCAACATTAGGCCATGCTCTTTATCAAACACTTCCACATCCATAGCAGGATTATCTTCCAAACCTGCAGAAACCTGGTCCATAGGAATGTACTTACCTTTGAGCATTTGTGATCGCATATACCAAAAGGAGACTTAACAGTGATTGGCTTGCAATCATATTGTACTTGACAACTAGAGTGTCAAGTGCGACCTCGCACCGTATGCCAATCACTTCCTTTACATACCATCCTGTGTCAAGAAGTTTGTCACTGGATGACCGCTAAAATGACTTGCACATGAACATAGTTTTTGTAACATGTATATTGTAGTTATGAAACAACTCTATGAACATTGCAGCAGGACAACAATTTGCAATTCTAACCAGTTTGGTGGGAAATGAGCTACGTAGAGACCTCTGTATATCCTTGTAGAGCTTACTTCACATTGCCTCCACCATTGTTTCCTCAGGAACTGGTCAGTCCACAGTGTTCCAGTCAGTTGGTAGAGGCACTTTCACCAACATGCCATTCTTATTCCCTGGGTAGATTTGGTAGAAGTGGTCATAGAAAAATACTTCTTCATCAGCCAGGCTTTTGCTGCTTCTCCCTGAATACTTTAGAGAACCAATGTGGGCATGAATGACAAGGAAGAGGCCTATTATGCACTCCACAAGCTCCCATTCTCATAAGAAGAGGGATAAACATCTGCAAAATATATAACAAGAGTTAAACTAAGAGTATCAATAAGTCAAAATGACAAATCTAATGTAGTTGAGATGTGAAGAATGGAGCCATTGCTCATAAGAAGAGGGATAAATGTTCCAAAATATATAAGAAAAGTTATAATGAGGGTATCAATAAGTGAAATGACAAATCAAATGCAGTTGAGATGTCAAGAATACTTACAATTGCAACGTGGTTGATGTATATCTCACACATTTCCACCGTTTGCTATCACGTCTGGATGGGTAAACACATGCTGAACAAGAACTTCCTTTACAAATCTTTTGCCGATTTCAACTTTGGAATCCAACACTCTAGCCTTCCATGCTGAGCGGTAAACATTGATAGCACTAGACCTCTTGGCTCTTCTTGGTTGCATGAGGACCCATGAACCTTTTTTTATCCTTTGTCCAACCCATTGGTTCTCTACACTTATTGAAGTTGATATTGCAATTGAGGATATGCTACTACTTGGCCTTCTAGGAAAAGTGCAGGTGTTGGTAGTTGGTGTGAGAGACCATAAACACCTACAGCTTCTTGGGCTAGAAGACGTGAAAGACATAGCTCTGAGAGAAAAGATTTAGTGGAGGGAGATTCACTTTGAAAGCATCCTAATGGAGGGAAAGTGTTTTACAATCCCAATATCTTGTGCGGGCTTAATGGTCACCCTCCAGTACATTAATGACCATAAGAGAATATCAGCAGTGGGACCACACATGCACCTAACAACTCGGTAAAAGCAAAGAAGTTACGATGACACAATCCTAGATTCCTGAAAGTTTTTAGGATATTTTCCTATTTTTTGAGTCTTTCCACGTATTTTCCTACGTAACGTAGCCCTCCTGCTCATTGGACGCGCTCTATTTTCTCTCTCCTTCATATGGCCCTCCAAATGACCTCCGAAATTTCCTAATGAATCATACCTTGAGCTACTTATGTCCTCAAACAAATTACGAGAATGAGTGTCACTGCCTTTGAAGGATGTGGAAAGCATGGATGCCAGTTGGAGGAACACATGCATGCTCTTGCTCAATATTTATCTTCTAATGTCCATGCAGTATCCTTGCCACCTACTTCCCAGGAGGCCCTACTTTCCATATGATGTACCTGCATTTAGGCACATGCCATACACATTCCATTGACAGAAGATTCTTAATTGCCTCCATAACATGTATCAAGAAAGCAAGCTCTTCCTCCTAGAGTTCTCATGAGGATTAATGTTAACAGTCACCCACATTCCTATCACCTACAATGGATGTTGTATCATTTATTTGGTAGAGTCAGGTACCAGGCTTGTCGCTCCAGTAGGAAAAGGGTAAGAGTGATCGCCGATGAGAGGCGCACTCTAACTGGAACATTCAAGGGATTGATTGTCTAAGCATGGGCACCTAAGTGGGAATGGAGCGAGCTCATATAAAAGTCAACTAAACCTAAAATTCACTTATTCTTTCATTTGTGCAATTGAAGAGTGCTCTTGCTCCATCTCCATCTTCTTCTTCTTCACCTCTTTGTGTGTGTGTATGCGTGAGATAAAGAGAGAGTGTGCGATGGAGCATTGCAATGAGGGCACGACGGCGGCGAAGCGGTTGAGCATGACGCAGCGATGGATCCTTCTTCTTCGCAGAAAAGAATCCTCCACGATAGCAAGCGTAGAGTGGTGAGTGACACACCATTGCCATCTTTGAGCTTACTAGTTTAGGCTAGTTGCATGCTTGGAGACATTTGTGGCTTGCACACAGTGTATTGGCATTTCCCCGGCAACGGTGCCAAAAATATACACGTCTATCGCACGTGTCAATGCAAGGAACTTGCCACTACACTGTGTGCGAGCCAGAGATGGCTCCAAGCATGCAATTAGCCTAAACTAGTAAGGTCAAAAAAGACGATGGTGTGTCACTCACGCTCTACGCTTGCTGTCGTGGAGGATTCCTCGCCACGAAGAAGAGGGAGATGCCGCTATGCCGCGCTCAACTGCCTCGTCGCCATCTTACCGCCGCAATGCTCGATCGCACTCTCTCTCTCTCTCAGGCATACACACACACACAACGAGATGAAGAAGAAGAAGATGGAGATGGAGCAACAACACTCTTCAATTGCACAAATGAGAGAATGAGTGAATTTTAGGTTTAGTTGACTTTTATATGAGCTCACCCCATTCTCACTTGGGCGCCCATGCTTAGCCAACTAATCCCTTGAATGTTCCAGTTAGAGTGCGCCTCTCATCGGCGATCACTCTTACCCTTTTCCTATTGGACCCACAAGCCCGGTACCTGACTCTACCAAATAAATAATACGGCGTCCGTCTTAGGTGATAGGAATGTGGGTGAGGTTAACATGCCCCCCTTCCTGATGTAGATTCCTTCCTCGAAAGATATTGAGTTGAAGCTCATTTCTCAAGGTGGAAGAGACTTTGAGATGAGTGTCCTTGGCCTTCTTCATTCACTACAAAATCAAACAACATTGGCACAATAATTACATTCTCATATACAATTAGAAATCATATGCAGTTGTAGGCAAACAATTTGATTGGTGATAGAATTTTAAACAATTTGTCAGTAATAAACATTAAACTACAATATAATCAAACGCATAAACAGTTGTAAAGGTAAAAAATTAAACAAGTTTGGGATCGCTAATTTAACGATTGAAAGGCCGTGAAGATCGACTATTAATACCAGGTCAAGCTTCTCAATGGTCAATTAAGTTGTATAATTGTGAGAGCCAAGTATTTCATGTCCGAGGGCTGACTAGAGGCTATACCTAGAAGACCTTGTAGTTAAGCTATGATAAAAGGAATTTCTCATGAAATCATTGACCCCCCAAAGTCTTTTCATAGTGATTCAATTTTGATGTGTGTGCTTATTGTGCAAGCCTTGGGTTTTTTTCTTTTCAAGGAAAAGCGCCCACACTGAGAACCTCTAGGGCTCTAGTACCATAGGCGATACATGTGAGTTAAGTACCAAATCAAACTGAGATTTCTCTTCCACCTTAAGATTTTTCATTGTGGCCCTTTGATTTTTTTTGTTTGTACCTTTTAAGCATAATTTTGTAGCTTTGGGGGGTCATATAACACTGTTACCCTCCCCAAGCTCATCACATTAGTAAACTCCCTTTATATTACTTGAGCATAGGGACTAAGCCCACTAGAAATCCCTAATACATTTCACACAATGCTGCCTAAATCGAATTAAGAACCTAAATTTATAGTCGACACACATATGATATGTGCTGTCTTTCTTTTGCACTAATAGCACAGGTGAGAAAAATGGAGATGAGCTAGGCCTAACCATGCCCTTCTCAACTAACCCATGCACTTGCCGCATAATCTCCTCTAGTTGAGCTTGAGAAACTCTATAAGGGGGTTTTTTAGGTGATGAATGTAACATTGACGGGCCTAATAACTTGTGTGTAGGGGAAATGAGCATGAACATAGTGGGCATTTCATTAGAATAGATTCCTAATGAGAATTACAAGAGTGCTTGGGTGGAGAGAGCAACAAAAAGCATAACACCTAGTTACATAGCATCGACAATACTTTCAAAAGAGAGAGCAATTAAGCTATTGATAACAATTGAGGACCGGATTTGCATGGAGCCGGTCCCCCCTCCAAAAGGCTTTGTATTATGGTTTCTCCCATCAAGAGAGACATTGTACAATATAATTCTTTGTGTTCCTTCAAGACTAGCTAGTGCAATGAAGATGGAAACTTCATGCACTAAGCAAAACACTTAACAAACACAACTTGAATTATCCCCGTTCTCAGACCCAAGACCTAACACACCTTCGAAGATGGTGAGAGCTAGCAGGGTATGAGAGTAGATTGAGAGGAAGGAGTATCTTACGAGAAAGATGTACATCTCCTCACATAATCACTCATATTAGCATAGCTTAGCTTAGTAATTAGCTTGGTAGAGGAGATGAGCATGCATTGAAGCTTGGATCTTGGTTGGATTTGCATCCACATGCCAAGAGAGTGTTGATGTAGGCTTCTATCTAACAAGCTTGGAGTAGGTGATGAGTTCTCCATCAAAGCTTGGGAAGAGATAGTCTTCTCTTTCTTCACACATGAGCTTGTGTGAGTGTGTGTGTGATAATGCCTTGCAAAAATCATCCCCCTCTCTCTCTTGGGCGAGCCCTCTTGCTAATTGCTCTTGCTGAAGACTCATTGGCCCTCCCCAAGTCAAGCTAATTACAATTAAGCAGCATAAGTGATAGCCTTCTAACATGTGTCCCCCTTTCCCCTTTTGTGAGAGCTTTAGGTAATTAAATAATTAAACTAAACTCTCATTGGACCCCTTTGCCCCCTGGCCAATAGGAATCAGGCAAGCCATGGGGCTCCTGAATGCTTATTGGACCCCTTGGGAGACTGCCCAATAGTCTTCTAGAAGACTTAATTCTCATTGGTTTCTTTTATTAAATGTTTTTAAATTAATTAAACTAGATTTACTCTAGCTTAATTCTCATTGGTCCACTTCAAGGGTCATCCAATAGAAATTGGGCACACCTTGTTGGCATCTGGCCTAGGGAGCTGACATGTGTCCCTCATTCCGTTTGGGTAAAGGGAGCCTGTGTGTGTGTGTGGCTTTCTCTCTCATCCCCTACCTTTAGGGCTCGCCCCCTCCCATGTAGGGATGTGCAAAGACTTTTAGGGCACACACAAAGCATCCAATTTTCCCTAGGGTTGACCTTTGGACACAACCTTTGAATTTTGGAACCTTAGAATTTTGGAAGTCTTAATGCGCTGAACCTTAGGGTCTTTTTAGCCCATTGTTGCACATGGCTCTTTTGCAGATGGCCCCCCCTTTGGATCCCTATTTTCGCTCCTTTGGATCCCTACTGTAGCCGGTCTGCTAGCTTAACCAATATTCTAGCTTTTTCTTCCCTGGCACTTCCCCACATTAAATGATCAGTTTAATATGAGAAAATCATTTAGGAGAATTAGATATTGATTATTATGACATTACCTCTCTCTTGAAATCATGGTCCTCCTCGACTATGGTGTAGAGAAGATAAAGCATATTCATGAGTCCTTTTCTTAGCGGGTAGAGGATCCCTATGTTACCCTACGACATCATTCCATAATGGATGACTAGTCCATTTGGCGCTTGAGAGCCTGAGGCTGCCGCAAGCATGTCTGCACATTAGTCCTATCAGTCTTCCATAGTAGAGTGACAAGCTCTACTTGGTGTTTGGGAGACGTTGTCTCCGCAAACTTGATCTAAGCATGCATACTACTTCATTTTTGTGCACAAATAAAGAAAAAGAGAGTCTTATAAGACAAAAACTTTGTACATTTTTAACATTTTGTACTTTTTCTTACTCTTGGGAAGCATTGTAAGCATTGACAAGGTTTAGGTTATCCTTTAATTGTATGCCTTGCATCCATGTAGCATCTTCAAAAGGATAATTCTTAAACTTAATAAGATATCGTCGGATAGTCTTACCGCCTCTTAGTACCTTGTCTTCATGTCGGAAAATGGACTTGGTCTGCAGCACCTCCTTTTGGTCCTCGATCTCCGGTGGGTCTTCAATAGTTGGTTCTTGAGGTGGCTCTCCTTTGTAAGGCTTTAATAGGCTCACATGGAAAGCATTGTGTATGAGCCAATGATTGGGCAACTTGAGTTGATAGGCCATCTCATTGATTGGCCTAAGAATCTAAAAGGGACCATAATACCTTTTTGCTAGTTTAGCATAGTACTTTTGGTGGCCTATAGGATTCTTGCCCGTCGTGTGCCTTAATCGAGCCTTGGGAAACTTTAACAAGACCCAATCGTTTTCTTTAAAGGCTTGGGCTCTTCTGTGCTTGTCAGCAGCAGCCTTTTGCCTTTGCTGTGAGATAGAGATAGCATCCTTAATCTTTTGAAAAGATTCTTGTACTCGGCTATACTCATCTGCAACGAAGATCTTCCCATGTACCTTAAGTATTAAGGGACTTTTTGATCTTCCCTCAATTACCTCGAAAGGTGCTTTTCCCATGGAAGTATGTACAGTGTTATTGTAAGCATACTTCACTAAGGGTAAGTACTTCTCCCATTGGGATCTTTGATCTACTTCCGTTACATAGGCTTTTAGTAGATCAAAAATGGTTAGGTTAGCTATTTCACTTTGGCCATCCGTTTGTGGATGATAGGCCGAAGAGAAGTTTAGCCTTGTCCCTAAATTCTCAACGAGACCCTTCCAGAAATTACTGGTCATTCTAGGATCTCTATCCGACACTATGGACATTGGCAAGCCATGGTACTTGAAAATTTTTGAAATGAAGAGGGTTGCCATTTAATGGGCTTTGATAGTCTTTTTGATAGGTATAAAATGAGCTTGTTTACTGAACCTGTCTACTATCGTCCATATTCCCATGGATAGACTTAGGCAATCCAAAGATAAAATCCATGGATATGCTCTCCCATGGTGAAATAGGGATTGGCAAGGGTTGAAGCAATCCAAGTTGATTCCCTCTATCAAATTTTATCTTTTGGCATACCACACATTTGGAAACATACTCTTGTATGTTCATTTTCATGGTAGGCCAATAGAAATATGTTTCAATTCCCTTTAAGGTAGACTGAATCCCTCTATGCCCCACATAAGGTGGAGCATGAGATTCATACATTACTTTCTCATGTAGTGAGTTAGTAACGCATAGTCTATTGCCATAGAGAAGATAACCATCTTGTAAAGTAAATGGTTCTTCTTTATTCCCTAATGCAAGGGCTGAAATCACATCTCTAAAATCGGGATCAATAGCACACTCATCTATCATTGAAGATAGATCATTGTGAGTTGCTATGGAAACCGCATTCACTCTCGGCCGTCTTGAGAGTGCATCAGCTACTTGATTATGCTTGCCAGCAATGTGAGCAATATGAAAATGAAATTGCGAAAGGAAATTTTCCCACCTCATTTGTTTGTCGGAGAGCTTCGTCTGCGTCATGAAGTACTTAAGACTTTGGTGATCCGTTCGCAGAATGAAAGGAGTCCCCAATAAATAGTGCTTCCATGATTCTAAGGCATGTAGAACTGCAAGGAGTTCCTTTTCATATATTCCTAGAGCTTGCTCAACAGGGTCGAGCCTTCGACTCTCATAGCCTATGGCATGCCTTTCTTGGAGAAAAACAGCTCCAAGGCAATCACCACAAGCATCACATTGGACCTCAAATGGTTTTGAGAGATCCGGTAGTGTAATCACAGGTTGAGAGATAAGCTTTTCTTTAAGCTTTTTGAAAGCATTGTTCTCCTTAGCAGACCATGTATACCTAACGCTTCTCTTTGTTAGGTCATGTAATGGTCCCGAAATTTGTGAGAACTTTTCTATGAAGCGTCTATAGTATGCACACATACCTATAAAGCTTCTTAGTTCATGAAGATTCCTTGGTTTAGGACATCCTGTTATTACCTCTAACTTGGATGGATCCATTTGGATGCCATCTTGAGAGATAATGTGACCTAAATACTGAATCTCTTGCAAGAAAAATTCACTTTTCTTTCGATTAACATAAAGTTTATTCTCTCTCAAAACTTGAAATATTACCTGAAGGTGTTGCTTGTGTTCCTCCAATGAATTAGAGTAGATGATAATATCATCAAAGAACACTCCAGTGAAGGTTCGATGAGGCCTGAACAGCTTCTCCATCAAGCGTTTGAATGTGGCTGGTGCATTGGTCAAGCCAAAAGGCATGACAATGTATTCGTAAAGACCAAATGTGGTGCGAAATGCAGTCTTTACAATGTCTTGATCAACTATCCTTATTTGATGATAGCCACTTTTTAGGTCAATCCTACTGAAGTAGGTCGATCCTTGTAGCTTATCAAATAGTTCTTCTACCCGTGGAATGGGAAACCTATTCTTGATAGTGATCCTATTTAGTGCTCTATAGTCGACACACATACGATATGTGTCGTCTTTCTTTTGCACTAATAGCACAGGTGAGCAAAATGGAGATGAGCTTGGCCTAGCCATACCCTTCTCAACTAACTCATGCACTTGCCGCATAATCTCCTCTTGTTGAGCTTGAGAAACTCTATAAGGAGGTTTGTTAGGCAGTGAACTTCCTAGAAGAAGTTCAATTGGATGGTCATCATTACCTCGTTTAGGAGGTAGCTCACAAGGGATGTCGTCAATAAAAACATCTTGAAACTCCTTGAGAGAATTGGATAACTCTAATTCCTTTTGGTTATTTTACTTTCTTTTGCTAAAGCATTAGGTTCATTTTGAGAATCTTTAACAGAAATCATGTACACGGAAATAGAGCTCTTTATTGACTTGTTGAAAGCTGGTGTATGTACAATGGGGATGGTGTTACCCATTTCCTTAGCATCTATATACATGTCTTTTTCCCTGAACTTAAAGGAGATTCTCCTTTCAGGAAATTTAACTTCGGCAGCCAGGAGGTCAAACCATGGTGCCCCTAGGATTACATCCTCATGCTTGAGAGGCGAGATAAAGAAGTCCTCTTTGTCCACGTAGCCTTGGACATGAAGCCTCAATTTCCCAATTAAGGGAGTGACTGAAGCTTCTTGCCCCTTGAAGGCACGGTCTGCGGGTAGGACATCTCCCATCTCGTAGGATTGTATGCCTAGCTTGGTGGCTAACTCCATAGATATAAAATTGTTAGTAGAACCAGGGTCAAAGAGAATAAAAGAATCATGTTCTCTTACCTTTCCCCAAGCATGGCATAGAGGAGATCCTTTGTGGTGAGTTTGGTGAGTCTCCTCCTCTTGGATTTCAACCAAGGAAGCTCTAGGAGGATCTTGGCGGTTGTTGTTTTGGGGACAATCGCGGTACACGTGCCTTGTTCGCCGCACTTGAAACACCGGTTATCCTTACAATAACGCTCAAGCTCTTCAGGAGAGAGTTTACTCTTACCTTTGTAAACTGCCTTCTCTTTAGCTTTGTTGGAGTTACCCTTAGGAGACTTTTGGACATTGTCCTTCCCCTTAGGCTCATTGGAACCCTTGTTTTCTGGGGGCTTATTATTTCTTTTTACCCCCGCTTGGAAATTGATTCAAGAAGCCACCATAGTGTGGTGTATTACCGCCGATATGGTACGTGGCCTTTGGGAGTTGACATACTCCGCCATTTCTTCGGTTAAGCCCGCACAAAATTGTTGCTTTTGCTCTCCAAAATCCAACTTCTTGAAGACAGTGGCTTTGAGTTGTAGGTCCCAAAACTTGTCTACATATTTGTGGATGGATTCATTTGGAGAGATCTTTAAGCTTCGCCATTCGGTGAGTACTTTGTCTTTGGCATCGGTGGCCAAAAACTGCTTCATAATGGAAGCTCTTAAAGCCTTCCATGTTCGTGGAGCTTCACCGTTGGCTCGTAGGCTAGACCACCATTGTCTGGCGGACTTTTAAAAGTGCATAGCTACATGGCGTAGCTTAGAGGACTCCGTGAAGCCCTCATCTCCAAACGCCGCATCGAGGGTCTGGATAAAGGCCAAGACTTTGTCCATGGCACCAAAGGTACCATCATAGGTAAGGAAAGAGATGCTCTTCCCTCCCTCTTTGAATTTCTTCAGCTTGGACGACCTTTTCCATGCGGCATAGGATTTCCTATGGCCTCTTCTTTTTGATGGTTCAAAGGTTGCACCATCACTTTCTTCAGAAGGTGAAGAATTTGAAGAAGTTGGAGAAGAGGGTGACCTCTTTCTCGCCTTTTTCTTGTCCTGATCTTTGTCGTCTTCACCATAGCTTTCATAAGAGGAAGAGGATGAAGAAGATGGAGAAGAGGGTGTCCTCTTTCTCGCCTTTTTCTTCTCTTGATTCTTATCATCCCTCTTCGAATTGTGTTGAGGAGAAGAATACGATGGTCTTCTCCGCTTTGGTGGTGATGGAGAGCGTTTAGCCCGCCGTCTTCGTGGAGCCATCTCCGCCGAGGTGGTGGGAGACTCGCTTCTTTCTCGTTCCTTCGGTGGAGGCTCTTGAGTTCTCCTTTGGGAAGGAGATACATCATCAAGAAGTAAATTCTTCAGCCCTTCATAAGGATTCTCTCCTCCTTCCCGAATCGGAGAGAGACCTCTTTTGGTAGTCTCACAAGGAGGCTTCCTAGGTGTTCTCTCATCATGGTGATTAGCTTGAAGAATCCCGTGAGCACGGAGCTACCGTTGCACTTCACTTTGGAGAGATGGATTGCCCATGGCTTGTTGAAGCTTAGAAACAAGATAGTTAACAAGCATGGAGGCATCATTAGTAGCTTGCTCATGAGCAAAGTCAAAGTTATCAACATTAATTTCACTCTCTTTACTATTGTCAGCCATTCTAACAACTTTTAGGTGTACTTTGGCACTTCAAGCCGTGGTTGCTACTCCTCTTTACCCCTTTAGAAAAAGCACTCAAGCAACTGTACCCGCGACTCGAATACCATTAATTGCAAGGAATAGAAGAGAGCGTCTTTCAACACCAAAAAAGCACCGGATCCTGTCAAGCTTCTAATAGCTTAATAGTGGTTAAGCCGTAGGCAAGCCCCGTAGGACTCTAAAGGATCCTGTCAAGCTTCTAATAGCTCAATAGTGGTTAAGCCGTAGGCAAGCCCCGTAGGACTCCACTATTAAGACCATAACTCTCGACGGTGATGCCCTGTTAACTACACAAAGGCAGGCACACTACAAGGCTGAAAAATACCTATTCTACTTACTCACAGGCAATTAATAATACCAACCATTTGTAGCTAGCTTGAGGACCTCCCTTCTTGAGCAGGAAAAGAGAAACCTTGGGCTTTGATACCAATGTAACATTTAATGGCCTAATAACTTGTGTGTAGAGGAAATGAGCATGAACGTAGTGGGCATTTCATTAGAATAGATTCCTAATGAGAATTACAAGAGTGCTTGGGTGGAGAGAGCAACAAAAAGCATAACACCTAGTTAGATACCATCGACAATACTTTCAAAAGAGAGAGCAATTAAGCTATTCACAACAGTTGAGGACCGGATTTGCATGGATCCGGTCCCCCCTCCAAAAGGATTTGTATTATGGTTTCTCCCATCCAAAGAGACATTGTACAATACAATTCTTTGTGTTCCTTCAAGACTAGCTAGTGCAATGAAGATGGAAACTTCATGCACTAAGAAAAACACTTAACAAACACAACTTGAATTATCCCCGTTCTCAGACCCAAGACCTCACACACCTTTGAAGATGGTGAGAGCTAGCAGGGTATGAGAGTAGATTGAGAGGAAGAAGGAGTATCTTACGAGAAAGATGTACATCTCCTCACATAATCACTCATATTAGCATAGCTTAGCTTAGTAATTAGCTTGGTAGAAGAGATGAGCATGCATTGAAGCTTGGCTCTTGGTTGGATTTGCATCCACATGCCAAGAGAGTGTTGATGTAGGCTTCTATCTCACAAGCTTGGAGTAGGTGATGAGTTCTCTATTAAAGCTAGGGAAGAGATAGTCTTCTCTTTCTTCACACATGAGCTTGTGTGAGTGTGTGTGTGATAATGCCGTGCAAAAATCAGCCCCCTCTCTCTCTTGGGTGAGCCCTCTTGCTAATTCCTCTTGTTGAAGCCTCATTGGCCCTCCCCAAGTCAAGCCAATTACAATTAAGCAGCATAAGTGATAGCCTTCTGACATGTGTCCCCCTTTCCCCTTTTGTGAGAGCTTTATGTAATTAAATAATTAAACTCAACTCTCATTGGACCCCTTTGCCTCGTGGCCAATAGGAATCAGGCAAGCCATGGGGCTGCTGAATGATCATTGGACCCCTTGGGAGACTGCCCAATAGTCTTCTAGAAGACTTAATTCTCATTGGTTTCTTTTATTAAATGTTTTTAAATTAATTAAACTAGATTTACTCTAGCTTAATTCTCATTGGTCCACTTCAAGGGTCATCCAATAGAAATTGGGCACACCTTGTGGGCATCTGGCCTAGGGAGCTGACATGTGTCCCTCATTCCGTTTGGGTAAAGGGAGCCTGTGTGTGTGTGTGTGGCTTTCTCTCTCATCCCCTACCTTTAGGGCTCGACCCCTCCCATGTAGGGATGTGCAAAGACTTTTAGGGCACACACAAAGCATCCAATTTTCCCTAGGGTTGACCTTTGGACACAACCTTTGAATTTTAGAACCTTAGAATTTTGGAAGTCTTAATGGGCTGAACCTTAGGGACTTTTTAGCCCATTGTTGCACATGGCTCTTTTGCAGATGGCCCCCCCTTTGGATCCCTATTTTCCCTCGTTTGGATCCCTACTGTGGCCGGTCTGCTAGCTTAACCTATATTCTAGCTTTTTCTCCCCTGGCACTTCCCCACATTAAATGATCAGTTTAATATGAGAAAATCATTTAGGAGAATTAGATATTGATTGTTATGACAGTGAACTTCCTGGAATCAGTTCAATTGCATGGTCATCATTAACTCCTTTAGGAGGTAGCTCACAAGAGATGTCATCAATAAAAACATCTTGAAACCCCTTGAGAAAATTCGATAACTCTAATTCCTTTTGGCTGCTTTTAGTTTCTTTTGCTAAAGCATTAGGTTCATTTTGAGAATCTTTAACAAAAATCATGTACACAAAAATAGAGCTCTTTATTGACTTGTTGAAAGCTGGTGTATGTACCATGGGGATAGTGTTACCCATTTCCTTATCATATATATACATGTCTTTTTCCCTGAACTTAAAGGAGATTCTCCTTTCAAGGAATTTAACATTGGCAGCCAAGCGGTCAAACCATGGTGCCCCTAGTATTACATCCTCATGCTTGAGAGGAGAGATAAAGAAGTCCTCTTTGTCCACATAGGTTTGGACATGAAACCTCAATTTCCCGATTAAGGGAGTGACTGAAGCTTCTTGCCCCTTGAAAGCACTGTCTATGGGTAGGACATCTCCCATCTCGTAGGCTTGTATGCCTAGCTTGAAGGCCAACTCTATAGATATAAAATTGTGAGTAGAACCACGGTCAAAGAGAATAAAAGCATCATGTTCCTCTTACCTTTCCCCAAGCATGGCATAGAGGATATCCTTTGTGATGAGTTTGGTGAGTCTCCTCCTCTTGGATTTCAACCAAGGTAGCTCTAGGAGGATCTTGGCGGTTGTTCTTTTGGGAGCAAGCACGGTACACATGCCCTTGTTTGCCGCACTTGAAACACCGGTTATCCTTGCAATAACGCTCAAGCTCTTCGGGAGAGAGTTTGTTTTTACCTTTGTAAACTCCCTTCTCTTTAGCTTTGTTGGAGTTACCCTTAGGACACTTTTGGACATTGTCCTTCCCCTTAGGCTCGTTGGAACCCTTGTATTCCGTGGGCTTATTATTTCTTTTAGCCCCCATTTGGAAATTGATTCGAGAGGCCACCATAGTATGGTGTATTATTGTCGATATGGTACGTGGCCTTTGGGAGTTGACATACTCCGCCATTTCTTCGGTTAAGCCCGCACAAAACTGTTGCTTTTGCTCTCCAAAATCCAGCCTTTTGAAGAGAGTGGCTTTGAGTTGTAGGTCCCAAAACTTGTCTACATATTTGTGGATGGATTCATAGGGAGAGAACTTTAAGCTTTTCCATTCGGTGAGTACTTTGTCTTTGGCATCGGTGGCCGAAAACTGCTTCATAATGGAAGCTCTTAAATCTTTCCATGTTCGTGGAGCTTCACCGTTGGCCCGTAGGCTAGACCACCATTGGCTAGCAGACTTTTGAAAGTGCATAGCTACATGGCGTAGCTTAGAGGACTCCATGAAGCCCTCATCTCCAAAATTCGCATCAAACTGTTGGATAAAGGCCAAGACTTTGTCCGTAGCACCAAAGGTGCCATCATAGGTAAGGAAAGAGATGCTCTTCCCTCCCTCTTTGAACTTCTTCAGGTTGGACGACCTCTTCCATGCGGCATAGGATTTCCTATGGCCTCTTCTTTTTGATGGTTCAAAGGTTGCACCATCACTTTCTTTAGAAGGTGAAGAATTTGAAGAAGGTAGAGAAGAGGGTGACCTCTTTCTCGCCATTTTCATGTCTTGATCTTCGTCATCTTCACCATCACTTTCATAAGAGAAAGAGGATGAAGAAGATGGAGAAGAGGGTGTCCTCTTTCTCGCCTTTTTCTTCTCTTGATTCTTATCATCCCTCTTCGAATTGTGGTGAGGAGAAGAATACGATGGTCTTCTCCGCTTTGGTGGTGATGGAGAGCGTTTAGCCCGCCGTCTTCGTGGATCCATCTCCGCCGAGGTGGCGGGAGACTCGCTTCTTTCTCGTTCCTTCGGTGGAGGCTCTTGAGTTCTCCTTTGGGAAGGAGATGCATCATCAAGAAGTAAATTCTTGAGCCCTTCGCATGGATTCTCTTCTTCTTCCCGAATCGGAGAGAGACCTCTTTTGGAAGTCTCACAAGGAGGCTTCCTAGGTGTTTTCTCGTTATGGTGTTGAGCTTGGAGAATCCCACGAGCACGGAGCTACCGTTGCACTTCACTTTGGAGAGATGGATTGCCCATGGCTTCTTGAAGCCTAGAAACAAGATAGTTAACAAGCTTCAGAGCATCATTAGTAGCTTGCTCATTAGCAAAATCAAAGTTATCAATGTTAATTTCACTCTCTTTACTATTGTCATCCATTCTAACAACTTTTAGGTGTAAACGTTTTAGGTGTACTTTGGCACTTCAAGCCCTAGTTGCTACTCCTTTTTACCCCTTTAGAAAAAACACTCAAGCTACTGTACCCGTGGCTCGAATACCATCAATTGCAAGCCTGTGTGTGTGTGTGTGTGTGGCTTTCTCTCTCATCCCGTACCTTTAGGGCTTGCCCCCTCCCATGTAGGGATGTGCAAAGACTTTTAGGGCACACACAAAGCATCCAATTTTCCCTAGGGTTGACCTTTGGACACAACCTTTGAATTTTGGAACCTTAGAATTTTGGAAGTCTTAATGGGCTGAACCTTAGGGTCGTTTTAGCCCATTGTTGCACATGGATATTTTACAGATGGCCCCCCTTTGGATCCCTATTTTCCCTCCTTTGGATCCATCCCTACTGTGGCCGGTCTGCTAGC
The DNA here is from genome assembly GCF_014529385.1 of Adiantum capillus-veneris. Classification (NCBI taxonomy): domain Eukaryota; kingdom Viridiplantae; phylum Streptophyta; class Polypodiopsida; order Polypodiales; family Pteridaceae; genus Adiantum; species Adiantum capillus-veneris. Next base: position 6,957,082 of record NC_140940.1, on the reverse strand, counting down.
TAGCTTAACCAGTATTCTAGCTTTTTCTCCGCTGGCACTTAATTCCCCATATTAAATGATCAGTTTAACATGAGAAAATCATTTAGGAGAATTAGATATTGATTATTATGACAGTGGGGAAGTAAATTCTCCATTCATGACCTACATAGACCCTATGCCCTTAGAGAATGTGCACGTGAATACTTCATTCACTGCACCTCCTGACTTTTCAGAGCTATTCCCCTCCGAGGTCATAATATCCCATGGTAGAAGCCTTGCCGAAGTGCAAGAGGTTGAGCGATATATCATTGCGGATAGGGAAAAGGAAGTTGAGAGCCTACGCAAGGTGGAGCAATGAAGAAATTTAAAAGCAAAAGCCCCTATGTCAATATCCTTGCTAAGAGAGCAATTGCGTGCTCCTGACTTAACAACCGCTAAGGGCCAACCCCTAGAAAGCAACATTGCATCTAGCTCAAAGGACACCCCTAGCACCTCAATCCTAGATGGAGCATTCTTAAATGAGACTGTGAGTACAAACTACAAATGAAAACTCTAACCGAACTATACACAGGTCACACCTATCACGTGGGTTGGTTAGATGTCCTACAATCAACAATGGGTGCTACTAGTGTGGAGGATCAACAACAAAGAGTTTGTGAGGTCATCCATAGGGCATTGAGTTAGAGAGACAGAACAACGGAATCAACATGCCTTCAAAGGGTCTCATGAGATTCTTGGATACAAGAAAGGCTAAACAACCAATCTTATCGCAAATGGAGACTCCTTTGGTAAGTTCGATGGATCCTCCATATGTTGTTTCACCAAGGGTCTCAGTGCAATATGAGCCCACAAGTGATAGATTTACCTTTCCAAGTCTAGCTCATCTTTCCCTTGATGACACCACAGCTACCATGCCTACCCCAATGATGGGCATGCCAAGAAACATGCCATGGACCTCATTTGTTAGCAAAGCACCGCTACATGGTAGCTCAATGCTTGTAACAGTACCTACAAGTGTGTACCAATCGTATACACCCATGCGTCCTTGTACTCATGTAGTCCCTACCCCTCCCATTGTTTCAACAAGCTATGCTCCATAACCACAACACCGAAGTTCTTAATTCCATGGGACTATATTGGCTAGCATTAGCATGTCACATCCAACATCTGCTATACCTAGGGTCACCCATATGAACCTTGGGCCACCACATGGCACAACACCGTACCAAACGTGGAGCCCAAGGGCTTCCTATGCGCCTAGCTCAATGCCAATACCTGCTCCACATGTAGTCTCTGGAGAGCCTTCACCCACGGTGCCTACTCACTTAGGTGACTTGGCAACATTTTCTCAAGCTATTGGTTGATCTATTGCTGAAAATATGTGTAACACGCCTGATAGAGAGCCTAGAAGTATGGCAGTATAAATAGCCAAGCTCACACAAAAATTTAGTGGACACGGGGATGTGAGAAAGCATATCGAAGTGTTTGAAAAAATATGTGATTCTCTAGGAGAACACAATGACGTGCATAAGAGTAATTCTTTAAGCCTAACCTTAAGTGGGAAGGCGGGGGATTGGTATAGAACCCTAAGGGTGGAAGAAAAAAAGATTTACCCTACTCTTAGGAGACTGTTCTTGAAAGAATACGTACAAGAGGGAGTGCTTTGGGGTGTAGCCTCTCAGGTCCAGAAAGCCCAACGAGAGGAAGGAGAGTCGATGAGATACTTTATTAGTCGCTTAAAGCATTTGAATTCTTGTTGTAATCCAAATGAAAGATTCAACAATAACCAATTTCTTGATAGATTCATTAGGGGATTACGATATGAGGATATCTACAATGGCCTAGTCATTAGAGGTATCACCACTTGGGAAGCAGTCACCACCAATGCGATCCAATTGGAGGATAATTTAATGATTTAAGGAGAAAGAGTGTCTGTTGAGCCTAAATCTATTAGCTCGCAAGCATCAGGGAATCAACCAATGACCCTAAAGCCTATCGCTAAGGAGCCAAAGATATCTAAGACGACTTTATCCGATCTCACCAAGGCTATTCAAGAGAGTCTTAGAGACAATCGTGCTCCACAAGACAATTATATGTATCCAAGAAGGGAGCAACAATGGTGCTTAGTATTCTATGGACCACGTAGTACCAGTGAATGCCCTGCTTTTAGAGTAAAATTCAATGGGAACTGCAATGCATGTGGGAGGTATGGTCATTAAACTAAGGATTGCATAGTATTTAAGCGCGTGATGGCCAATAGACCAACCTTAGCATGGATAGACACACCTTGAGTGCCTGCATTGATGCCGGACCCACCTCTTGAACAAACAGCACAACACATGGTCCCTAGGGCCCAAAATGTTGTTCAAACAACACCCTTACCATCTCCATTGCTAGGACCGCAACCACCACGTTCGAGAATCACTTCTGTGAATCAAGTGGGTTGCCCGGGGGATTCACCATGGAAAACCTATTGCATCACGTAAGTGCAGGGGAGGGGGATTTTTTTACAAGTTACATAAGCATATAATTTAGGGGTAGGCCCCCAATAATCTATCTCCCAATCTTAAAAATAAGGGAGGGGGTATCATATAGTTTTTTTTTTTTTTTTTGGAGGGGGGGAGTGGGAAAAGGAAAACATGAGAGGAAGTTTTTGTGTTTCAAAATCATGGCTTCCCAAAATATTCTACCCTCGAACCTGTGAGTCAATAGCTACAAAGATACATGCAAGAACTAACACTCCTTTGTATATAGTTCATTTGTTGAGGAATGAAAGCTATAAAGAGTTTGTATAGATGCAAATTTACACGGAGAATCTAACAAAACATTATAACCATGTTTTTTGAGTAATTTAGATGGGTCAGAATTGGACGAGTAGCTAGAGTGCAGGTTGAACGGGCACATATTTTGAAAGTCAAACTAAGACACATTGAGGGTTCCTTAGTACGTTGCCAGTCACTATGCTACATGCTCTTTGACTAGTTTTACTCAACTAGATCATGTAAGACCTAAATTTTATATGTAAGATAGGGATATGATAATTTTTTGCATGTATTGTCGTATAAGCATAGAAAGAGGGGTCATATTCCTTAATATGAGTCGTATATAGGGGTTTTATCAAAGTTGTCCGCTTGCAGGTGGCATCCCATTTTGTATATAGAATGAATCCACCAGGCTGGGTTGTGAGTCATCTATTTCTTGTTTGGAAGGCTGTGAGGAAGACATAGATCCTAATATTGCCTATGGCATGAATGCGCTTGAAGAAAGTCCACAATACTACATGGAGGACTATTGGGGACAAGTCAAATCTATCTGTTAAGTAGCTGCTCTTGCGGCAAGAGGCCAAAATATCAATTACACTGCTAAGATACCACCTCTTCAATGCTATGAGTGTGGAGGTCCACATCGTGTAGCCGAGTGTCCTATTAGGCTACAAAAGAACTCCACACTAGTGCAAACCAATCAAGCGAGCACGTCTAAAATGCCGATAATCATGTGTAATCAATGTGGCATAGATCATTTGATTTCCCAATGTCCAAATAATCCAAATGCACCAAAGATCACACCATTAAACTTGATTGAGGTTACCGAGGAGCCATCACAAAGTACACCTGTGGTACCAGTAAACGTACTCACAAGATCGATGCTCCGAAAACAAAATTATATTCTTGAGGAAAGAGACATGGCATCAATCAGTTGCCCAATCTCAAAAAAAGAAAAAAACGCGAAGGAAGAGATCGCAAAAAGCAGCGAAGTCAGACCCCAGTTCAAAGACCAACATAGGGACTGGTGACGACCCCGTATATATGAACGACACTGAAGAGGATCTCGATTCAGGTGAAACCATGGAAACCAAAACAACTACTAAGATAGAAACCAAGAAGGAAGATCTTCATGAGCCACAATGGTAGGGATTGAAGAATAAGATAGGAACTTCTCCAAACCCTACAGAGGAGATCGAGCGAGTCAAGCAATTAAGGAGTTTGGTAGAAGATACCCAAAGGGATCTAGAACCAGCACCTAGGTAGATCTAGATTATAGACACCGTGTTTCCTGCGCAACAACAACCTCACCAGGCCCTTAGCCATACCTAGTGTCATCCAAGAAGAAAGTGACTTAAAGTTATGGAAAAGTGGACGTACTCACTTCTTGATGAAAACAATGTTTACAAAGGGGCTACCTGATCCTATAGAAGAAATGGACATCCCATCTTCCCCACGTCAAGGGGATGAAGCCCAAAAGGTGCCATTAAACATTGCCAAATTGATGGATTTTATGTCTTCAAAAGTTAGAACCACCATCATGTCCAAACTATATAAAGACCCTGAGCTAGTCTCAGCTCTTCGAGCCTTCCTCAATGGAGAACTAAAGTTTGATCTACCACAATTTTCACAGATGGATGGAATTGGGAAGATGTCAGTAGAGGAGGAACACTTACATCCACAACCCAACCTAGATGAGAACCTTGTTATAGAAATACTTGTTAACAAGTTGGGACAATACTTTGAGGGTGACGAATCCAATGCAACCATACCAATCACTACTAAGGGATTAACTATGAAGGGAATCCTTGATGGTGGCACTGGGGTTAGCATTGTGACTAAAAATTGTTGGGAAACTATGGGAAGACCTCACCTTGTGACCACAACCATAGTAGTGAAGATGGCCAATGGGTGTATTGTTAAACCTATTGGGATGCTAGAAGATCTAGTTAAGATCAAGGTCTTTGGACATAAAATAAGAATTACCTTCATTGTTATGGATTTTTCCAAACACACTATGGCATCAGAGATGATCTTAGGATGTCCTTTCATGAGGGAAGCAAAAATGGTGCATGACTGGTCTAAAAACCATGTCTACTTGCATTTCCAAGATTCTGTCATTCGAGTGGATCTTGTAACTGGTTGAGCACATCCTTTAGGAAACAGGTTGAGCAGTGGATCTTGTAACTGGTTGAGCACATCCTTTATAATTGATCATAGATCTGACACCACACTTCACTCTGCCCCATTGCAGTATTGTTACACGTGTAAAGCGGACACTGATGTTGGAAAAGATTCTCCTTATATGGATGTACTACCTGGGATGACTGAGTCTCAATGTGGATTGGGTCCACCTAGCAACAACCATAAACACTTTGGGAAATAGGGGGACAACCTGGGTAGCACGTGAGGGGGATGAAATGTCCGTACCCTTAAATATGCTACAAGCAATGCATATAGGTTCTGACAAGACTCATCCTAATGTAACAAAGAAAACATACAAGTGGGTCCCTAAAGCTTCTTTAGTGACCATAGCTAGTGCTAAAAAACCAAAGCCTTGTAAGAAATGTACCACTCACTCCAAGAAAAGTAAGAAAATGTTGTGATGGATTCCTAAACGACTATTGGAAGCCCAAGGCTACTATCAAGGAAATGATCAAATCTGGGTGCCAAAACATAGATTGTGTTCTTACCTATCACCTGACCCATGTGCACCTAATCCTATGGCTCCAAAATGAATTGATGATCGTGGAAAGAAAAAAATCACAGAATGCTACACACCCGCTCTAGAGCTAGTTTTGGTACCGAAGAAAGAACGATTTGTTCCACCTAGCTCAGAAAGGGGGAGTCCCATGAAGCTTCTAGATCCTCATGTAATGCATCCAAAGAGGTAAAAGCTTCTCCACAGCCTCCACCTACAATAGTGGACCTCCATAAAGTTACAAAGGAATCCACACCTCCCAGAGTTCAAGAATCACCTAATGAACCACTCCAAGTTCGATCCTAGGAGAGTACCTTACCACCCTTGCAGCTCGATGAGGCACCTAAGATAATAGAAAACTACTGGAAAAAATCCTCACCTATTACCAATTGGAACAATTGGTTTCAAAGGGTGACAAGCACATTTCAAACGGTATGATCTACCCAAGGAAGGGGGGAGTGTTTGCTGACAGTCATCATTCACTTACTCCCCTCTCAACCTTCCTCCCTGACCTCTCAATATCCCAATCTTAGGGAATGTATATATAAATCCTTATACTCACAAAAAACAAAAATAATAAAGAGCAAGAGCAATTAGCAAACAAGTGTGCACAATAAAAGTCAAAACATTGACTTAGACCTACACATTCACATTCGGTACACTGAAACAGAAACCTATGTCATAAAACACCATTGATCCTCATCACTTGAGTGATGGAGGGTAAGTAAGATTAGTACGATAGGAGTGTTTCTGTTTTAGAGTTTAGTGATTAGCAAAGTTCTTTGTTCCCACTGATGTGCCTCCTAGAGGTATTCTTTGTGTTTCCTAGTGTTTACAGAAACGTGTTGCTGGTGTTCGGATTTGGACCTTCATGGAATCTTTCTCTCGTTCACACTTCAAATCAAGTGCGACCATCAACACAAACAGGTGTTTCTTGTCCATTAGCATTGCCCCTTATCTTTTTGCATCCATGTTTGTCTGCTTTAATTGTGATTGGTAGCATAATATCCAACGCATTTGCTTAGTATCAAACATTAAATTCAATGTAATTTTTTGTCATAAGCACTTGTCTAGGTTTAAAAATCAAGCAGTCCGACTAAGCTAGTTTGGCCAAGTTAAATGTTAGAGATCTTCTCTTAATACCATAGGGAATGCCTTCTTAATAATCAATGGTTACTTATGTTCTTAATCCGATTTAGGCAGCATTGTGTGAAATGTACTAGGGCTTTCTAGTGGGCTTAGTCCCTATGCTTAAGTAATATAAAGGGAGTTTACTAATGTGATGAGCTTGGGAAGGGTAACAGTGTTATATGACTCCCCAAAGTTACAAAATTATGCTGAAAAGGTACAAAAAAAAAAAAAAGTGCCACAATGAAAAATCTTAAGGTGGAAGAGAAATCTCAGCTTGATTTGGTACTTCACTCACATGTATCGCCTATGGTACTAGAGCCCTAGAGGTTCCCAGTGTGGGTGCTTTTCCTTGAAAAGAAAAAAACCCAAGTCTTACACAATAAGCACACACATCAAAATTGAATCACTATGAAAAGAATTTGGGGGATCGATGATTTCATTAGAAATTTCTTTTATCATAGCTTAACTACAAGGTCTTTTAGGTATAGCCTCTAGTCAGCCCTCGGACATGAAATACTTGGCTCTCGCGATTAAACAACTTAATTGACCAGAGAAAATTGAGAAGCATGGTATTAATAGTCGATCTTTAGTGCCTTTCAATCATTAAATTAGCGACCCCTTACTTGTTTAATTTTTTATCTTTACAACTGTTTATGCGTTTGATTATATTGCAATTTAATGTTATTGCTAACAAATGGTTTAAAATTTTGTTACCAATCAATTGTCTGTCTAAAAGTGCATATGCTTTTTAATTGTATATGAGAATGCAATTACTATGCCAATGTTGTTTGATTTTGCAGTGACTTAAGAAGGCTAAGGACATTCATCTCAAATGCTCTTCCACCTCAACAAACAAATTCAACTCAATAGCTTTCAAGGACGGAATCTACATCAAGAAGGTGGGCATGTTAACCCTCACACACATTCCTATCACCTACAACGGATGCTATATTATTTATTTGGTAGAGTCAGGTACCGGGCTTGTCGGTCCAATAGGAAAAGGGTAAGAGTGATCGCCGATAAGAGGCGCACTCTAACTGGAACATTCAATGGATTAGTTGGCTAAGCATGGGCGCCCCAGTGTGAATGGGGCGATCTCATATAAAAGTCAACTAAACCTAAAATTCACTCATTCTTTCATTTGTGCAATTGAAAAGTGCTCTTGCTCCATCTCCATCTTCTTCTTCTTCACCTCTTTTTGTGTGTGTGTGTGTATGCATGAGAGAGAGAGAGAGAGAGTGTATACGATCGAGCATTGCAACGACGACACGACGACGACGAAGCAGTTGAGCACGACATAACGGCATCTCCTTCTTCTTCGCAACAAAGAATCCTCCACGACAGCAAGCGTAGAGCGGTGAGTGACACACCATCGTCATCTTTGATCTTACTAGTTTAGGCTAGTTGCGTGCTTGGAGCCATTTGTGGCTCGTACACAGTGTATTGGCAAGTTCCTTGCATTGACACGTGTGAAAGACGCGCACAATTAATAATTGAGTCTCAAGGGCATGAGGGTCAAGAACCTCATGATTCAAAGATGTTTAAATATGGTTTTCAACTTGAAAGATTTTTCCATGTGTCTCTGGCCCATGAGACTCAAACCTCATGAGATAGGACTCTTGTAGATGTATTTTAGCTTGGAAGAGTCGTACTAAAGTGTTCATGATGCTTACAAATTGAGTCCTTAGATGATGAGATTGAAAACAAGTTTGGACCGCATGAAGACTCAATTCAAATCTTGTGAGATACAAACCCTTCGGGATAGTTTCTAGAGAGAAATTGTTCTACTAGAGTGGTCATGTGGCTTGAAAATTGAGTGTCCATGTCATGAGGCTTGAATTTAAGATTGAGCCTTATGGGTTCTACGAGAGTGCTCATGAGGATTGAAAATTGAGTTTCCGTGTCATGAGGCTCGAACTTAAGTTCAAGCCTCGAATCTTGAGACTAGATTTTCAACTAAAACAAGTTATATTTGAGTACTCATGAAGCTTGATTTAACTAAACATTCAAGTGATGAGGCTGAAACTTAAGTTCGAGCCTGAAAACTAGAGACTAAATGCTCAACTAAAACAAGTTATGTTTGAGTGCTCACGAGGCTTGAAAAATAAATATCCATGTCATGAGGCTCGAACTTAAGTTTGAGACTCGAAGGTAGAGACTAAATGCTAAACTAAAATAAGGTATATCGTGCTCAAGACGCTTGAAAACTATCCAGGTCATGAGGGTCAAACTTTAATTCGAGCCCAAGAGGAATAGAATAAACGCTCGACTACTTAGAAAGAGTTTTGCAAGAGTCTTTGTTTCAAGAATCATGAGTGAGAGAGAGAGAGAGAGAGAGAGAGAGAGAGAGAGAGGATATATCATACCTTGAGCTACTTCTGTCCTCAAAATAAATTAAGGGCATGAGTGTCACTTCCTTTGTAGTATGTGGCAAGCGTGGATGACAGTTGCAAGAGTGCATGCATGCTTTTGCTCAATATTTATCTTCTGTTGTCCATGCAGTATCCTCACCACCTACTTCCCAAGAGGCTCTCTTTTCCATATGATGTACCTGCATGTAGGCGCATACCATACAGATTCCATGAATGGAAGCTTCTTAATTGCCTCCACAACAAGTATCAGGCAAGCGAGCTCTTCCTCGCTCGTAAATTTGGTGTTAAATGGCCATGTAGACTGTGCACCCAAGTCAATGATATCTGCACCTGCATGTCACGTGCATTTTCTTATACCGCCTCAACACACATTAAAAGAGAGTCTTTACATCAAGCCAGTTAATGTGTAGCTCAGGTCTATCTCCGTTCAGCAACTCGATTGTTGCAGAAGAGGGAGCAAGGGTTGGCCATCTTCTGCTTCATGCTATAGAAGTAGGTGCATGGAGGCAATTGGTGCTTTTTGAGGCGACCACCGGCATCTGTTTTGAGGCAAGCACCTATGGCAATTTCTTGCAGGCAATCAGGGCGTTTTGGGGCGAAGTGAGAGGTAGAGGGTGGCAATAGGGGAAGCAGCAGGCGTAGTAGCAATTGCAAACAATGTAGGGCTGGAAACTCGATTTCTATCTCTGTGGATGTGCATCTTCTTGTTTATGCACACAGGCAAGGATTTGGGGCCCTTGAGAGCGAAAATTTTGAGTGCGCACTGCAGGTTTGGTACCAGAGCTCATGACAAAGGTGAAGATGAAGCAAATCAATTGATGTCATGGTGCAGACACATCAAATCATGGTGACTGATGCGATGTTGAGTTCATGCAGTAGCTCATGGCGGGGCCAAGGCATGGCACTTCATGGTGCTTCATGATCATGCCTTAGCCAAGTTCATGGCAAGCTCACAACAGAGCAGCGAGAGGCATGCTGACATGGCACAATAACAAGCGCGATGGCTGATATGACATTTAGTTGCTGCAGTGGATGGCCGGCTCAAGGGAATAGCAGCGAGATCTTGCCGCAGAGTATGGCGGGCTCAAGGGGATAGCAGCGAGATCTTGCCGGAGTGAGATGGCGGGCTCAAGGGGATAGTTACTGTAGTGGATGGCGGCTGCAGCTCATGGCGGGCTTCAAGATCTCGCGTTTGCCTAGTTCATGGCGAGCTCACACCTAAAGCAGCAAGCGGGATGGCGGACTCAGCGGATAGCAGCGAGACGACATCGTCACTTTCAAATTTTAAAATTAACATTGGGTTTCAAATTTGACGGGGAAACCTAACGTTGTCGTCAATTTAGATGGACTTAACCAATGACTACGCGTGGGTAGGTTCCTCAGTGCCTCCTCAAGCTTGTTCGAACTAAAGCTTGAGCCTTAACAATGCTCCTCCCTATAGACTTGTCAAAAGTGAGTCTAAAGGGCTATGTAGTTACAACATGACGTAACCATAGGTTGGCTTTGTAGCTCCGTGAAACAATCTGTCTTCTCAGGTCAAGCTAGGGGGTGGTTCTACCACCCCCCACAATAGATAGTTGCATCCAAACTTGTCATAGCTAGTCAAAAGGAGTCTTCAACCGGCTCGAGGCTCCCAATTTATGTGCTTTTATTTGGACTGTAGCATTTAGATCATACACAACAATGATATTATGGGCATGCATATCTTGGCTAAGAGGCCTTTCCAAAGCTGGGAAGGCCCTACTAAAGCTCGAGCCTTACCAATGCTCCCCCATAGACCGGTCAAAAGTGATTCTAAAGGGCTCTATAGTTACAACATGATGTACCCCTAGGTTGGCTTTGTAGATTCGTGATATAAGCCTTCTCCTCAAGTGCTAGAGGGCAAGAAAGCTCTACCTTGTAAGTGGGTTTACAGGTATAAACTTACTCCTCATGATAGACAGCCAAAATACAAAGTACGGTTGGTTGCTAAGGGTTTTAAGCAAGAACACGGAATAGATTTTGATGAAGTCTTTTCACCAGTTGTCAAGATGACAACATTGAGAAGTGTACTTGATTTGGTTTCCAAACATGATCTTCATTCACATTAGATGGATGTGAAAATGGCATTTCTTCATGGAGATTTGCATGACGAGGTTTATATGCAGCAGCCAGAAGGGTATGTTGAGAAAGGCAAAGAGAAATTGGTATGTCGTTTGAGAAAGAGTCTCTATGGAGAATGATACAAGAAGTTTCACCAGTTTATGCTTTCTCAAGGATACAGGAGAAGTGAGCCAGATCATTGCCTGTATACTCGACAAGCTAAGGATGGTAGCTTGATAATCCTCATCTTGTATGTGGATGACATGTTACTTGCTGGTAGACAAATGGTAGAAAGTTCAGCTCTTAAGTCAAAAATGGCAAAGGTTTTTGACATGAAAGACATGGGTGAGGCAAGTCATATACTAGGTATGCGTATCTAGCAAGATAGGTCAAAAAAGATTCTTTACTTATCTCAGGAAGAGTATATTGACAAGGTGTTGCAAAGTTTCCATATGGACAGGGGAAAGGCATTGATGACACCATTGCCATCATATGTAAAACTAAGCAACCAAGATTGCCCACAGTCTAAGGTGGAAAAGGTTGAAATGGATACGGTGCCGTATGCGTCTGCATGTGGGAGTTTGATGTATGCAATGATTTCTACACGTCCAGATATTGCATTTGCAGTGGGAGTGGTTAGCAATTATATGTCAAATCCCGGCAAAAAACATTAATTGGAGGTAGTGAAAGGTATCATGAGATACTTAAAACATACAAAGAGTATTGGCATATGCTATGGTAGTCAGGATTTGAGTGTCAGAGGATACACTGATTCAGATTATGCAGGAGACTAGGAAGAGGAGATCTACATCAGGCTATTTCTTTAATTACATTGGCTGGAGGTGCCTTATCATGGTGATCTCGATTACAAGATTGTATTACGCAGTCTACTACAGAAGCTGAGTATGTTGCAACAAATGAGGCATGCAAAGAAGCTATTTGGATTGGTAGATTGGTTGCAGACTTGGGAATCAAAGTAGATATGCCAGAGTTATATTGTGATAGTCAAAGTGCTATACAATTGGCAAAGAATCCAGTGTTCCATTTGAAGACTAAGCATATTGATGTGAAATATCACTTCATTAATTAGGGAAGTACTTGAAGACGAGCAAATACAACTGTTGAAGATCCATGCTGCTGATCTACTCACAAAGGGACTTCCAGGAGAGGGCTTTGTGCATTGTCGTGACTTATTGGGCATTGGATAGATGGTAGCCATGTAAATCTTTGTACATTTATGTTCATAGATTTACAGTTACTTAAAGTGCCACATTGGACTTTAAGTGGGAGGTTGTTGGGATTAAACCCCAAGTGACCTCTTATACGGATATGGCCATCCGCCCGCCTAACTCGCTTATCACTAACTCTTTGTATATACTCACTTATAATTGTGTGGATAATAAGATTTGGGTGATAACCCTTCAACAAATTCTCTGCGTACTCTGTAAGATCTTTGTCTGTGTATCTGTGTGTGTGTGAGTCAATCTAAGCTCCGCTCCGTGACTTCAGTAGCGACCCCAATTACTAGTGTTAGTGAAGACGTATATTATTGCACCAACCTCCAAGCCTACAAAAAACACACTAGTGGAGTGGTCTATGCGTCACTACTACGCGATACTCCATTCATGACAATCATCTCAAAGGAGTATTCACGAAGCACACAAACTAGATGAAATAAGGATTCACCTTTTGTATTTAAAAAGTGCTTCATCTCCATTCTACTCCGATAGTATTAGCCTTGGAACCTTAGTTATGTATCACAAGTGTGTTTATACAATTTCTCATCATACATTCTAAACTATGACCTAAAAAAATCGCATGAGCTTTTATGAAATGTGCGCGGCATATCTAGCTAAATGTTGTTGGGGCAAAGGATCACCATGTTGATGGGAGGGCATGTGGTCCCTTTCCCTCAAATGATGTGCAATGCCTCTCAAGCGGAAGCTCCTGAATTTGAATTTCTTACATCAAGAATTTCTAAAATCTCTTGAAAATTTCATCTTGTTTTCAATTTATTTCATTTCTCTTATAGTTTTCTATTTTGGATGTTTTAGCTAAAACTCAAGTACCAACTAGAATCTTTAAATTGTGGGTGTCACTTGAAGACTCAATCTCTAGCTTGAGCCTTGCCAATAGAATACAAGAGAATTCCAAGATTGAGTTTTGCAGGACAACTACACCATGCTTTCAAAGAAGTGAACATGGTAGCCCCCGCACTTAACCATCTAAGGCCCTCCAAGTTTCTTCAAATTAGACTTCTACTTGTAGAACAAGGAGAAGCTACCTTCACTTTAATTGTCAAAAATCAACCTTTTCCATTTCATTGTGGATACTCTTGATCCCCATCCAAACATTAACTCCAAGTTCTCTATATACTCACGATTCCTAGCACAATGCAACTTTTGTGAGTTAGTAGAATTGGACACCCAGCAGTTGACAATGATGCAACCTAGCAAAGTTGAAACCAATTGTTGATGATGATGCAACCTAGCATAATGCAAACTCTACTCTAGAACTTGACAAAAATGGTTGACAACACCACAACCTACCACAATGAAACCACCACTCAAGAACTTGGTTCACAAACATTTGTCCCAAAATTACACATTTTTTCAAAAATTCCTACTATATGTGCTGGATGTAGGTACCATTGCAATGTAAACACAGACCATACGAGTTTATAGGTATACTTACTACTACTACAAAATACTAGCCTTGGTGTTGACTCTACTTTTTGAGCAAGTACGACCACTTGAATAGTCCTATCGTGAAAACATTGCAGGTGAAGCTGAAAGATAAGGGTGCTTGGAGGTAGCTCCATTGGTTCCATGTCAACAAAAGTGGATGCACACTACATGTGGATGCGAATGCGAATGCAGAAGAGGATTAGGGATCCTAGCTCCAACTCCTTCCATATCCGCATAAGAGGCAAGTAGATTTTGGTAGTCAAGATCTAGGTTTTTGTGTATCCGATGTTGATCTTTGCTCAAAGACATGGTGATGAAGATAAGAGATAATATTTCCGGGGTAGGGACGCGAAGATTCTTTCAAGAAAAGAAATTGAGAGAGGTTCTTTGGGTTCTTCATTCTGCTTGGGTTCTTGATGGTTCTTCCCTTGAGTTAGTGAAGCCAAAGTACGCACAGGTCTCTGATACCAATGTTAGGTGTAATAGAAGTGTTTAAGGATTCAGATCAGATCTAGTACTCCGCACAAACACAAGGGACACTTTACTTCACTTGGCTTTAATGATCCACCAGTAGAACAAAGGGAGTCCCTAGTAGATAATGCTTCCATGGTTTTAGGGCATGTAGAGCAACTAATAGCTCTTCTTCATGAATGCCCAATGTTTTCTCATTGGAATTCAATCTCCTACTCTCAGATGCTACGACATGCCCTTCTTGAAGCAAAACTGCTCCAAGGCAATTACCACATTGTTGTTGGAGCAAATCACGCCACCCATAAAGTCCATGCAACACAACCTAGATCAGCATAATGTCAATCAAGGACACAGATGATAGAACAGGTGCACAAAGGAAATCTCTTTAGCTTGTCCAGCTAAGAACATCCCACGCATAAAACACTCTAGAAGGCTAACTAGTCCATAATCAAGAATCTTACTACTCTCAACTACACCACTCAACCCACTGAATTATGGATGCTATCAATGCATATGTTGACAAATGCAGAAAAGTTGCAAGCGGTGCCGCTGCTGATGTGTGGATAGGCAAAGATTTGGTACGATGATTTGAAGGTTGATGGTTGAAGTTCATGGTAGCAATTGCAAAGGCAGTTTTGGAGCGGTTTTCAGAAGTGATCACCCCGATAGAGGCTAGTGCAAAGCTGAAAGTGGTATGCCAAGACATAAGTAAGGATTTTTTTTTTTTTTGAGCAGTTTGAAGCCTATTGGAAGCAGTTAGAGGTTGCCATTGGGGTGAAAGGCAATCAATTTTTGAAGCTGTCGAAGTTTCTTGAGTGCTTGCATCTGAGGATCATAGATAAGGTGGAAGATGGTGCTGATACCTATGAAGACATGATGTATTTGGACAAGATGAAGAGCAGAAAGGTGAACTGGAAGCTATAGCTAGGTTTGCTGAAGCGTACAAATTATTTTCCTGTTGCAAAGCTAGCAGAATATTCTATGGTTCAATCAAAGGGAGTGCCAATTGTATCGAACATGAAGAAATATTGAGGTAAGGTCTACAATTGATTATGTTCCTTGGAAGTTTCCAGTTTATGATGTGCATATGCCAGTGATGGACGAGCTTGTCAAAGAGGATAGACCCCTTGATGAAGTGAGTGCGTGTGCCAAAGAGGAAACAGGTGTTGGGTTTCTAGAGTAGATTAAAATAGTAGAGCCTATTCTTATGAAAAGCTTGCAGGAGAATTAAGGTCGTAGATATCAATCAAGTTGCAAAAACCGAGGATTTAGAAGAAGATGAAGAAAGTGTGCAAAGCCTAGATGATGGTCAAGATTTTGTGGAGAAACAGGTGGTTGAAGATGCAGATACCAAGTCAGTGTATGATGCTGATGAAGATGAAGAAAGTGTGCAAAGCGTAGATGATGGTCAAGATTTTGTGGAGAAACAGGTGGTTGAAGATGCAGATACCAAGTCAGTGTATGATGCTGATGAAGATGGAGACGCCATTTCCGATTTCGAAGAGACAAGCGAGGAAGATAGACCGGATGAGCCCACATCCTATGACAAGGAGACTGAGTCTGATAAGTCGGTGTTGGTAAAGGAAATGCTGCCTAATTATGCGTCTAATGATGTGGTCATAGTCAATGTGAAAGAAGAACAGGTTGAAGTGCCCAAGCAAGTGAGAGAGGATATGTTGTCGAAGGTGACATGCAATGCTCTACTGGCAGCCATGCTAATGAAGGTAGCAGTGGAAATGGCTATGGCGGTACAATTGATTCAAAGCTCTGCAAAGGAGGATAGGTCCGAGTTTATAGATAGCCAAGCTGGCCTACCAAATTGGCAAGGGGATGATGATGAAGCAGAAACCAAGGGGGTTGGGCATATTTTCGTAGCTCATGAGGTGATGGATATTGGCCAAGGTGAAGAGTAGTCGGAGGTGCCTATGGGTTTCCATAGTGATGATATAAATGCGAGCCTTTTGGATCAGGTATGTTGTGAAAGTGAACCTGATTGGGGCTTTGATGGTCCCGAGGATGCCATGGACGAAGAGATGCAAGTGCGTGTGGATAAGGCTTTGACCACAAAGGGTTAATCCCTCTACAGGTGGAGGGTCCAACGCATTGGTCACGCTTCATGGAGGAGAAAGGAGATGTTGAGGGTGAGTCCAAGTTGTCTAAAGAAGTATGCAATGCATGGTTGAAGTGTATTCTTGAAAGTGCAGCAGTAAGGTATGTTATCTCCCAGATACGGAATTCCATGGAGACGAACTCTGCTTTACATGGTTGCGAGGGAGGGTCAGAATTGTTGGTTGGCACAGCTGGTCTGCTTATAGATCGGAGTGTGTTAACGAGGTAGGTAAAGTTGAGAAGAAGTGCTAAGGTGAGTTGGGCATGTGGTGTGCATGGTTTTTTGCAGACATGGGTGAAACACTATTGGAGGGTGCTACTGATGGATGGAATGCATCAATGTCAAGTTTTTGACCTAGGTGGAAGCTATGTGATACAGGGGTTGGGGCAACCCACATGAGGTTTGTAAGTAGTTGGCAAGAGTAGGGGCTTGTACATATGGTAGGTTTTTGTGGTTTGCTCACAATTTTGGATAGTGTTTTCTAGCTTTTGTAGTTGGTAGAAGAATAAAGGTTCTTTTTGGTTGAACATGAATGTTCAACAAGGGGGTAGGGCAATGATGGTGCAACCAATGTGTGTCGACCCTAGAAGAGGGCACACACAATGATGTGTATGCTTATGGATGCATGGCAGAGGGCTAGAGCAGATGGGAAGAGCTTGTGCAGGAGATGTATGCTTTATGAGGTTTTCCAGGCCATAAAGGCTCTAGATAGGGCCTGATAGGGTGGAAGATGAAGTGGTTGAAGGTGCTAGTTTTTGGCCTAGATATGTGGAGCTTGAAGCGCTGAAGGAGCAGGTCCAGATGGCTCATCAAACCAAGCTACCGAGCCCAAGATATTTGAGTTTCAAGGTGCACTACATTGTAGATTCTTGCCGGATAGGGTATTGAGGGACAGGTGACCCAAGGTGATGTCAGTGCATAGACGCGTAGTGATTGAATTATGGAGCATACCTGTCTTTTCAGATTTTAGATCAAAGCTATGGATTGCAGGTTATGGCCAGTTGAAGTTTTTCCGAGGGCCGGGTTGGTGACCGCATGGGGAGTCATGCCATCTGGCACTTTTTGGGCCTTGACAGAGTTCAAGAAGGTGCTATGTCCTATACCGAGCTAGCAAGAGTTGAATGCTTGTCAAACGGAGCCCGAAGCCAAAAGATATAGCAGTTGGAATTCGGGGTGCAGTTGTTCGTGATTGATTGTAGATAAAATCTAGAATTTTTGCGACCTTGGTTTGGGGTCTCGGGGAATGTTGAAGTGTGGCAAAGTTGGATGAGTTTGGAGCCAATCATGTGAGCTTGCACTTGGGTTTTGCGGCTCAGCAATTGGATTGCCAGGTGACAGTTGGCAGGCAAGGGCAAGCAAGATAAAAGTTGGGTTGCATGGGGGGTTTTATAAAAATATTTTTGAACTCTTTGAAGGCTTGAAGGCAATCTCCCAATGGGCACCACATGGTGGATACAAGCCCCACATGAAAATTCAAAAGGGGTTTCATAAGGCTACATATCATAAGGCATCACCCTTCAGTGGCATTGAAGTGAGCGAAAAGACTTTCTCTCTCGGCGGCCATAGCGAGTGTCAGTCGGTGCTGTGTTGGTTGCTCGGGGTGGCGCGTTGGGCGTACGCAGGCGGTGTAGCTTGCGATGTGGACGATGACATGGTAGCTTGCTAGGGTGCCATGTCCGCGTGCCGTAGAGGCGCCAAACCTTTTAAATAAGGGGCGGTGCCCACAGTGGCACCGCCACAACTGTGTGACTTGGGGCTCAAGGAAAGTGCACGGGGTGCTTTCACATGCAAAACAAGAGGCTAAAAATAGGAGGTGCAGTCTGAGAATAGGAAGGAGGACGCTCACACAGCCATAGGGGCCTATTTTTTTGGGAGTTTTGAAAAGAAGTTGGGGACGGCTTTGGAAGGGAGCTCCTAGGTAGCTGAGAACGAGAAGAGGAAGAAGAAGAGCAGGGAGTTTTCTTTGCTCAAGGGAGGATCCCTTGTCCTAGAGGAGGAAAACCTGAGGTGTGTTCCTGGGTTCTCAAGACAGAAAAAAGGCGGGCCTCCCTTTGGAGCAAAGATGCCATCATAGGTGTGTTTTGTCATGCTATCAGCAAGGAGAGCCACATGGGTGGTGAAGCCAGAGATTACAATTTTTTTCTTTGTTGCTCAAGGTCTCCATATCGAGCAAGTTGTAGAAAATTTTCATGGTTGTGTAGACGAGGTTTTTTTGTCATAATCGAAGCAGACTATATCGATTTTTGGTGTCGTTTCTTCCCCTTTCCCCCCTTCTTCTCTTTGCTCTATTCTGACCATCCGGTGCCGATGTTGGAGATGTGTGTGCCTCCCTAGGCCTCTGTATGTGTGAGAGAGAAAGAGAGAGTTAGTGTATTGTGGTACAATCGTAAATGGGCCAAATCAATGTGGATTATTGTGCGAATTTTGAAGGTGAACTCTAGTGGAGCAGGGTGCAGTGATTATCCTGGGCTATAGAGAGGTAAACTGTTTGGCTTCCGGCGGGTGCGTTCCCCTCTCCCCCCATCCAACTTTCGCATCATAGCTTTTTGGTACTAACATGATGTCAGGGAAGTGACTTAGATGGGGCATGGATACTCTTTGAGACCATCAATCTCAAGAAGTGAACCTTAACATCAAACACACTAGCTCAACAAGCAGACCAATACTCAACGATCAGAGAAATCTGCCTATATCCTTTCTCACAGCTCTAGGTCATCACGCCATTTTGGCACTCGAACGGACTCAAAATGCAACAAAATTTTAGGAGGAGATCTAGGACACCTAGAGGCACTATCCTACCAAGTATGGTTGCAATCCAACAAGGTACCAAAATCATGATCCATCATGAAAAAGGTCATAAAAATTGCAGCAAAACATACTAGAAATATTGCAGTATGGTATAAGAACACTCTCCTATGGTCAAAAATGACTATAAACAGTGATTTAAGCACTCAAATCTTCCATTAAGGCTCATAGACACGTAGTCGCAAACCACAACAAAATTGACAATGCTTATACTTAAATGAAAGAGCAAAGAGAGAGGAACACAATGCAAGTTTCAAAACTGAAAACGGATTACCCAATCATTAGCTGCGATGATTACAAGTTAGAGCTTTGTAGTCGCTTGAGCGTACGTACAACAGAGCTCTCTCTTCTCTAAAGATAAGCCCCCTTTTCACATTAAGGTTATTGACATTTATACCTAGGGCATTCTAAATGGTCAGTGGCCAGTTCGCATGGACCTTTACAAATATAATGGCAACATTACAACTTAGGGAATTGACCTGCTACTCTGGAATCAGGATTTACATATAGTATCACTACACTAGCTCGGGAAGCTAATAGAGTACAAATGTGGTGTCTGGCTACCTGATCGGCCAAGTGGACACCCATTCAATCTGTCTCTTAACATTTCCCACTTCCTAATCCTATCTCCCCTTGACACGACCTTGTTCACTCTTGTCATAGGTCTGTCTTCAACTTTGTCTTCAAGGTTGGTCTTCATCTTGGGAATTGCATTTTCATTGATGACGCTCCCCCCTTCCTTGATTGATGCATAGCTACTGTGTTGTTGATACATGATTTGAGATTTGATTGTCGAGGCAACTTTTCTTCTTGTTGTGCATTCGCCTCTTTGTTGCCAATCTTAGCCGCCGTAAAGATGGATGTTGATATGTCTAAGCTTGTAGAACTGATCCTCTTTGTGTCATGGAATTTATGATGGATTTGATTTCAAGGTCCACTACAATTTGAGTTTTCCACAATAGGTAGCCAATGTTGAAGCACTATGTTAGCTACATATGGTTGTTGTAGATGGCTCGTGTGATCATCTATTGCACGTGTCAAAGTAAGGGACTTGCCATACACTGCGTGCAGGCCACAAATGGCTGGAAGCACACAACAAGACTAATCTAGCAAGCTCAAGAGAGCAAGGGTGTGTCACTCACCACTCTACGCTCACCTTCATGGAGGACTCCTTGTCGCGAAGAAGAGGGAGCTACCACCATGACGCACTGAACCGCCTCACTGTCGCCATGCCATTGCAATGCTCAATCTCTCTCTCTCTCTCTCTCTCTCTCTCTCTCTCTCTCTCTCTCTCTCTCTCTCTCTCTCTCTCTCTCTCTCTCTCTCTCTCTCTCTCTCTGTCTCTCTCTCTCTCTCTCTCTCTCACTGGTACAACCAAAGTGTGTCGACCATAGAAGATGGCATGGGCAGATAAGTGCAGGCTAGCAGAAGTATGGCAAAAGGCTGGAGCAGCTAGAAAGATCATGGACTGACAGGTAGCAACGGAAATATATGGCTCATGCGGTTTATAGGCCAAGGAAGGCTCTAGAAGGGACTAATTTGAGGAGCAGATTAAGGAGATGTGTAACATTTAATGGCCTAATAACTTATGTGTAGCAGAAATTAGCATGAACATAGTGGGCATTTCATTAGAATAGATTCCTAATGAGAATTACAAGAGTGCTTGGGTGGAGAGAGCAACAAAAAGCATAACACCTAGTTAGATAGCATCAACAATACTTTCAAAAGAGAGTGAAATTAAGCTATTGACAACAGTTGAGGACCGGATTTTCATGGAGCCGGTCCCCCCTCCAAAAGGCTTTGTATTATGGTTTCTCCCATCAAGAGAGACATTGTACAATACAATTCTTTGTGTTCCTTCAAGACTAGCTAGTGCAATGAAGATGGAAGCTTCATGCACTAAGCAAAACACTTAATCAAACACAACTTGAATTATCCCCGTTCTCAGACCCAAGACCTCACACACCTTCGAAGATGGTGAGAGCTAGGAGGGTATGAGAGTAGATTGAGAGGAAGAAGGAGTATCTTACGAGAAAGATGTACATCTCCTCACATAATCACTCATATTAGCATAGCTTAGCTTAGTAATTAGCTTGGTAGAGGAGATGAGCATGCATTGAAGCTTGGCTCTTGGTTGGATTTGCATCCACATGCCAAGAGAGTGTCGATGTAGGCTTCTATCTCACAAGCTTGGAGTAGGTGATGAGCTCTCCATTAAAGCTTGGGAGGAGATAGAGTATTCTTTCTTCACACATGAGCTTCTGTGAGTGTGTGTGTGTGATAATGCCTTGCAAAAATCAGCCCCCTCTCTCTCTTGGGCGAGCCCTTGTTGCTAATTTGGTCTGGCTTTTGCCTCATTGGACCTCCCCAAGTCAAGCCAATGGGTGTTAAGCAACATAAGTGATAGCCGTCTGACCTGTGTCCCCCTTTCCTTTTTTGTGAGAGATTTAGGTAATTAAATAATTAAACTAAACTCTCATTGGACCCCTTTGCCTCCTAGCCAATAGGAATCAGGCAATCCATGGGGCTTCTGAATGCTCATTGGACCCCTTGGGAGACTGCCCAATAGTCTTCTAGGAGACTTAATTCTCATTGGTTTCTTTTATTAAATGTTTTTAAATTAATTAAACTAGATTTACTCTAGCTTAATTCTCATTGGTCCACTTCAAGGGTCTTCCAATAGGAATTGGGCACACCTTGTGGGCATCTGGCCTAGGGAGCTGACATGTGTCCCTAATTCCCTTTGTGTAAAGGGAGCCTGTGTGTGTGTGTGTGGCTTTCTCTCTCATCCCCTACCTTTAGGGCTCGCCCCCTCCCATGTAGGGATGTGCAAAGACTTTTAGGGCACACACAAAGCATCCAATTTTCCCTAGGGTTGACCTTTTGGACACAACCTTTGAATTTTAGAACCTTAGAATTTTGGAAGTCTTAATGGGCTGAACCTTAGGGTCTTTTTAGCCCATTGTTGCACATGGCTCTTTTGCAGATGGCCCCCCCTTTGGATCCCTATTTTCCCTCCTTTGGATCCCTACTGTGGCCGGTCTGCTAGCTTAACCAATATTCTAGCTTTTTCTTCCCTGGTACCTCCCAACATTAAATGATCAGTTTAATATGAGAAAATCATTTAGGAGAATTAGATATTGATTATTATGACATTACCTCTCTCTTGAAATCATAGTCCTCCTCGACTATGGTGTAGAGAAGATAAAGCATATTCATGAGTCCTTTTCTTAGCGGGTAGAGGATCCCTATGTTACCCTACAACATCATTCCACAATGGATGACTAGTCCATTTGGCGCTTGAGAGCCTGAGGCTGCCGCAAGCATGTCTGCACATTAGTCCTATCAGTCTTCCATAATAGAGTGACAAGCTCTACTTGGTGTTTGGGAGACTTCGTCTCCGCAAACTTGATCTAAGCATGCATACTACTTCATTTTTGTGCACAAATAAAGAAAAAGAGAGTCTTATAAGACAAAATTTTTTGTTCATTTTTAACATTTTGTACATTTGCTTACTCTTGGGAAGCATTGTAAGCATTAACAAGGTTTAGGTTATCCTTTAATTGTATGCCTTGCATCCATCTAGCATCTTTAAAAGGATAATTCTTAAACTTAATAAGATATCGTCGGATAGTCTTACCGCCTCTTAATACCTTGTCTTCATGTCAGAGAATGGACTCAGGCTGCAGCACCTCCTCTTGGTCCTCGATCTCCGGTGGGTCTTCAATAGTTGGTTCTTGAGGTGGCTCTCCTTTGTAAGGCTTTAATAGGCTCACATGAAAAGCATTGTGTATGAGCCAATGATTGGGCAACTTAAGTTGATAGGCCATGTCATTGATTGGCCTAAGAATCTGGAAGGGACCATAGTACCTTTTTGCTAGTTTAGCATAGTACTTTTGGTGGCCCGTAGGATTCTTGCCCGTCGTGTGCCTTAATCGAGCCTTGGGAAACTTTAACAAGACCCAATCGTTTTCTTTAAAGGCTTGGGCTCTTCTGTGCTTGTCAGCAGCATCCTTTTGCCTTTGCTATGAGATAGAGATAGCATCCTTAATCTTTTGGAAATATTCTTGTAGGTCTCGGCTATACTCATCTGTAGTGAAGATCTTCCCATGTACCTTAAGTAGCAAGGGACTTTTTGATCTTCCCTCAATTACCTCGAAAGGTGCTTTTCCCGTGGAAGTATGTACAGTGTTATTGTAAGCATACTCCACTAAGGGTAAGTACTTCTCCCATTGGGATCTTTGATCTACTTCCGTTACATAGGCTTTTAGTAGATCGAGAATTGTTAGGTTAGCTATTTCACTTTGGCCATCTGTTTGTGGATGATAGGCCGAAGAGACCCTTCCAGAAATTACTGGTCATTCTAGGATCTCTATCCGACACTATGGACATTGGCAAGCCATGGTATTTGAAAAATTGTGAAATGAAGAGGGTTGCCATTTGATGGGCTTTGATAGTCTTTTTGACAAGTATGAGATGAGCTTGTTTACTGAACCTGTTTACTATCGTCCATATTCCCGTATTCCCATGGATAGACTTAGGCAATCCAAAGATAAAATCCATGGATATGCTCTCCCATGGTGAATTAGGGATTGGCAAGGGTTGAAGCAATCCAAGTTGCTTCCCTCTATCAAATTTTGTCTTTTGGCATACCACACATTTGGAAACATACTCTTGTATGTTCACTTTCATGGTAGGCCAATAGAAATATGTTTCAATTCCCTTTAAGGTAGACTGAATCCCTCTATGCCCCGCATAAGGTGGAGCATGAGATTCATACATTACTTTCTCACGTATTGAGTTAGTAACGCATAGTCTATTGCCATAGAGAAGATAACCATCTTGTAAAGTAAATGGTTCTTCTTTCTTCCCTAATGCAAGGGCTGAAATCACATCTCTAAAATCGGGATCAATAGCATACTCATCTATCATTGAAGATAGATCATTGTGAGTTGCTATGGAAACCGCATTCACTCTCGGCCGTCTTGAGAGTGCATCAGCTACTTGATTATGCTTGCCAGCAATGTGAGCAATATGAAAATGAAATTGCGAAAGGAAATTTTCCCACCTCATTTTTTTGTCGGAGAGCTTGGTCTGCGTCATGAAGTACTTAAGACTTTGGTGATCCGTTCGCAGAATGAAAGGAGTCCCCAATAAATAGTGCTTCCATGAGTCCAAGGCATGTAGAACTGCAAGTAGTTCCTTTTCCTATATGCCTAGAGCTTGCTCAACAGGGTCGAGCCTTCGACTCTCATAGCCTACGGCGTGCCCTTCTTGGAGCAAAACAACTCCAAGGCAATCACCACAAGCATCACATTGGACCTCAAATGGTTTTGAGAGATCCGGTAGTGTAAGCACAGCTTGAGGGATAAGCTTTTCTTTAAGCTTTTCGAAATCATTGTTCTCCTTAGCAGACCATGTATACCTAACGCTTTTCTTTGTTAGGTCATGTAATGGTCCCGCAATTTGTGAGAACTTTTCTATGAAGCGTCTATAGTATGCACACATACCTATGAAGCTTCTTAGTTCACGAAGATTCCTTGGTTTAGGCCATCATTTTATTACCTCTAACTTGGATGGATCCATTTGGATGCCATCTTGAGAGATAATGTGACCTAAATACTGAATCTCTTGCAAGAAAAATTCACTTTTCTTTTGATTAACATAAAGTTTATTCTCTCTTAAAACTTGAAATATTACCTGGAGGTGTTGCTTGTGTTCCTCCAATGAATTAGAGTAGATGATAATATCATCAAAGAACACTCCAATGAAGGTTCGATGAGGCCTGAACAGCTTCTCCATCAAGTGGTTGAATGTGGCTGGTGCATTGGTCAAGCCAAAAGGCATGACAATGTATTCGTAAAGACCAAATGTAGTGCGAAACGCGGTCTTTACAATGTCTTGATCAACTATCCTTATTTGATGATAGCCACTCTTTAGTTCAATCCTACTGAAGTAGGTCGATCCTTGTAGCTTATCAAATAGGTCTTCTACCCGTGGAACGGGAAACCTATTCTTGATAGTGATCCTATTTAGTGCTCTATAGTCGACACACATACCATATGTGCCGTCTTTCTTTTGCACTAATAGCACAGGTGAGCAAAATGGGATGATCTAGGCCTAGCCATGCCCTTCTCAACTAACTCATGCACTAGCCGCATAATCTCCTCTTGTTGAGCTTGAGAAACTCTATAAGGAGGTTTATTATGCGGTGAACTTCCTGGAAGAAGTTCATTCCATGCAGCATAGGATTTCCTATGGCCTCTTCTTTTTGATGGTTCAAAGGTTGCACCATCACTTTCTTCAGAGGGTGAAGAATTTAAAGAAGGTGGAGAAGAGGGTGACCTCTTTCTCGCCTTTTTCTTGTCTTGATCTTTGTCATCTTCACCATCACTTTCATAAGAGAAAGAGGATGAAGAAGATGGAGAAGAGTGTGTCCTCTTTCTCGCCTTTGTCTTCTCTTGCTTTTTATCATCCCTCTTTGAACTGTGGTGGGGAGAAGAATATGATGGTCTTCTCCGCTTCGGTGGTGATGGAGAGCGTTTAGCCCGCCGTCTTCGTGGAGCCATCTCCGCCGAGGTGGTGGGAGACTCGCTTCTTTCTCGTTCCTTCGGTGGAGGCTCTTTAGTTCTCCTTTGGGAAGGAGATGCATCATCAAGAAGTAAATTCTTGAGCCCTTCATATGGATTCTCTTCTTCTTCCCGAATCGGAGAGAGACCTCTTTTGGTAGTCTCACAAGGAGGCTTCCTAGGTGTTCTCTCGTCATGGTGATGAGCTTGGAGAATCCCGTGAGCACGGAGCTTCCGTTGCACTTCACTTTGGAGAGATGGATTGCCCATGGCTTGTTGAAGCCTAGAAACAAGATAGTTAAGAAGCATTGAAGCATCATTAGTAGCTTTCTCATGAGAAAAGTCAAAGTTATCAACATTAATTTCACTCTCTTTACTATTGTCAGCCATTCTAACAACTTTTAGGTGTACTTTGGCACTTCAAGCCCTAGTTGCTACTCCTCTTTACCCCTTTAGAAAAAGCACTCAAGCTACTGTACCCGCGGCTCGAATACCATTAATTGCAAGGAATAGAAGAGAGGGTCTTTCGACACCAAAACAGCACCGGCTCCTGTCAAGCTTCTAATAGCTCAATAGTGGTTGTAACATTTAATGGCCTAAAATCTTATTTGTAGCGGAAATTAGCATGAACATAGTGGGCATTTCATTAGAATAGATTCCTAATGATAATTACAAGAGTGCTTGGGTGGAGAGAGCAACAAAAAGCATAACACCTAGTTAGATAGCATCGACAATACTTTCAAAAGAGAGAGCAATTAAACTATTGACAACAGTTGAGGACCGGATTTGCATGGAGCCGGTCCCCCCTCCAAAAGGCTTTGTATTATGGTTTCTCCCATCAAGAGAGACATTGTACAATACAATTCTTTGTGCTCCTTCAAGACTAGCTAGTGCAATGAAGATGGAAGCTTCATACACCAAGCAAAACACTTAATCAAACACAACTTGAATTATCCCCGTTCTCAGACCCAAGACCTCACACACCTTCGAAGATGGTGAGAGCTAGCAGGGTATGAGAGTAGATTGAGTGGAAAAAGAAGTATCTTACGAGAAAGAAGTACATCTCCTCACATAATCACTCATATTAGCATAGCTTAGCTTAGTAATTAGCTTGGTAGAGAAGATGAGCATGCATTGAAGCTTGGCTCTTGGTTGGATTTGCATCCACATGCCAAGAGAGTGTTGATGTAGGCTTCTATCTCACAAGCTTGGAGTAGGTGATGAGCTCTCCATTAAAGCTTGGGAGGAGATAGAGTGTTTTTCCTTCACACATGGTCAAGTGTGAGAGTGTGTGTGTCAATGCCAAGCAAAAATCAGCCCCCTCTCTCTCTTGGGCGAGCCCTAGCTGCTAAGTTAGGCTGGCTTTTGCCTCATTGGACCTCCCCAGGTCAAGCCAATAGGGATTAAGCAGCATAAGTGATAGCCTTCTGACATGTGTCCCCCTTTCCCCTTTTGTGAGAGCTTTAGGTAATTAAATAATTAAACTAAACTCTCATTGGACCCCTTTGCCTCCTGGCCAATAGGAATCAGGCAAGCCATGGGGCTCCTGAATGCTCATTGGACCCCTTGGGAGACTGCCCAATAGTCTTCTAGGACACTTAATTCTTATTGGTTTCTTTTATTAAATGTTTTTAAATTAATTAAACTAGATTTACTCTAGCTTAATTCTCATTGGTCCACTTCAAGGGTCTTCCAATAGGAATTGGGCACACCTTGTGGGCATCTGGCCTAGGGAGCTGACATGTGTCCCTAATTCCCTTTGTGTAAAGGGAGCCTGTGTGTGTGTGTGTGGTTTTCTCTCTCATCCCCTAGCTTTGGGGCTCGCCCCCTCCCATGTAGGGATGCAGAAAGACTTTTTGGGCACACACACTAAGCATCCAATTTTCCCTAAGGTTGACCTTTGGACACAACCTTTGAATTTTGGAACCTTAGCATTTTGGAAGTCTTAATGGGCTGAACCTTAGGGTCTTTTTAGCCCGTTGTTTCACATGGCTCTTGGAAATATTCTTGTAGGTCTCGGCTATACTCATCTGCAGCGAAGATCTTCCCATGTACCTTAAGTAGCAAGGGACTTTTTGATCTTCCCTCAATTACCTCGAAAGGTGCTTTTCCTATAGAAGTATGTACAGTGTTATTGTAAGCATACTCTACTAAGGGTAAGTACTTCTCCCATTGGGATCTTTGATCTACTTCCGTTACATAGGCTTTTAGTAGATCGAGAATAGTTAGGTTAGGTATTTCACTTTGGCCATCAGTTTGTGGATGATAGGCCGAAGAGAAGTTTAGCCTTGTTCCTAAATTCTCAAAGAGACCCTTCCAGAAATTACTGGTCATTCTAGGATCTCTATCCGACACTATGGACATTGGCAAGCCATGGTACTTAAAAATTTGTGAAATGAAGAGGGTTGCCATTTGATGGGCTTTGATAGTCTTTTTGACAGGTATAAAATGAGCTTGTTTACTAAACCTGTCTACTATCGTCCATATTCCCGTATTCCCATGGATAGACTTAGGCAATCCAAAGATAAAATCCATGGATATGCTCTCCCACGGTGAATTAGGGATTGGCAAGGGTTGAAGCAATCCAAGTTGCTTCCCTCTATCAAATTTTGTCTTTTGACATACCACACATTTGGAAACATACTCATGTATGTTCGCTTTCATGGTAGGCCAATAGAAATATGTTTCAATTCCCTTTAGGGTAGACTGAATCCCTCTATGCCCCGCATATGGGGGAGCATGAGATTCATACATTACTTTCTCACGTAGTGAGTTAGTAACGCATAGTCTATTGCCATAGAGAAGATAACCATCTTGTAAAGTAAATGGTTCTTCTTTCTTCCCTAATGCAAGGGCTGAAATCACATCTCTAAAATCGGGATCAATAGCATACTCATCTATCATTGAAGATAGATCATTGTGAGTTGCTATGGAAACCGCATTCACTCTCGGTCGTCTTGAGAGTGCATCGGCTACTTGATTATGCTTGCCAGCAATGTGAGCAATATGAAAATGAAATTGCGAAAGGAAATTTGCCCACCTCATTTGTTTGTCGGAGAGCTTGGTCTGCGTCATGAAGTACTTAAGACTTTGGTGATCCGTTCGCAGAATGAAAGGAGTCCCCAATAAATAGTGCTTCCATGAGTCTAAGGCATGTAGAACTGCAAGGAGTTCTTTTTCGTATATGCCTAGAGCTTGCTCAACAGGGTCGAGCCTTCGACTCTCATAGCCTATGGCATGCCCTTCTTGGAGCAAAACAGCCCCAAGGCAATCACCACAAGCATCACATTGGACCTCAAATGGTTTTGAGAGATCCGGTAGTGTAAGCACAGGTTGAGAGATAAGCTTTTCTTTAAGCTTTTCGAAAGCATTGTTCTCCTTAGCAGACCACGTATACCTAACATTTTTCTTTGTTAGGTCATGTAATGGTCCCGCAATTTGTGAGAACTTTTCTATGAAGCGTCTATAGTATCCACACATACCTATAAAGCTTCTTAGTTCATGAAGATTCCTTGGTTTAGGCCATCCTTTTATTACCTCTAACTTGGATGGATCCATTTGGATTCCATCTTGAGAGATAATGTGACCTAAATATTGAATCTCTTGCAAGAAAAATTCACTTTTCTTTCGATTAACATAAAGTTTATTCTCTCTTAAAACTTGAAATATTACCTGGAGGTGTTGCTTGTGTTCCTCTAATGAATTAGAGTAGATGATAATATCATCAAAGAACACTCCAGTGAAGGTTCGATGAGGTCTGAACAGCTTCTCCATCAAGCGGTTAAATGTGGCTGGTGCATTAGTCAAGCCAAAAGGCATGACAATGTATTCGTAAAGACCAAATGTAGTACGAAATGCGGTCTTTACAATGTCTTGATCAACTATCCTTATTTGATGATAGCCACTTTTTAGGTCAATCCTACTGAAGTAGGTCGATCCTTGTAGCTTATCAAATAGGTCTTCTACCCGTGGAACGGGAAACCTATTCTTGATAGTGATCCTATTTAGTGCTCTATAGTCGACACACATACGATATGTGCCGTCTTTCTTTTGCACTAATAGCACAGGTGAGCAAAATGGAGATGAGCTAGGCCTAACCATGCCCTTCTCAATTAACTCATGCACTTGCCGCATAATCTCCTCTTGTTGAGCTTGAGAAACTCTATAAGGAGGTTTGTTAGGCGGTGAACTTCCTGGAAGAAGTTCAATTGCATGGTCGTCATTACCTCGTTTAGGAGGTAGCTCACAAGGGATGTCGTCAATAAAGACATCTTGAAACCCCTTGAGAAAATTGGATAACTCTAATTCCTTTTGGTTGCTTTTATTTTCTTTTGCTAAAGCATTAGGTTCATTTTGAGAATCTTTAACAAAAATCATGTACACGGAAATAGAGCTCTTTATTGACTTGTTGAAAGCTGGTGTATGTACAATGGGGATGGTGTTACCCATCTCCCTAGCATCTATATACATGTCCTTTTCCCTGAACTTAAAGGAGATTCTCCTTTCAGGAAATTTAACATGGGCAGCCAGACGGTCAAACCATGGTGCCCCTAGGATTACATCCTCATGCTTGAGAGGAGAGATAAAGAAATCCTCTTTGTCCACATAGCCTTGGACATGAAGCCTCAATTTCCCGATTAAGGGAGTGACTGAAGCTTCTTGCCCCTTGAAGGCACTGTCTGCGGGTAGGATATCTCCCATCTCGTAGGATTGTATGCCTAGCTTGGTGGCTAACTCCATAGATATGAAATTGTGAGTAGAACCAGGGTCAAAGAGAATAAAAGCATCATGTTCTCTTACCTTTCCCCAAGCATGGCATAGAGGAGATCCTTTGTGGTGAGTTTGATGAATCTCCTCCTCTTGGATTTCAACCAAAGAAGCTCTAGGAGGATCTTGGCGGTTGTTCTTTTGGGGACAAGCGCGGTACGCATGCCCTTGTTCGCTGCACTTGAAACACCGGTTATCTTTACGATAACGCTCAAGCTCTTCAGGAGAGAGTTTATTCTTTCCTTTGTAAACTCCCTTCTCTTTGGCTTTGTTGGAATTGCCCTTAGGAGACTTTTGGACATTGTCCTTCCCCTTGGGCTCATTGGAACCCTTGTTTTCCGGGGGCTTATTATTTCTTTTACCCCCCGTTTGGAAATTGATTCGCGAGGCCACCATAGTATGATGTATTACCGCCGATATGGTACGTGGCCTTTGGGAGTTGACATACTCCGCCATTTCTTCGGTTAAGCCCGCACAAAATTGTTGCTTTTGCTCTCCAAAATCCAACCTTTTGAAGACAGTGGCTTTGAGTTGTAAGTCCCAAAACTTGTCTACATATTTGTGGATGGATTCATTGGGAGAGAGCTTTAAGCTTCGCCATTCGGTGAGTACTTTGTCTTTGGCATCGGTGGCCAAAAACTGCTTCATAATGGAAGCTCTTAAAGCCTTCCATGTTCGTGGAGCTTCACCGTTGGCTCGTAGGCTAGACCACCATTGTCTGGCGGACTTTTGAAAGTGCATAGCTACATGGCGTAGCTTAGAGGACTCCGTGAAGCCCTCATCTCCAAACGCCGCATCGAATTGCTGGATAAAGGCCAAAACTTTGTCTGTAGCACCAAAGGTACCATCATAGGTAAGGAAAGAGATGCTCTTCCCTCCCTCTTTGAATTTCTTCAGCTTGGACGACCTCTTCCATGCGGCATAGGATTTCCTATGGCCTCTTCTTTTTGATGGTTCAAAAGTTGCACCATCACTTTCTTCAGAAGATGAAGAATTTGAAGAAGGTGGAGAAGAGGGTGACCTCTTTCTCGTCTTTTTCTTGTCTTGATCTTTGTCGTCTTCACCATAGCTTTCATAAGAGGAAGAGGATAAAGAAGATGGAGAAGAGGGTGTCCTCTTTCTCGCCTTTTTCTTCTCTTGCTTTTTATCATCCCTCTTTGAATTATGGCGTGGAGAAGAGTGTGATGGTCTTCTCCGCTTTGGTGGTGATGGAGAGCGTTTAGCCCGCCGTCTTCGTGGAGCCATCTCCGCCGAGGTGGCGGGAGACTCGGTTCTTTCTCGTTCCTTCGGTGGAGGCTCTTGAGTTCTCCTTTGGGAAGGAGATGCATCATCAAGAAGTAAGTTCTTGAGCCCTTCATATGGATTCTCTTCTTCTTCCCGAATCGGAGAGAGACCTCTTTTGGTAGTCTCACAAGGAGGCTTCCTAGGTGTTCTCTCGTCATGGTGATGAGCTTGGAGAATCCCGTGAGCACGGAGCTGCCGTTGCACTTCACTTTGGAGAGATGGATTGCCCATGGCTTGTTGAAGCCTAGAAACAAGATAATTAACAAGCATTGAAGCATCATTAGTAGCTTGCTCATGAGCAAAATCAAAGTTATCAACATTAACTTCACTCTCTTTAATATTGTCAGCCATTCTAACAATTTTTAGGTGTAAACTTTTTAGGTGTACTTTGGAACTTCAAGCCCTAGTTGCTACTCCTCTTTACCCCTTTAGAAAAAGCACTCAAGCTACTGTACCCGCGGCTCGAATACCATTAATTGCAAGGAATAGAAGAGAGGGTCTTTCGACACCAAAACAGCACTGGCTCCTGTCAAGCTTCTAATAGCTCAATAGTGGTTAAGCCGTAGGCAAGCCCCGTAGGACTCCACTATTAAGACCATAGCTCTCGACGGTGATGCCCCGTTAACTGCACAAAGGCAGGCGCACTGCAAGGCTGAAAAATCCCTATTCTACTTACTCACAGGCAATTAATAATACCAACCATTTGTAGCTAGCTTGAGGACCTCCCTTCTTGAGCAAGAAAAGAGAAACCTTGAGCTCTGATACCAATGTAACATTTAATGGCCTAAAATCTTATTTGTAGCGGAAATTAGCATGAACATAGTGGGCATTTCATTAGAATAGATTCCTAATGATAATTACAAGAGTGCTTGGGTGGAGAGAGCAACAAAAAGCATAACACCTAGTTAGATAGCATCGACAATACTTTCAAAAGAGAGAGCAATTAAACTATTGACAACAGTTGAGGACCGGATTTGCATGGAGCCGGTCCCCCCTCCAAAAGGCTTTGTATTATGGTTTCTCCCATCAAGAGAGACATTGTACAATACAATTCTTTGTGTTCCTTCAAGACTAGCTAGTGCAATGAAGATGGAAGCTTCATACACCAAGCAAAACACTTAATCAAACACAACTTGAATTATCCCCGTTCTCAGACCCAAGACCTCACACACCTTCGAAGATGGTGAGAGCTAGCAGGGTATGAGAGTAGATTGAGAGGAAAAAGAAGTATCTTACGAGAAAGAAGTACATCTCCTCACATAATCACTCATATTAGCATAGCTTAGCTTAGTAATTAGCTTGGTAGAGAAGATGAGCATGCATTGAAGCTTGGCTCTTGGTTGGATTTGCATCCACATGCCAAGAGAGTGTTGATGTAGGCTTCTATCTCACAAGCTTGGAGTAGGTGATGAGCTCTCCATTAAAGCTTGGGAGGAGATAGAGTGTTTTTCCTTCACACATGGTCAAGTGTGAGAGTGTGTGTGTCAATGCCAAGCAAAAATCAGCCCCCTCTCTCTCTTGGGCGAGCCCTAGCTGCTAAGTTAGGCTGGCTTTTGCCTCATTGGACCTCCCCAGGTCAAGCCAATAGGGATTAAGCAGCATAAGTGATAGCCTTCTGACATGTGTCCCCCTTTCCCCTTTTGTGAGAGCTTTAGGTAATTAAATAATTAAACTAAACTCTCATTGGACCCCTTTGCCTCCTGGCCAATAGGAATCAGGCAAGCCATGGGGCTCCTGAATGCTCATTGGACCCCTTGGGAGACTGCCCAATAGTCTTCTAGGACACTTAATTCTTATTGGTTTCTTTTATTAAATGTTTTTAAATTAATTAAACTAGATTTACTCTAGCTTAATTCTCATTGGTCCACTTCAAGGGTCTTCCAATAGGAATTGGGCACACCTTGTGGGCATCTGGCCTAGGGAGCTGACATGTGTCCCTCATTCCCTTTGTGTAAAGGGAGCCTGTGTGTGTGTGTGTGGTTTTCTCTCTCATCCCCTAGCTTTGGGGCTCGCCCCCTCCCATGTAGGGATGCAGAAAGACTTTTTGGGCACACACACTAAGCATCCAATTTTCCCTAAGGTTGACCTTTGGACACAACCTTTGAATTTTGGAACCTTAGCATTTTGGAAGTCTTAATGGGCTGAACCTTAGGGTCTTTTTAGCCCGTTGTTTCACATGGCTCTTTTGCAGATGCCCCCCCCTTTGGATCCCTATTTTCCCTCCTTTGGATCCCTACTGTGGCCGGTCTGCTAACTTAACCAATATTCTAGCTTTTTCTCCCTTGGCACTTCCCCACATTAAATGATCAGTTTAATATGAGAAAATCATTTAGGAGAATTAGATATTGATTATTATGACAGTGGTTAAGCTGTAGGCAAGCCCCATAGGACTCCACTATTAAGACCATAGCTCTCGTCGGTGATGCCCCGTTAACTGCACGAAGGCAGGCGCACTGCAAGGCTGAAAAATCCCTATTCTACTTACTTACAGGCAATTAATAGTACCAACCATTTGTAGCTAGCTTTAGGACCTCCCTTCTTGAGAAAGAAAAGAGAAACCTTGAGCTCTGATACCAATGTAACATTTAATGGCCTAATAACTTATGTGTAGCGGAAATTAGCATGAACATAGTGGGAATTTCATTAGAATAGATTCCTAATGAGAATTACAAGAGTGCTTGGGTGGAGAGAGCAACAAAAAGCATAACACCTAGTTAGATAGCATCAACAATACTTTCAAAAGAGAGTGAAATTAAGCTATTGACAACAGTTGAGGACCGGATTTGCATGGAGCCAGTCCCCCCTCCAAAAGGCTTTGTGTTATGGTTTCTCCCATCAAGAGAGACATTGTACAATACAATTCTTTGTGTTCCTTCAAGACTAGCTAGTGCAATGAAGATGGAAGCTTCATGCACTAAGCAAAACACTTAATCAAACACAACTTGAATTATCCCCGTTCTCAGACCCAAGACCTCACACACCTTCGAAGATGGTGAGAGCTAGCAGGGTATGAGAGTAGATTGAGAGGAAGAAGGAGTATCTTACGAGAAAGATGTACATCTCCTCACATAATCACTCATATTAGCATAGCTTATCTTAGTAATTATCTTGGTAGAGGAGATGAGCATGCATTCAAGCTTGGCTCTTGGTTGGATTTGCATCCACATGCCAAGAGAGTGTCGATGTAGGCTTCTATCTCACAAGCTTGGAGTAGGTGATGAGCTCTCCCTTAAAGCTTGGGAGGAGATAGAGTATTCTTTCTTCACACATGAGCTTCTGTGAGTGTGTGTGTGATAATGCCTTGCAAAAATCAGCCCCCTCTCTCTCTTGGGCGAGCCCTTGTTGCTAATTTGGTCTGGCTTTTGCCTCATTGGACCTCCCCAAGTCAAGCCAATGGGTGTTAAGCAACATAAGTGATAGCCTTCTGACATGTGTCCCCCTTTCCTTTTTTGTGAGAGATTTAGGTAATTAAATAATTAAACTAAACTCTCATTGGACCCTTGGGGCTTCTGAATGCTCATTGGACCCCTTGGGAGATTGCCCAATAGTCTTCTAGGAGACTTAATTCTCATTGGTTTCTTTTATTAAATGTTTTTAAATTAATTAAATAGATTTACTCTAGCTTAATTCTCATTGGTCCACTTCAAGGGTCTTCCAATAGGAATTGGGCACACCTTGTGGGCATCTGGCCTAGGGAGCTGACATGTGTCCCTAATTCCCTTTGTGTAAAGGGAGCCTGCGTGTGTGTGTGTGGCTTTCTCTCTCATCCCCTACCTTTAGGGCTCGCCCCCTCCCATGTAGGGATGTGCAAACACTTTTAGGGCACACACAAAGCATCCAATTTTACCTAGGGTTGACCTTTTGGACACAACCTTTGAATTTTGGAACCTTAGCATTTTGGAAGTCTTAATGGGCTGAACCTTAGGGTCTTTTTAGCCCATTCTTGCACATGGATCTTTTGCAGATGGCCCCCCCTTTGGATCCCTATTTTCCCTCCTTTGGATCCCTACTGTGGCCGGTCTGCTAGCTTAACCAATATTCTAGCTTTTTCTCCCCTGGTACCTCCCCACATTAAATGATCAGTTTAATATGATAAAATCATTTAGGAGAATTAGACATTGATTATTATGACAAGATGCGAGGTGCAATCTTTGGATCCATGAATGTAGAGCTTGAAGTACTAAAGGAGCAGGTCCAGATGGCTGATCAAACAGAGCAATGGAACCCAAGTAATTGGAGTTTGAAGATACGGTGTGTAGTAGATTCTTGTAGGATAGGGCAACTCGGGATAGGTGGCCCAAGTGGATGTTAAGGTATAGGCGTGTAGTGCTTAATTTATGGAGCTTACCTGTATTTTTAGATTGCAGATTAGAGCTACCAGTTGCAGCTTATGGCCCATCGAAGTTTTGCTGGGGGCTAGGTTGGTGCCCACCTGACCACATACAGAGGTGTGCCATTTGGTGTTTTTTGGACCGCGACATAGTTCAAGGAGGTGGTGCGCAATGTATGGAGCTAGCAAGAGTTGACGGCATGTCAAAGGGATCCCAGAGCAGAAAGTTACAACAGCCGGAAGGTTAGATGCATTTGCCCAGAATTGGCTAGAGGTGGTTCTCGCGGTTTTTGCAGCCTCGGCTCGGGGACTCGAGGAGTTTTGAGGTGCGGCTAGAGCCGGGGGTGTTCAAGTCGACATGATGAAATTTTGGCCGGCTTTTACGGCTTGGTAATTGGATCGGCGGGTGGCAACTAGCAAGCAATTCAAATTGGGAAAGCACGGATGGATCTTTTCAAAGCTTTTGGGATTTTATAATAGTAATTTTAAGTTGTTGAAGGCTTTAGAGTGTCCTCTCACAGGAGGTGCCACGTGGCAGTAGAAAATCCCACATGCGGGATGAGATAGCCCAGGGATAGTGCATATGACCTAGGTGTGAGCCTTTGAAGGGATTTGAGTAGCGAGGGGAGCTCCCCCTTGAGCACACTGATGGCGGGTTCCTGCGGCTTTGTGTTGGCGGTGCCAATGGCACACGGCGGCTGTTTTGCCTAGCCGTTGGTGAATGGGGGTGGTCTTGCCCAGTAGCGCGCTCGCTGTGGTGGTCACGATAGTGAGAGTTGAACGATGACATGGCATGCACGTCCGCAAGGACAGGGTCCTGCAGGCCCAAGGATGTCAAATATGTTTGAAGGTAGAGGGGTACCCCCCCAATAGCAATGTCGCTATTGCTCTTTTGGGGGAGGTTCCACGACATGTGGCCAACATACAGGATAGATAGAGAGATAGTTCAAAGGCTTCAAGAGGCAAGGCAAAGGAGCCAATCCCGCCCACCACAAAGGCCAAGGAGTAAGAAGTGACAAAAGAGAGAGAAAGAAAAAGGAAAGAGCTTTCCCAAAGGGCTATGCAAAGAAAGTCGGGCGGCCAAATTGGGCAGAGAGAGGTACCATGTAGTTACCAAAACAAACAAGTGTGCCAAGTGGTGGCAATGCAAAAAAAATTCTAAATGAAGCTTCACTTGATTGTACAAGCTTGATAGCTCCTTGTTTTTTCTTTTTTAGCCTTAGCCAAGCCTTATAAAAAGGGATAGAAGTGAATTTTAAGGGATTTCTTGCCAGAGATAGTTGTGGGAGGCTTGCAAGCTTGTGTGTTGTAAGCTTGCCATTGGAGCTGCAGGCTTGGTTGTACTATCTCCCTGTGCAATACTACTTAACATTTTCCCCTGTTTCTCGTGTTTCTTCTCCCCATTCCCTCCTTTTCTCTCGCTCTTTGTGTACTTGCCAGTGCTTGCAGAGGGTATGCCTGCAGCTTGAAGTGTGTTACTAAGAGGGCAGAATAGGGGTGTCTTGTGAGCTGGAAAGGGTGAGCTGAGCAGTGTGGGTGTATTTGTGCTGGAAAGTGTTTCTGTAGGGTAGGAGATAGTTGTTCTGTGTTCCAAGGTGGTTCTATTACTGCAAATTAGCCAATTTTTGAAGGTGTCATTTGAGAGGTTAGGGGTGTTGTGGATACCCTGAGTTGTAGGGAAGCTTTGTGTTGTGTGTCAGGTGTGGACCTCATTCCCCCTCTCCATCTTTTGGTTCCCTCACGGAGGAGCAACTGATGAGGAGCAATTGATTGCTTGTCGGTTTTGATAAAAGACAATTATTTCCATTAAGGAGAGACGAAAACGCATAGTAATGGACCATTTTCCACCAGAGAAGAAGATCCAGAAGAGTGGATGGCCGATTTTGAGTTGTATATGCTATCACTGCATATGCCAAATGAAGATAGCAAAATGAAAACGTCTCCGCTATTGTTGTGGGGAAGAGCAAAGAAATGGTTCTATGCCTTGGAAGGAGAGCCAAGACTTATGTGGCCGGTGTTGCGGGCCTGTTTTTTACACGACTTACATAAAGAGGTATCTCCTGTCAATCTGGATGCAAGATTGAAGTAGTTGAAGCAGGATGTGAACAAGGAGTTTGGTGTTTTTCTCGCCCGTTTTGAACAGTGCTTGAGAGACTTTGTAGTAGCCATGCAGTTGGTCAATGGGGGTGAGTACTTTGAATTGGAAAAATTTATGGCTTGTTTGCATCCCAAAGTTTGTGAAAAGGTGGATTTTGAGGGCCCGGAGAATTACAACGGGGCTGTTGCTATAGCATGGTCAAAGAACCAAAAAATTAAAAAAAAGATTGAGCAAGGTGCGTTGGGATACGAGGCGATGGTTCCCAATCCGGACTCAAGTCCGAGGGAAGAAGTTCAAGTGGAGGATCAGCATAATCAAGGGGTATCAACCGTTCCTCAACAATGGGTATGCACAATTCAAGATTTGTCTGAGAAAATGCAAGAGTTGCATTAAAGTTTAATGGACAAAGGTTAGGCAAAAACAAGAAGAGGTAGATCTAGGCAAATTCCTGGAAGATGCTACAATTGGGGAGAGGAGGACCATTATGCTCCAGATTGCCCTCACCCACTGAGGGAAAGGGGAGGTATGTATCCTCTGTGTGGTCAAGGCAGGGGTCAGGCGCATCTTAATCGTCAAAGGGAGCAACAAGAAATCAAAAACCAAGTACAGGCGGCTCCTTTAGGTAATGATGAAGTGCAAAGTGTTAATAATATTGGTGTTGACAGGCATGAGGTTGATATTATGGCTTAGAAAAGAGCAAGGAGCGAAAGAGAGACGGAGACAGAATGGGAAAATAGATCAAAGTAGGGTTAAGGGAAAGTGAACAAAGGTAGAGAGCAGCCAGAGCCAAGCAAGAGGAGGTGAAGATGAAGAATTACACATAAGGATTTTCAGTTGGGGTGCGGTAATCCTGAATATGATATGGTAAGAGATGTCCAAAATCAAAAAGCTAACATCACTTTTGGGTAATTGCTTGCATTAAACCCTAAATTAAGGAGCCAGTGGTCAACCAATGTCAGTATGAGGCTTCCCGGAGTAAGAGAAGATGTGCAAAAGGTAGGAGATAGTTGTTCTGTGTGCCGAGGTGGTTCTGTTAGTGCAAATTAGCCAATTTGAAGGTGTTATTTGAGAGGTTAGGGGTGCCGTGGATACCCTGAGCTATAGGGAGGCTTTATGTTGTGTGTCGGGTGTGGACCTCATTCCCCCTCTACAACGCATACACACACACACACAAGGAGATGATGAAGAAGATGGAGATGGAGCAAGAGCACTCTTCAATTGCACAAATGAAAGAATGAGTCATTTTTAGGTTTAGGTGACTTTTATATGAGCTCACCCATTCACACTTGGGCACCCATGCTTAGCCAACTAACCCTTGATTGTTCCAATTAGAGTGCACCTCTCATGGGCGATCACTCTTACCCTTTTTCTATTGGATCGACAAGCTCGGTCCTGGACTCTAAACAATGTAATGTCTGTGGATGTTTACTGGGCCGACGCTCATTTGCCAAGGTTAGTACCAAGCGATAAGTGGTGTTGGGCAGTCACCAGGCCTCCTATTCGCTTGGTGTTGACTTCACTATTTCATGTAATGTCTTATACATCAAGGTCAACACTGCTAAATCAAACAAAACTGACACAGTAATTGCATTCTTATATACAAATAAAAAGCATATGCAGTTGTAGGCAGATAAATTGATTGGTAACAAAATATTAAACAATTTGCTAGCAATAAACATTAAATTGTAATATAATCAAACGCATAAACAGTTGTAAAGGTAAAAAAACTAAACAAGTCTGGGGTCGCTAATTCAACGATCAAAGGCACTAGAGATCAACTATTAATACCAAGGGCAAGCTTCTCAATTTTCTTTGGTCAATAAGTTGTTTAATTGCGAGAGCCAAGTATTTCATGTCTGAGGGATGACTAGAGGCTATACCTAGAAGACCTTGTAGTTAAGATAGGAAAAGGAATTGCTCATGAAATCATTGCGTGACTTATTTTCTTTTCTTTAACCCCCCAAAGTCTTTTCACAGTGATCCAATTTTGATGTGTGTGCTTATTTTGTATGCCTTGGGTTTTTTACTAGAAGAAGCGCTCACACTGGGAACCTCTAGGGATCTAGTACCATAGGCGATACATGTGAGTGAAGTACCAAATCAAGCTGAGATTTCTCTTCCCGCTTAAGATTTTACATTGTGGCACTTTGATTTTTTTGTTTGTTCGTGTTCAGCATTTACATTTTGTAACTTTGGGGGGTCATATAACACTGATACCCTCCCCACGCTCATCACATTAGTAAACTCCCTTTATAATACTTAAGTTAAAGGTCAATAGGGACTAAGCTCACTAGAAAGGCCTAGTACATTTCACACAATGTTGCCTAAAACAAATTAAGAACCTAAGTAACCATTGATTATTAGGGAGGCATTCCCCTTGGTATTTAAGAGTAGATCTCTAACACCTATCTTGTTCAAACTAGCTTAGTCGGACTGCTTGAATTTTAAACCTAGACAAGTGCTTATGACAAAAAAATACATTGAATTTAAAGTTTGATACTAAGCAAATGCGTTGAATATTATGCTACCAATCACAATTAAGGCAGACAAAAAAGGATGCAAAAAAGATAAGGGGCACTACAAGAGGTACTTTACATTAGCGACGCTCGCAGTGTGACGCTCAAAAGTGAAAATCCACAACATTGCTATGGGTGTAGCTATAGGCATCCCTATTCTATTTGTTGCATAGCAACGTCTATAGCGACACCGACATGGAAAAAAAATAAACCAAGAGCGCCAAAAACTCAGATCTCAGATCTGAGTTTTCGATTTTAAGCGAAAGAGGTAACTCGTGCTCTCCCTCTCTCTCTCTCTCTCTCACTCTCTCTCTCTCTTTCTCCCCCCCACATCCCCCCCCCCCCCCCCCCCCCCCCACACACACACACACACACAAGGAGAGGAAAGAGATCCAGGTATGCTTATTCCCTCTCCTCTCTCTCATGTTTCCTTCTCCTCTTTCTCTCTCTCTCCCTCTCTCGCTCTCTCACACACACACACACACACACACACATTGTGTCTTTGAGAGAGAGAGAGAGAGAGAGAGAGAGAGAGAGAGAGAGAGAAAGAGCATGCATAAACAAAAAACACATACACACACATGCATAAACAAAGAATGCATACACACACACATATTGAGAGAGGGAAAAAGAGAGAGAGAGAGAGAGAGAGAGAGAGAGAGAGAGAGAGAGAGAGAGAGAAAGTAAAGAGAGAGAATGAGAGATATAAAACAGAGAGAGAGAGAGAGGAGAAAACAAAGAGAAAGAGAAAGAAGGAGAAAGAGAGAGAGAATAAAAAACCAAAGAGAGAGAGAGAGGGGGGGAGAAGACGAAAGAGAGAGGTAAGGGGAGAAAACAAAGAGAGAGAGAGAGAGAGAGAGAGAGAGAGAGATTAGGTTAAGATTTAAATTAAATTCAAGATTAGGTTAGATTACATTTAGATTTATGTTTATGTTTAGTTTAAGATTAGGTTAGATTTAAAATTAGGCAAATATTTAAGATTAGCTAGCTATGTTAGATTTAAGTTAGAGTACATTTAGGTTTAGAATTTAAAATTGGATTAGATTTAGATTTATGTTGAGTTTAAGATTAAATTAGATTTAGATTTGAAATTAAGACAAGATTTAAGATTAAATAGATTTAAATTAGATTACATTTAGATTTAGGTTAGATTTAAGATTAGATTAGATCTAGGTTTATATTCGATTTAAGATTAGATTATATTTAGGTTAGATTTAGTGCATGTCAATGAAGGCACGCTTTGCCCAAAGAGCAAACACTAGTTACACAACCATATGTATATTCCCATCAGAATTTGACACCTATTAACTCACACACTAACCATATTCAATTAGCAACGAATCACCACATGTTCAATTAGGTTAGATTTAAACTTAGATTTTGGATTTAATTTTTATATTGAAGTCTACCTTTGGGATTACGGTAAAACAGTTAGAGTTAGGTGAACGGTGATTCCTTTCTTCCTCTCTACGGATGCGACATTAAGTTGGAAAGCTTTTAACGGCATGATACTCAGATTGCAGGCCAGCATGTAATGTGCTAAGTAATCCATCAAACAAAAATCTGATGTGAAGAGATGTTAAGATGCTATGAATTGCTACAGCTAGAGAAGAGGCAAAGGGGTTTTGTCCACGACATGAACTATCATGTAGATGTGGGTGTGTAGATTTCTCGTAATCACAAATATATGCATTGACCAATAAAAACGAGATTATAACCCGGTGGTTTTGATCTCCGTGCACCTCTAGAGTGAGGTGTGCGGGGATTGGACGTTACTAGAGAATATGAGGTAGTTTACAATGTGAACACACACACACACACACACACACACACACAGAGAGAGAGAGAGAGACAGAGAGAGAGAGAGAGAGAGAGAGAGATAAAAGATGGAGGATGCCAATAGAAGATTAAATTTATGTCCAGGTTATAAGGTTTTACCTTCATTATGAGTAGTGACGAGGATGTGGGGCCGTCCAGCGGAAACACCTATCTCTCAACAAGGATCTTATGTCCTTGTAATCAATGCAAGCATGCTGTGCAACGGACAAGACACGTTTCTTTGCAGCACATTCGCGCATTTGGCAAGTTGGATCCATCTATTACAGATCAATTTTTTGCCAATTATAACTCGTCGGACTCTGACGTTGGCCAACAGGTAGCAATCTTGCAACCCAATAGTCGTGTTCGCAGGCGCTTTGGTCAAGCAGCATACGTGAGGCTACAAGATGTAGCCTCTGATAGCTCGAAGGATGATCATTTAGACCACATTCCCAACGAGGCAATGCTAGAGCCCAAGATCGATGAAATGATTGAAATGATCATGGATTCAGAAAGGCTTATCTATCATGATATAAAAGGTGAAGCCAGTAATCCATTGTATAATGGAATACGTGTGTCTAGATTGAAGGTGCTCCTGGTTCTTTTCAACATGCAAGAAAAATTTGGATGGAGTGACACTAGCGTCACAATGCTTTTCAGGTGATCTATTACAATGTGTTTACTTTAATAAAAAACTCTAGATGTATAATGATCTGATAGATTACTTACACAAGTGTACCGCATTTTTTTCATTGTGTTGATTGCCCAAAGAGCACATACTGCCAGCTGATAATGTGATGCCACATTCCAAAGAGGAAGCAAGAAAGATCTTGCAAAATTTGGGGATGGATTACAATTCAATTCATGCTTGTCCTAACGACTGCATTCTTTTCAGAGAAAATATATAGACATGGAGAAGTGTCCGAAATGTGATTCCAAGAGATATAGAGTAGATCTCCACGGAACAAAAACTCCACAAATGTTTTGCGACATTTTTCTTTGCTTCCTCACATCAAGAATTTCTTCCAATGTAAGTCCATGGCCGCTCTAGCATCATGGCATGAGGAGAATAAATCTTTGGATGGTGTGCTATGG
Source organism: Adiantum capillus-veneris (assembly GCF_014529385.1). NCBI lineage: Eukaryota > Viridiplantae > Streptophyta > Polypodiopsida > Polypodiales > Pteridaceae > Adiantum > Adiantum capillus-veneris. The sequence continues at coordinate 6,913,505 of NC_140940.1, read as the reverse complement.
ATTCCTGCAGTTTGCGCAGCCTGGAAACATATAGACAAAACATGACCAGATTTTTGCCAGGAAAGCTCAAAAGTTTCACCTAGGCCTGGCTATGGATGACATAAAATTCATTTGGTCAAAGATCAACATCTTACAGTGTATGGCCCATTGTCATCCTCAACTACAACATTCCCCCAATGGTTGACTACCAAGAAGGGGCACCTGTGGCTAAGCTTGATTGTGCCGGGGTGATATAAAGTGAGGAATATGGATATGTATCTTTGTACACTATTGGAAGAGCTACAACAATTGTGGATTGGCATAGAAGTGGTGGATATTATCCGACACACAGGTCGACGGAATGCTTTGATCAGAGGTATTCTAATGTGGACCGTGCATGACTATCCCGGACTAACATAATGCTCAGGTGATTTACACTCAAACTCAGACACTGTAAATCTTGGTTTTTCTCAAGCTTATCTATTGTCATGTGTATACATGAAGGGCTTCAAACAAGTGGATATAGAGCATGTGTCACATGTGGACCTAGACTTAATGCACGTCGGGCACCCTAATTGAAGAAGCAAATCTATGAAGGTCATCAAGCGTATCTTCCAAAGAATCATGTGTTACACGATGGATATTTGGGAAGAGAGCCGATGAGGATGTCTGCACAAGCATGGTTATAGCAGAAGGAGATGTGTGATGACGGTTTTACCCCAGGCATGAAGAGACTCTCTCTATGGTACGAGTTACCATATTGGCCCCGACTCATGATCAATCACTTGCTCAATCCAATGCACATATTCAAAAATGTGAATAATCTGCTATGGGACCATCTGACTGGCAAGAAAGATAATTTGGGAGCCATGATTGACCTTAGAAATGTGGATCGTATGGAGCAATATTGGCTACAGACATCATCCGATGGGTCGATAAAGCTCCCTAAAGCGTCATGGATTTTGACAGGAGCCCAAGAACGCAAAGTAAAAGAGACCATTCAATCTGCACGGATCCCCACTGGCGTAATGTACTCGCTCCGAACGTGTTTCACTAAAGAAGGAAAGCGTACCAGTTTGAAGTCACACAAGTGGCATAAAATGTGTTAGGTATGTTTGAAGTGGAATATATCATAGTGGGAATTGTGTAAAAAATTTGCATGTGGACTTTTATATCATTGCTAGACGTGTTTTGCAGTTTATTTTATCGGTGTCCATTGAGGGATGTTTGTCTCCTGATGTCCATAACACAATCTACAAACTTGCAAAGTTGGTGCAATGGATCTCACAAAAGGAGATCATGTAGACTCCATACCATTCACCAAACTAAACGATGCGGAGGTTGTGTGCATGTTGGAGAAACACTTTCCTACTACCATGCTAACCATTCAAGTGAATCTTCTTGTTCACATAGTTGATGAGGTGGAAACAGCTGGCATAGTACATTCCAGATGGATTTTCTTTTTAGAACGTTTCACGAAAACACTTAAGGGATATGTGCATCAGAAGGAACGTCTGGAGGGTAGCATGGCAGAAGGTTGGCTGGTATCAGAGTCCCTAGTTTACATTGGAGAGTGGCTAGATGGATTTGATAAAGCCCGGGACATGCTATGGAAAACCATAGATGATGAGCGCATATCTGGAATTGTCATGTGCAATCTCAGTGTTGAGAAGAAGATGACGAAAGATCTAGAGGCTAAAATGAATCGATTTTGTATGCTTCACAATCCAGTGATGCAAAAGTAGATTTCACAATACGAGGATGCAAAGCAAGAGCGACAAAGGGCACGGATCAAGTGCAGATGGGGAAGACGACCATCGATGCATTATTCGGTGGGTCTGGAGAGCCTACCAACATTTATGAGCGTAAGATGGTTGCACAACCAATTGAAAAGCGTACAATAGTGCGGTGAAGAAGTGACTGAGGAGGAGTGGGAGTACTCTTGGGGTTGCGCAACCAAGGTAAGTTTGCAATGTACGACTAGTGACTTTCTAGATGTTTGAATGGCCACTCATAATCTTTGTTGGCTGTAGTATAAGTCATACACAAAAGCATGGTGTAAAGGTCAACATTTTAGGGTGGAACGGATTGACAAAAAGCATTTTACTTAAGATTGTGCAATCATGGCAAAACTTGAACAGTCTAGTTGACGACGGTCCTTTGATGCAGATCATGTGGTGGCAGAACTCACTTACTTCGACATGCTACAAGAGATTTTGAGGATCAAATATAGAGGATACTTGTTCGACGTAGTGCAATGGTTCAAGGTAAACATGGAGGGTTGCAGCACTATTGTGCGCAGAGGAGAGTTTGGTTTCGTTGAGGTGGATTAAACTAAAAAATGGACCAACCTAAGAGACACTTTTGTACTACTCGAGCATTGTGAACAAGTAAGCATGTAAATAGTTAACATCCAATTTTAGAAGTTATGTGGCTCTGGCAGGTGATATTTCATCCTACAAAGTCTGCATCCAACTGGTGGTACGTCATAGAGGTAACCCCTCGTAGTGCACGAATGTATGAGGGCTACCATGTGCCAATCATAGCAGCATCAATGGAGGAGATTGGAGAAGATGCTCAATCAAAAGCCGCTGAGGTGGTGCTAGACGAGCATCAAGATGCTACTCCCTATGGGGTGCATGCAGAGGATCTAAAAAATGAAATGAAGGACATTTGCCTAAACGAAGAGCTCTATATAGACATAGGGAGTTATGCTGAGCTATGCGAGGATGAGAGAGAGACGTATTAAATCCATAAAAATTGTATTTGAACATTTTTTCTTCGTTTTATAATATATATTGTATTCACGTGGCTATACTTGAGAAATGTAAATTGTGTTTAATCGTCATTGCGACCACTCCAAGTATGCATGCTCCAAGTATGTTCTCACAAGCAGGGACACTCCTCGATGTGTCGTGAAAGTATGATATGCCAACAAGCACTACGCTCTGAGTGCGATGGAGACTGAGGTTGCAATCCCAAAGGAGGTGATTTGTCTCTGCTCATAGATGCTGCTCATCCCTCCACTAGATCTAGTTGATTAGATGAAAGAGATGCTAAGAAGCACTACTCCTGCTTCTTAGCATCTCTTTCACCCGATCAACTAGATCTAGTGGATGGAAAAGCATCATCTATGCGCAGAGAGGGATCACCTCCATCATGATTGTAGCCTCAATCTTCATCGCACTTGGAGCATAGTGCTTTTACAAGATACGAAGAATGTACACGGGAAACAAATTCACAAGAAATTCACAGGAATCTCTCTGCACTGGAGTCCCTCCCCCTTTATGAGTCCTCTCTCTCTCTCTCTACTTGTCCATGTTTTCTTCTCCATTCAATATTAAGATTAAATGTTCGTGTGTCTAATGCAGGTATGGATGATGATGAGTTTCTTTCTTCTTTGTCACCCTAGGAGAGGTAGTGGTACGAGCACCATCACATCATTCTACTCCTTCATCGTCTCCCTCTGTTTTAGAGCATTCACCATGCTCTGAAGCTTCAGTGTCGACGAGACGATCTTCACACTTGTCTAGGCACCGACGCGCTAGTGGTGGCGGCGGTTGTTTTTGTGGGGATGCCACCACTAATTCCTCAACACCCCCTCGTGTTCGATGAGGCTCTTTACCTTCCCCTTCTTTGCTTGTCCCCACACGAGCCACGACAGTGCCATCTACGCCAGGTTTTGCACGGCTATCGGCTATTCTTGGCTATATACCACTACCTACTCCTTTGGAAGTCACCCCAATCAACACTCCTTGCTTTGGGACCTAGACTCTAGTGGAGACACCTAACATCCATACCCCCATCAACACGTTACTAGAGACCCCTACCGGGACACCCAGATTCACGCGTGATAGGCGAGAGGGCTTGCGGTACTCCATCGACATCAGCAGCGGTATCATCTTGGATGATGAAGGCAAGAAGGTGATCTTGTGCATGCACGGTCTTTGCTCTCAGGTGTTTAGACACTACATACTAAACACCTGGAGTGAAGTACCAAGTGAATTAAAAGATAGAGTCACCAACAAGTTGCATGACGAGTTTCTGGTGTCAACACGGGATGAGCGCTTCAATGAAGACCTGATGAGGGTTCGAATGCGCAAATACTGCAAGCACAAGCATTTTGAAGTGCAAAAAGCAATAAAGCATGGGTGGAACATACCAAATTGGCTGGCTAAAGAAGATTGGAAGAATGCAAAGCGAGCAGCATGCAAGAATCCTGACAAGTGGAAGCAACAAAAGGAGGCAGCCAAAGCGCGAGTAGAGGCAGGGAGCTCACACCACTTGGGGAGCGTCGGGTGGGAATCATTTGAGGCCAATTTTGTAAGTGTTTTTACATTTCTCTTTAGGTGTGGTAGTTACATCTATTTGTACTTTTAAATTCTAACGTAATTGATTCTTTGTATGTTTTGAACAGTGGTCAATGACAGGACGTGACCCCACACCGTACGAGCGCGAGTACGCAGGCAGAAAGGGCTTAAACGCCCTAATGGAAATTCTAAGTTCTAAATTCTAAGTTCCATTAGGGCTTAAACGCCCTAATGGAAATTCTAAGTTCTCACGACGGCATGGTTAGTATTAGGGTTTACTCTTTTCTATTTGTTGTATTGTTTTGTAAAATATATGTTTATACTTATAGAAAGTTGTCTTATTGTTTTTTTCTGCAGAATCCGATAGATATGCCGCTTGGACGTGATGAGATAGCTGATTAAACGATGTCAATATAGCCATAGATAGATAGCATTAGTTTCCTTTTGTCATAGCATGTATAGTGAGATGACGTGTATACGTCTTTTCGTAACTATTGAAAAACCGTGTATATTTTCTTAATAATGACAATGGTGTTGTAACTATTACATTTGCAACGCTTCACAATTAAGTGATTTTTCCTATAATGTGTACAATTGTCATTGATTTACTTTCATCAATTTACTTTTGCTAGTTTTGTATCTTTATTCTGCAAACAATACTATGGATGATGGAGTTAATGGTTATATTGTCTTGTGGGTGACTACTTTGGGTCTATACCTTGCATTTTCTTTCAAAGGTGAATCTGGGCTTATCTTGGATTCATTTAGGATTACTCTATTATTGAAACATTTAATATGGTTGATGGGTGGTAAATCATTCAATGCCCTGCCACCCAAAACATTTTACTCTCCGGTGTCGCTATAAGCGTTGCTATATAAGGCTCTGCAACGTCGCTATGAGCGTCTCTATAGGTAGCCTCTAATCGTTGCTATAAGCGTCACTATAGGTGTTGCTATATAGCGACGAGTATAGAGACGCATATAGCGATGATTATAACGATGCTCATAGAGACATTCCCGTAGACATGGTGTTAGCGACAGTCTTAGCGACGTTGAGGAGTATAGAAACCCAATGTATTTTTGTCGCTAAAAACGTCACAAGTGCACACAACGTCTTGTAGTGGGGCAATGCTAATGGATAAGAAACACCTATTTGTGTTGATGATTGTGCTTGATTTGAAGGGTGAACAAGAGAAAGATTCCATGAAGGTCCAAATTCTAACAACAACAACATGTTCCTGTACATACTAGAAAACACAAAGAATATGTCTAGGAGGCACATCAATGGGAAGAGGTACCAACCGTTATTTAACACAAATAAACGACATAAGGAACCCTAATTTAATTATTTGCACTCCCCTAGAGAGTCAAGGGAATAGGATATTGTAGATATTGGGGTAGAATCCTGAGGCTAACCCCCTATCCTCGTCGTCGAGAAAAACAAATTTATCATCGGTGAGACCATGTGTACCATCCCTGTAATCATGTAAATTTTCTTCATCATTAGAGGCACCAATGGTTGTTAAGAAGGTCACTAGACATCTAGTCATTTTGGTCAAAAGGGTAGGCTTGTGCAATGGGAGAAACACTCTCTACTAAGTATAATTCAATCGTGGTCTAGAGACATATTAACCATTCTAACTCATCAAAATTCCTCTCACATGCTAGCATACCTTCCAAATCCCATTCACACGCAAGCACCAAAAAGGCCATGTGAAACACTTGTGAAAGTTAACAAGGGTACCTCGCACCCAAGGCAAGAGTGGATTACTCTAGCATACTAGCCATATCTGTACACACAGATAGATGATGATCAGAGTGAAAATATTATAAGGGTCGTGTCTAAAGGTCGTTTCCTTGAGCATAATGTGTTTTTATGATTTTGTGTTATGTGTAGAACTTGAAGGTTTCCAGATTATTGTTTGGTGGCTCTTGCTCTTGTACTTTCTTATTTTTGTTTTTTGTGAGTATAAGGCTCTATATATACATTCCCTAAGATTGGGAGATTGAGAGGCTAGTGAGGAAGGTTGAGAGGGAAGCAAGGGAATGATGGATGTCAGCAAACACTCCCCCCTTCCTTGGGTAGATCATACCTTTGGAAATGATATCATCACCTTTTGAAACCAATTGTTCCAAGTTGTTATGGGTGAAGGCTTTAACCCATAGTTCTTGACCACCCTATGCGTTTCATCTAGTTGTAAGGGTGGTAAGGTACTCTTCCATGATTTTATTTGCAACGTTTTTGTAGGTGGTGAACTTACAACGAGAGGTGCAAACTCTTCCTTGTTTGTATGGATATGTACAATGGTAGGTGGAGGTTGTGTCAAAGCTTATATTTCCGTATAGTAACTACATGAAGATCAAGAAGCTTCATTTGACTTCCCTATTCCTAAGATAGGTGAAAAAAATCGTTCTTTCTTTGATACCCAAACTAGCTCTGGAGTGGGTGTGTAGCATTCGGTGATTTTTTCCTTTCCACAATCTTCAATTTGTTTGGAGCTACAAGATTGGGATCACATGGGTCAGGTGACAGGTAAGAGCACAATTGATGTTTTGGCACCCATATTTGATCATTTCCTTAATAGTAGCCTTGGGCTTCCAATAATTTTTTGGGAATCCAACGCAACATTTCTTGGGGCCAGTGGGACATCTCTTACCAGGCTCTTGTCTTTGAGCACTAGCCATGGTTGCTAAAGAATCTTTAGGGACCCACTTGTATGTTTTCTTTGCTATATTAGGATGGGTCTTGTGTGTCTCAAGCTTTATTTCAACTACAACAGTTGAAGCTCTAGAGAGTTGGGCTATGGGGACATATTGTTGATCCTCTTGGACATGCAATGTTCTGGGTTTTACAACAACGCATTACCGTGCGGAACCAAAGCAGCCCTTCACTCAATTAAACTGACTCATGCGAATGCGAGATGAAGACAAGTGAAAACAAGACCCCAGGGACTATGGCTTGAGTGGTAGGGCTAAGAGTTGGTTTCTGTATGTTGTGACACCCCTAGTCTTCCAATCAATAGTGCATTTGGTGGCTATCATCCACATGCATCATAGGTTTATATTACCCTCCATAGTTCTAGTAGGCATGAACAAAAAGTCTTGAGCCACAACCCCATTTTCATAAATGATGGAAGTGTGCCATATTCCAAAAACCGTAGTTTCTTTCTTGCTGACACCCTTGACTTGGGAAATACTCTCAGATAGAGGTGGCTTCCCTAACTGACACCAAACTCCATAGGATAACATATTATACTTAGCACCTGTGTGTTATATAGCACTTTTCCATAGGTGCTATTTATCTCAATAGGGTATCATAGAGGTGTGTCAGAGTCCAACCAATCATCCTCTGTTTCAATGTGGAATGCATGTGTAACTCCTAGGTTGGCCTCTACGGTAGATTTCTTTTCATTTATTATAGCGTGCACATTTTCTCGATATTGTCGCCTGTTATATCTCTTACTCTTCTTGTCTAATATTTGATTATGGCCAATCTCTAGTGAAGAGTCATTAGATGAATCGCTACTTGTGTCTTCTGCTCCCTTGGATAGATTGTCATCTAGGGTACCATTGGGCCCTGAATGGTTTGTCCCCACATTTTCACTAAGATTTAACTCAGATTCTTTGTCCTCACAATAAATTTCAATTGATGATTTTTGACCCCAAATCAAGTGGTCTATAGTCTTGTGAGACGCTACTAGCTCCAATGCCAGTCAAACCTTCATCTTGTAGGTTATCAAAAGCTATATGCACTGCTTCTAGCATATTTAAGGATACGAGTGGTGGAATTTCATCCCCCTCAGGTGTTACTCAGGTTGTCCCCCTATTTCCCCAAGTGTCTATGGTTGCTGTTAAGTGGACCCAATCAACATTGTCCGACTCAGTCATCCCAGGTAGTACATCCATATAAGGAGAATCTTCCCCAAAATCAGTGTCCATTTTGCACGTGTAACAAATACTACAATGGGGCTGAGTGAACCGTGGGTCAGATCTATGGTCAATTATAAACCTGTTTCCTAGATGATGTGCTCGACTAGTTACAAGATCCACTCGAATGATAGAATCTTGGAACTACAAGTAGACATGGTTTTTAGACCAGCCCTGCACCATTTTTGCTTCCCTCATGAAAGGACGTCCTAAGATCATCTCAGATGCCATAGTGTGCTTAGAGGAATCCATAACAATGAAGGTATTTCTTATTTTATTTCCTAATACCTTGATCTTGAGATCTTCTAGCATCCCAATAGCTACCTATTGACCATCTTTACTAATATGGTTGTGGTCCCAAGGTGAGGTCTTCCCATAGTTTCCCAATAATTTTTAGCCACAATGCTAAGCCCAGTGCCACCATCAAGGATTTCCTTCTCAGTTACTCCCTTGGTAGTGATTGGTATTTTTGCATTGGATTCATCACCCTCAAATTATTGTTCCAACTTGTTAACAGGTATTTCTACAACAACGTTCTTATCTAGGTTGGGTTGTGAATCTAAGTGTTCCTCCTCTATTGGCATCTCCCTAGCTCCATCAATGTGTGAAAATTGTGGTAGCCCGACCTTCAATTCTCCATTGAGGAAATCTCGAAGAGCTAAGAATAGATTAGGTTCTCCATATAGTTTGGATATGATGGTGTTTCTAACTTCTGAAGCCATGAAATTCATCAATTTGGCAATATTTAACAGCACCTTTTGGGCTTTAGTCCATTGACATGGGGAAAATGGGATCTTCATTTCTACGAGAGGGTAAGGTATTCCCTTTGTAAACATTCTTTCCAACAAGAAGTGAGTATGCCCACTTTCCCATGATTTTAGGTCACTTTCTTCTTGGATGACACTAGGTATGGCTAGGGGTATATGGAATTTGTGAGGTTGTTGTTGCATAGGGAACATCTGGATCTGCCTGGGTGCTGGTTCTAGATCCCTTCGGGTATCTTCTACCAAACTCCTTAATTTCTTGACTCGCTCGAATTCCTCTGTAGGGTTTGGATAAGTTCTTATCTTCTTCTTGGATCCTGGACATTGTGGATCATGAAGATCTTCCTTGTTGGTTTCTTTATTAATGGTCATTTTGATCTCCATGGTTTCACCTGAATAAGAATCCTCTTTAGCATCCTTCATATATATAGGGTTGTCACCAGTCTCTATGTTGGTCTTTGAACTGTGGTCTGACTTTGCTGATTTTTGCGATCTCTTCCTTTGTGTTTTTTTTTTGTTTGAGATTGGGCATTTGATGCCGTGTCTCTTTCTTCAAGAATATAAATTTATTTTTGGAGTATCGATTGTGTGAGTACGTTTGCTGGTACCACACGTGTACTTTGTGATGGCTTCTCGGTACCCTCAATCAAGTTTAATGGTGTGATCTTTGGTGCATTTGGATTATTCGACAATAAGGCAATCAAATGATCAATGCCACATCGATTACACATGAGTATCAGCATTGTATATGTGCTCGCTTGATTGGTTTGCATTAATGTGGTGTTCTTTTGTAGCCTAATAGGACACTCGGTCACACGCTGTGGACCTCCACACTCATAGCATTGAAGAGGTGGTCTCTTGGAAATATAATTGATATTTTGGCCTATTGCAGCAGGAAAAACTACTTGATAGACATGTTTGAATTGTCCCCAATAGTCCTCCATGTAGTATTTGGACTTTCTTTAAGCGCATCAATCCCATAGGCAATATTAGGGTCTATATCTTCCTCACAGCCTTCCAAACAAGCAATAGATGGACTCATAAACCACTTGATTCATAGAAGTGATTCTCAGATGTGGTGTTTGTGGTCCTAGCACTAGAGGTGGTAAGGGTGTTGTTTGAAAAACATTTTGGGCCCTAGGGACCATGTGTTGTGATGTTTGTTCAAGAGGTGGGGCCGGCATCAATGCAAGAACTTGAGGTGTGTCTGTCCATGCTAAGGTTGATCTATTGGCCATCGCGAGCTTAAATACTATGCAATCCTTAGCTTGATGACAACACCTCCCACAGGCATTGCAATCCCCATTGAATTTTACTGTAAAAGTAAGGCATTCACTGGTACTATGCAGGCCCATAGCACTGAGCACCATTGTTGCTCCCTTCTTGGATGCATATGATTGTTTTGCGGAGCATGATTGTCTCTAAGACTCTCTTGAATGGCCTTGGTGAGATCTGCTAAAGTCATCTCAGATATGTTTGGCTCCTTAGCAATAGGCTTTAGGGTCATTGGCTGGTGCCCCGATGCTTGCAAGCTAGTAGATTTAGGCTCAACAAACACTCTTTCTCCTTGAATCATTAAATTATCCTCCAATTGGATTGCATTGGTGGTGACTGCTTCTTAATACCTCTAATGACTAGGCCATTGTAGATATCCTCATGTTGTAATCTCCTAATGAATCTAGCAAGCAACTGATTATTATTGAAGCACTCATTTGGATTACAATGAGAATTCAAATGCTTCAAGCGACTAATAAAGTCTCTCACCGACTCTCCTTCCTCTCGTTGGTCTTTCTGGAGTTGAGAGGCTACACCCCAAAGCACTCCCTCTCGTATGTATTCTTTCAAGAACGGTCTCCTAAGAGTAGAGTAAATCGTTTTTTCTTCCACCCTTAGGGTTCTATACCAATCCCCAGCCTTCCCACTTAAGGTTGGGCTTAAATCATTACTCTTATGCAGGTCATTGTGTTCTTCTAGAGAGTCACATATTTGTTCAAACACTTCGATATGCTTTCTCACATCCCCGTCTCCACTAAATTTTTGTGTGAGCTTGTCCATTTGTACTACCTTACTTCTAGGCTCTCTACTAGGCATGTTACACATATTCTCAACAGTAGATCGACCAATAGCTTGAGAAAACGTTTCCAAGTCAGTTAAGTGAGCAGGTATCGTGGTTGAAGGCGCTCCAAAGACTACATGTGGAGTAGGTATTGGCATTGGGCTTGGAGCATAGGAAGCCCGTGGGTTCCAAGTTTGATATGGTGTTGTGCCATGTGGCGGTCCAAAGTTCATATGTGTAGCCCTAGGAATAGCAGACATCAAATGTGACATGCTAATGCTAGCCGGTATAGTCCCATAAAAATAAGAGCTTGGGTGTTGTGGTTATAGAGCATAGGCTGTTGAAACAATGGGAGGGGTAGGAACTACATGAGTATGAGGACCCATATGTGTATAAGATTGGTATACATTTGTAGGTACTATTGTAGGCATTGAGCTACCATGTAGCGGTGCTTTACTAAAACAAATTAGGTCCATGGCGTGTTTCTTGGCATGCCCATCATTGGGGAGGCATGGTAGCCGTGGTGTCATCAAGGGAAAGAAGATCTAGACTTGGAAAGGTAAAACTATCCCTTGTGGGCTCAGATTGCATTGAGACCCTTGGAGAAACAACACATGGAGGATCCATCGGGCTTACTGAGGGAGTCTCCATTTGCGATAAGTTTGGTTGTTTAGCCTTCCCTGTATCCAAGAATCTCATGAGACCCGTTGAAGGCATGTGGATCCCCTTGTTCTGTCTCTCTAGCTCAATAACCCTATGGATGACGTCACAAACTCTTTGTTGTTGATCCTCTACACTAGTAGCACCCGTTGTGGATTGTAGGAACATCTAACCAACCCACATGATAGGTGTGACTTGTGTATAGGTCAGTTAGAGCTTTTGTTTGTAGTTCATACTTCCAGTTCTCATTTAGGGATAGTCCATCTAGGATTGAGATGCCAGGGGTGTTCTTTGAACTAGATGCAATGTGGATCTCTATGGGTTGACCCTTACTGGTCGCTAATTCAGGAGCACTCGATTGCTCTCCTAGCAAGGATATTGACATAGGGGCTTTTTTCTTTGAACTCTCTTCGTTGCTCCACCTTGCGTAAGCTCTCAATTTCCTTTTCCCTAGCCGCAATGATATATCGCTCAACCTCTTGCACTTTGGCAAGGCTTCTACCACCAGGTAATATAACCTCGGAGGGGAATAGCTCTAAAGAGTCAGGGGATGTAGTGAATGGAGTATTCACGTGCACACTCTCCAAGAGCATGGGATCTACGTTGGTCATGAATGGAGAATTTACTTCCCCACCGCCCTCATTTACATTGTTAGCTCCATGTTCAGAGCGAGTGGCTCTACTAAAGGTTTCCTTCAGGCGGCTAAGCACACTCGACCCAGACTGTGGGCCCATGGCATGCATGTCTTGGCTTGAGCTATTAGGATTAGGCATTGGGTAACCCTCCATGATGTCGTGGTCAGAGAAAGAGTAACTAAATGCAATATGCGGGTCCTGAGTGGTACTACCTTGGGTCCCTGGGCTCAAAACTTAAGGTAAATGGGTATTGAGAACCCGCGTAAGTCAAAGTGATCGCTAGTTGATTTGACTCTAGCACAGGACTAGAGCATAGATGCATGTGCCTTTGGCACCCTACAAGCATCGATGAATATCCTCGAAGGTTAACCGCTTGATTTTTTGGACGTTTTGCACCCCCTTTTCACTTGTTTTTTGATGTCTTTTAATATCTTTTTATGATCGATTTTTGGATTAGAGCGCGTGATAGCTCGAAATGAGCACATCGCTTAGGGATTCGTGGTGTGCTTTATAGCACAACGTTCGGTTACTCGAGGCTCTGTTGGTCCTCAAAAGGGTTGATTTTTACTTAGGCATGAGGCTAAAATAAGTAATTCTAAAGGGTGACTAAGGCGTGAGGCTAAGCATGGGCTTGGGCTTGGGCTTGGGCCTAGGGGAATATTCTCGATCTTGATCCTACCTTTAAAAATTTTAATTTATTTAGATTTTTAATTTTTTTTCAATTTTTTTTTTTGGATAACATAACCGCAGTCGTGCCACGCACGCGAGTACACTAACCTACCTACTTGCAACTAATAGAGATATTGTTACGCACTAACAAAATACTAGAACCATCAATTAACTAAAAGATCTACTTACTGTACCTTAAAGACCTAACATTACAGATCTAATACTTTAAAGCTAACACCTTATGAACAGAAAACACAGTGCATTGCAACACCTAATTAACAAAAACAGTACACTGCAACAAAAACAAAGGTCACAAATCCTTCTCAACAAGCCACACACCTTCTTTCTCTATCTTTCCTACATTTCATAATGCACCACAAAGCAGCATAGAGTGCTATTCGAGCTTAATCCAGGGCATTGCCCGGAAACGGCGCCAAAAATGTGCACGTTTGTCGCACGTGTCAAAACAAGTGACTTGCCATACACTCTGTACAAGCCACAAATAGCTGCGAGCACACAACCAGACTAATCTAGCAAGCTTAAGAGAGAAAGGGTGTGTCACTCACCGACCTACGCTCAACTTCGTGGAGGATTCCTCACCGCGAGGAAGAGGGAGCTACCGCCGTGTGGTGCTCAACCGCCTCGTTGCTGTCGTACTGTTGCAGTACTCGATCACTCTCTATCTCTCTCTCTCTCTCCCTGTCTCACGCATACACACACACATAAGGAGATGAAGAAGAAGATGGAGATGGAGCAAGAGCACTCTTCAATTGCACAAATGAGAGAATTAGTCATTTTTAGGTTTAGGTGACTTTTATATGAGCTCGCCCAATAACACTTAGGTGCTCATGCTTAGCCCACTAACCCTTGAATGTTCCAATTAGAGTACACCTCTCATTGACGATCACTCTTACCCTTTTCCTATTGGACGGACAAGCCCGGTCCCTAACTCAAAACAATGTAATGTTTGTGGATGTTTACTGGGCTGACGCCCGTTTTCCAAGGTCAGTACCAAGCGATAGGTGGCGTTGGCCATTCACCAGGACTCTTATTTGCTCGGTGTTGACTTCACTGTCACATGTAATGTCTTTGACACCAAGGTGAGCACCAAGAGATAGGGAGGTTTGGGCAATCCCCAAGCCTCTTATTTGCCTAATATTGACTCAATTGCCTCTTGTAATGACTTTAACACCAAGGTCAACACCAAGCAATAGGGAGCATTGGCCAGTCCCCAAGATTCCTATTTGCCCAGTGATGACTCCACTGTCTGACTTGTCAATTAACAGCTTTTTTTAAATGAATTTTTCATTGCTTGTCGTTGTAGGCCATTTTTTATCTTGCCATTTTTTAATGAAGCTTTGTTGATCGCGATAATCATGTTGTGATTTACAACTTTATCTCCAAGTCATTGATGATTGATTTGGTTATCCATTTCCTTATTGTTGATGTAGAAAGAAAATATACAAGAAGTCAAAGATGAGGGTTTCTAGGTTAGGGTCTTAAAACCTGGATGACCAAAAGGAAAAAACCATGTGGGAAAAAAGTGCCTTTAGTATACGCTCTTATTGGAGTTGAGCATTTGGACTTGAAGTACTTGTCATGCAAGGTGAGTGCTTTGGAGAAACAAAGAAAGAGTGTCTAATTCAAGTGCCAATTATGGGACACTCTCTATGTGTGAAAGTTTGTTGAACAAAAGCATGTAGTGTAAGAGATGGAGATGATGGTTGCTTCAAAGAACAAATGTAGCACATGTGACATCAATGGATGTCTCAATAGATTCCATGTTTCCTAGAAGGGTTTTCAATGTATAAGATTCTCCACTGATACCTTACTGTGCTAAGTGCATGAGTGTCTTTTGGACTTCCTCCTTCACTTCACCACAATACTACAAGGATCTTTACTCTTATGCTCACCTGTACCAGCATGAGTGACACAACATAATTATGCTCAACTCTTCCAGCTTGATCAATACCTAGAGTAGCTAAGACGCTTAGACCACATATAATATTATATGAACGTTTGGGACTAACAACTTGCTCATTTAGTGGATCAGTGGCCCGACTCTGACTTTTATGCCATGTATTTTTAATAGAAACTTGGACTTACTTGTTCAATGCCAGAAACCCAATTCCATAAGTTCTAGAAATTTAGGCCTCTTCCATTGTTTTGGTCATTGGATGACACCATTTTGTCGAGTAGCTTGGCATATTTTGGCTCCTTTTGACTTTCTTGTCATATGTTGTCACTATTTTGTGAAACAAGTCCCTCGGCTCTTGTAGGGACTGATGTAGTCTTTGCTTTATCTTGCATGCGAAGCGATTGTTGAGATGTGTGGATTCGCTATGATTGAGTTTCCACAAGAAATTTAGGAACCCACCTTGTGACCGTCTTTTGCATTTGCTTCTTTTGCTCAATGACTTGACGGACACTAGGCTTTTATATCCATAACTGATTGTTTCCATTGTAGAAGCCTTGCTTTTGTAGTTGGAATCAGGGTATCCATCTAGAGTTTGTAATAGCCATGGTTGCAATTGACTTCTATTGGCTGTTGGTTATCATTTCTTGCCTTTGGGTAGAAGATTGTGCTGCATGATTTCTCTTGGTTGTTCTAGATTGAGCTACAATTTTTGGTAACCATATATGGGTGTTGCCTTCATAAAATCCTTGTGCTTTGAGTAGCTTGACTGGAATCATCCGTTGCTTCACGTGTCTTTCTTGGTTAATTTGACTAGCAATTGACTTACCACAACTTGTCGCATTGTCTGATTCTTTGATATTTTCTTTTGATGCCTTTTTCTGTTGTTCTTTCTCATGCTTGAGTTGTTTGCCTTGTGTAGATAGTGTGTCTTGTTCTTTGTAGAGCTCATTGGTTGAGGTGGGTAGGTCCTAGCTATTACTTTAGGCTTTTTGGCCCAAACATTAGCGTTTCCTTGGAAGTAGCCCTGAGCAATAATTGACTCTTTTAATGCTACCCACCCTATCACTTTATGTTGTTGAGGCTAAACTTGTGCTTCATGTATCCAAAGTAGGTCTTTGACTTGGATGTGCTCTTTGGATGCTAGCATATGGTTGATTTTCTTTGGCTTCTTTTGGATGCTTTTTTATGATGGAAACTTTGGTTGATAGACTTTTTGCTTTGGTCTCCATTGCATTTTTGATGGTTTGGCTCTTGATGTAGAGGCTTTGTGGGAACTTTGATGGGGGCTCATTGAAGGTAAAGTCATCTTTTGAGGTTGATATACTTCAATGTTTACCTTTGAGTTACCCTTTTCTGCTATGCTTGGTTGCTCCTTTTTTGCATATCTTCATCTTCAACCATTACCATGAAATCTTCAATTCCAAGCTTTGTATAGATTAGTCGTACAACTTCTTCATCATTCTTATCTTGTAATAGCCTTTCATCGTAAAGAAAGCACTCACCAATAGCAGTTCCTAGCTTAGCCCAAATCAAACTGCAAACCTCCACAGAATGGGCACATTATCACAATCCTCATCATCTTCATACATTCTAGGATCCCATTGTTCACGGATGACAGCATCTTTAAACTTGCTCCAGGCAAGCATATTTTGTTGTTGAAGCTCCTGGACTCGATCAATAAAATTTGGGATCACAAACTTGTCAAACTTTAAAATCCATTTTTTCTTTTGGCACCCCTATGTACCTCCAATTCCTCTTCATAACACTCCAAGTAACCTGCTAGATCATAACAAAAAAAAAACTCTGCTGATAAAAAAATGAGCGGTTGGTACTTTCAAGTGCCAATTGCTTCACCATCTCTTGCTTGTAGCTTTTTGCCTCTTTAAATTCCCTTTTGGCCATTGCTGACTCTGATACTTGAGAAATTTCTGTGTTATTTTTCTCTTGAAATCCACCCACTTCACTTTTTGTAGATTGTTGCAAATCCTGATATTCAATTTTTGAACTAGTATCCAAATTTTGGTTTGTATTTTGCACTTGATTTGAATACTATTGCTGCAACATAATAGCACTTAGCCCCATAATATGCTACATCTCTTTCTCTTGGTTTGTTCACACGGTTGGCTGTATCTACCCCAATCAATTTCGCGTCAGGTTCACCAAATTTGTCGGAGTGCATGGTTCTCTAGGGTCGACCGAGAAAGCATCGAGCCTTTGGCTATAGACAAGAGCTTAGTATCGCTCAAACTAGGATAAAAGAGTGCCAATAGACTTAATTAAGGTTTGATACACATGATATTGGTGATTAGAGAGAGTCTAAGAGAAAAGACTGCAAATAAGAACACTGTTAACTATTAAGGTGATAAGAAACATAGAAACGAGATGCAAGAGATGCTGCCAGCTGACAAGTGATACAACATAAGATTTTGTATTAATCTTTTACAATTTTTTTGCATACACTTGCTTTGATATGGCCTTTGAATTGCAACCCTAGGATCAAAAAACTTTCCCAAGTTGCACCACCGTCCAAATAGTTTGTGCTCTTGGTGCTTCTTTAGACCTCCCTTGATACTCACCAACTACTCTCAAGAATAAAAATCAAAGAAAAGAACCCTCCAAAACCCAATGGGCTTTAGTCGGTTTCCACAGTGCACAAAATCCCATTCAAGAACTCATCCACACACATTGGTTCTTTGCAGTCAGGTCCCCAAAAGACTCGTCCAAAAACCTTAAAAAATGGCCCAAAAGAACCCTTCTCCTTTCAAAACTATTCCTCTTATAGGAGATATTAACCCCCCAAAAAACAAAAAAAAAATGGCTTCCGGCCCTTGTGCAGTTCACTTTGAGCTCATTTTAGTATTTTGTATGCCATACACATAATTGGCACTTTACATCAAGTAAACTTTGCATGCCTTGCCACCTTGGCAAGCTTTCCCCACTTCCCTGCATGGGAAACACCTCTCAATTGGCTAGTTTGACCAGCCTCCCTTTGAGTTGTCTACTTGGAGCTCCCTTTGAAGGCTTTGAACTCTCTCTCTCTCTCTCTCTCTCTCTCTCTGTGTGTGTGTGTGTGTGTGTGTGTGTGTCTCTCTCTCTCTCTCTCTCTCTCACACACACACACACACACAACCCTTCCCCTTCCCCTTCCCCAAGCACTAGCAAGGTGGTCTTTGATTATAAAAAGATGGTATTTTTAGGCTGTGTAAACGACCCCCCTGAGGGTGCCCCAATATGCCACATCAGGCCATGTTGACCATCAATGGGCCATTATCAAGCGCCACCAGGTCCATGCAAGCAGTGAATTATGGGCGATCGCCATAGTCATAGCCTTGAGCTCCTCACTTGATGCACCTACTAGAGTGCCCGCCTCATCTCTTATATTCTCCAAAATTGATCCTCGTGTTTTCCTATGGGACTACTACTTGACCATGTGGCACACTCAGAAGTGGCCACCCCTTCAAACCCCTTGAAAACACCGATAGTGTGGTACACAAAAATAAATAAACTTCTCCACTTATTTTTAGAGCCTGCAATTCATTGCTCAGTGATTCAGTTATCGTGCTATAAGAACCATATGGAGCCCCCAGTTTTTGAACTCAAACCATGCAATTCCCACAACATCTTGACTCCTCTGGGTCCCTATTAAGGCCGTCAAAATGACATCATTTGGTGCCTTTCGTCTGACAAACACGCCCAATTTCTTCTAGCCATAGCTTGGCAATGGTGATGTCATTTGACACACCATCAGTTCTTGGTTACTCCCCATGATATGCACTACACTCTAGAACCTAGTTGTACTTTGTTGGGGCTCCAATGACCAACAAAATTATCAATCCGGAGGGATGAGCTACCCGGCTAGGGCATGGAAACACTCACACGGTTAGTGAGCTAATCGTGGCAACACAAATGGTTAACTCTACGAGGTGAGCTTCTCGGCCTATGGAGGAGCTAAGCTGCAATGAAGGGCAATCTCCATATCCACTTCTCTTCACCTCTGATCAACCCAATCACACACACTACAATTGCAAGACACACACAACACTAATCCTATCATGCAACACATTAATCGCAATCACACACACATAGATCTATCGAGCACCACACTCCAATCAAACCTACATGCACATACAAGCAAAAGAGGGCAATCACACAAGACTAGAGAGGTATTAACCACTCATTAGTTAAGATCTAGTTAATCTAAGCATCATAGGCAATCATAAGAAGTATGAGAGAGGCATAGTGAAATAGAATGAATCATTGATTAGTGTTAATCAAGTCTCATGAGCAAGGAGAAGCTCAAGGACTCCATAGCCACACACCTCAAGAGCTCTCACCAAAGAGTGCTCTCAACAAATGAGCTTGATAACCCTAATTTATTTTACACACTGCCTTATATACCTAGGTTAGAAATATGCAATTTTCGGGCGCCCAAGGCCTTTAGGGCTCACCACTTACCAAATCTGCAAGGTAGGCACAATAAGTGACCTATTATTTACAACTTGGAACTCCCATTGAGCCCGTAACACTTTAAAATATTACAATGGCTTGAAATAATTTGGGAGTTTACAATACGTAACCATTTTGGGAGAACGTGAAAAATATGTGATTGCAATCTTTACTGTTTCTTTGTATTCATCCTCAATGTTCATCCGTACGTCTTCGATCTTTAGCAGCTTCTGTTAACTGACGTTGACTCAATTAACATTCCCCCTTCCTATTTTAGTGCCCATCCTCGGGCACTGTTGAAAGGTGTCCATGGAGGTTGTGGAAGGTTTTTGATTGGTTGTTGATGGTGTGCGCGTATGTCGCACGGGTCAATGCAAGGAACTTGCTGATACACCGTGTGCGAGCCACAAATGACTCCAAGCACACAACAAGCCTAAACTAGTAAGCTCAAAGAAGGCGATGGTGTGTCACTCACCGCTCTACGCTTGCTTCGTGGAGGATTCCTCACCGCGAAGAAGAACGAGACGCCGCTACGTTGCGCTTAACCGCTTCACCGCCGTTGTGCCTTCGTAATGCTCGATCGCCCACACACTCCCTCTCTCTCCCTCTCTCACTCTCTCTCTCTCACACACACAAAGAGATGAAGAAGAAGAAGATGGAGATGGAGCAAGAGCACTCTTCTATTGCACAAATGAGAGAACGAGTGAATTTTAGGTTTAGTTGACTTTTATATGAGCTTGCTCCATTCACACTTGGGCGCCCATGCTTAGCCAACTAATCCCTTGAATGTTCCAGTTAGAGTGCGCCTCTCATCGGCGATCACTCTTACCCTTTTCCTATTGGACCGACAAGCCCGGTACCTGACTCTACCAAATATATAATACAATGTCCACCGTAGGTTACAACGTCCGTCGTAGGTGATAGGGTGTTTGTGAGCCGTGAGGGTTAACATGCCCCCTTTCCTGATGTAGATTCTGTCCTCGGAAGCTATTGAGTTGAAGCTCGTTCATCAAGGTGGAAGAGAATTTGAGATGAATGTCCTTAGCCTTCTTCAGTCACTGCAAAATCAAACAACATTAGCACAGTAATTGCATTCTCATAAGCGATTAAAAAGCATATGCAGTTTTAGGCAGACAAATTGATTGGTAATAGAATTTTAAACAATTTGTCAGCAATAAACATTAAATTGCAATGTAATCAAATGCATAAATAGATGTAAAGGTAAAAAATTACACAAGTCTAGGGTCTCTAATTTAACGATCGAAAGGCACTAGAGATCGACTATTAATACCATGGGTAAGCTTCTTAATTTTCTCTGGTCAATTAAGTTGTTTAATCGCGAGAGCCAAGTATTTCATGTTCGAGGGCTGACTAGAGGCTATACCTAGAAGATCTTGTAGTTAAGCTACGATAAAAGGAATTTCTCATAAAATCATCGCCTAAATGATTAACTTTTCTTTGACCCCCCAAAGTCTTTTCACAGTGATTCAATTTTGATGTGTGTGCTTATTTTGTATGCCTTGGGTTTTTTGCTTTTCAATGAAAAGCGCCCACACTGGGAACCTCTAGGGC
Organism: Adiantum capillus-veneris; assembly: GCF_014529385.1. Lineage (NCBI taxonomy): Eukaryota > Viridiplantae > Streptophyta > Polypodiopsida > Polypodiales > Pteridaceae > Adiantum > Adiantum capillus-veneris. Next base: position 6,892,569 of record NC_140940.1, on the reverse strand, counting down.
TCTAGTACCATAGGCGATACATGTGAGTGAAGTACCCAATCAAGCTGAGATTTCTCTTCCAGCTTAAGATTTTACATTGTGGCACTTTGATTTTTTGTTTGTTCATTTTCAGCATTTTAATTTTGTAACTTGGGGGGGTCATATAACACTGATACACCTCCCCAGGCTCATCACACTAGTAAACTCCCTTTATAATACTTAAGCTAAAGGTCAATAGGGTCAAGCCCACTAGAAAGCCCTAGTACATTTCACACAATGCTACCTAAATTGGATCAAGAACCTAAGTGACCATTGATTATTAGGAAGGCATTCCCCATGGTATTAAGAGAAGATCTCTAACACCTAACTTGGTCAGATTTGCTTAGTCGAACTTGCTTGATTTTTAAACCTAGACAAGTGATTATGACAAAAATTACATTGAATTAAATGTTTGATATTAAGAAAATGTGCTGGATATTATGCTACCAATCACAATCAAAGCAGGCAATCATAGATGCAAAAAAGATAAGGGGCAATGCTAATGGAAAAGAAACACCTGTTTGTGTTGATGGTCGGACTTGATTTGAAAAGTGAGTCGAGATAAAGATTCCATGAAGGTCCAAATCCTAACCACAACAACACGTTCCTGTACACACTAAGAAACACAAAGAATACCTCTAGGAGGCACATCAGTGGGAAGAAGGAACTTTGCTAATCACTCAACTCTAAAACAGAAACACTCCTATCATACTAATTCAGTTTCAGTTTCATAGGTTTCTGTTTCAGTGTACCGAATGTGAATGTGTAGGTCTGGTCAATGTTTTGACTTTTATTGTGCATACTCGTTTGCTAATTGCTCTTGCTCTTTATTATTTTTGTTTTTAATGAGTATAAGGATTTATATATACATTCCCTAAGATTGGGATATTGAGAGGTCAGGGAGGAAGGTTGAGAGGGAAGCAAGTGAATGATGACTATCAGCAAACACTCCCCCCTTCCTTGGGTAGATCATACCGTTTGAAATGAGCTTATCACCCTTTGAAACCAATTGTTCCAGTTGGTAATAGTTGAGGGTTTTTGCCAGTAGTTTTCTGTTACCTTAGGTGTCTCATCGAGTTGCAAGGGTGGTAAGGTACTCTCCCAGGATCGGACTTGAAGTGGTTCATCCGGTGATTCTTGAACACTGGGAGGTGTGGATTCCTTTGTAGCTTCATGGAGGTCCACTATTGTAGGTGGAGGCTATGGAGAATCTTTTACCTCTATGGATGCATTACATGAGGATCTAGAAGCTTCATGGGACTCCCCCTTCCTGAGCTAGATGGAACAAATCGTTCTTTCTTCGGTACCCAAACTAGCTTTGGAGCGGGTGTGTAGCATTCTTTGATTTTTTTTCTTTCCACGATTGTCGATTCATTTTGGAGCTACAGGATTGGGCTCACATGGGTCAGGTGACAGGTACGAACACAATCTACGTTTTGGCACCCAAATTCGATCATTTCCTTGATAGTAGCCTTGGTCTTCAAATAGTTGTTTAGGAATCTAGCACCACGTTTTCTTACATTTCTTGGAGCGAGTGGAAAGTTTCTTAGAAGGCTTCTGTTTTTTAGCACTAGCTATGGTCGCTAAAGAAGCTTTAGGGACCCATTTGTATGTTCTTTTTGTTATATAAGGATGAGTCTTGTCAGAAGCTATATACATTGCTTGTAGCATATTTAAGGGTATGGGCATTTCATCCCCCTCAGGTGTTACCCAGGTCGTCCCCTTGTTTCCCAAAGTGTCTATGGTTGCTGCTAGGTGGACCCAATCCACATTGTCTGACTCAGTCATCCCAGGTAGTACATCCATATAAGGAGAATCTTCCCCAACATCACTGTCCGCTTTACACGTGTAACAATACTGCAATGGGGCCGAGTGAACTGTGGTGTCAAATCTATGATCAATTATAAACCTGTTTCTTAGAGGATGTGCTCAACCCGTCACAAGATCCACTCGAATGACATTATCTTGCAACTGCAGGTAGACATGGTTTTTGGACCAGTCATGCACCATTTTTGCTTCCATCATGAAAGGACGTCCTAAGATCATCTCCGATGCCATAGTGTGTTTGGAGAAATCCATAACAATGAAGGTAACTCTTATTTTATGTCCAAAGACCTTGATCTTAAGATCTTCTAGCATCCCAATAGGTTTAACGATAGACCCATTGGCCATCTTCACTACTATGGTTGTGGTCGCAAGGTGAGGTCTTCCCATAGTTTCCCAGCAATTTTTAGTCACAATGCTAACCCCAGCGCCACCATCAAGGATTTCCTTCACAGTTAATTCCTTAGTAGTGATTGGTATGGTCGCATTGGATTCATCACCCTCAAAGTATTGTCCCAACTTGTTAACAAGTATTTTTATAACAAGGTTCTCATCTAGGTTGGGTTGTGGATCTATGTATTCCTCCTCTATTGGCATCTCCCCGGCTCCATCCACCTGTGCAAATTGTGGTAGCCCAAACTTCAGTTCTCCATTGAGGAAGGCTCGAAGGGCTGAGACTAGCTCAGGGTCTTTATATATCTTGGACATGATGGTGGCTCTAACTTTTGAAGACATGAAATCGATCAATTTGGCAATGTTTAACGACACCTTTTGGCCTTGAGTCCCTTGACGTGGGGAAGACGGGATCTCCGTTTCTTCGATAGGATTAGGTAGTCCCTCTGTAAACATTCGTGGATGATACTAGGTATGTCCAAGGGTCTATGGACTTGGTGATGTTGTTGTTGCGTAGGGAACACGGTGTCTGTAATCTGGATCTTCCTAGGTGCTGGTTCTAGATCCCTTTGGGTATCTTCTACCAAACTCCTTAATTGCTGGACTCGCTCAATCTCCTCTGTAGGGTTTGGGTAAGTTCCTATCTTCTTTTTGGATCTTGGCCATTGTGGCTCATGAAGATCTTCCTTGTTGGTTTCTATGTTAGTGGTCGTTTTGGTCTCCATGGTTTCACCTGAATCAGAATCTTCTTCAGCGTCATTCATATATACGGGGTCATCACCAGTCCTTATGTTTGTCTTTGAACTGGGGTCTGACTTCGCTGCTTTATGCGATCTCTTTCTTCATGTTTTCTTCTTTTTTTGAGATTGGGAAATTGATGCTCTGTCTCTTTCCTCAAGAATATAATTTTGTTTTTGGAGCATCGATCGTGTGAGTACGTTTACTGGTACCACGGGTGTACTTGGTGATGGCTCCTCGGTAACTTCAATCAAGTTTAATGACGTGATCTTCGATGCATTTGGATTATTTGGACATTGGGCAATCAAATGATCTATGCCACATCGATTACACATGAGTATCGGCATTATAGACGTGCTAGCTTGATTGGTTTGCATTAGTGTGGCGTTCTTTTGTAGCCTAATAGGACACTCGGCTACACGATGTGGACCTCCACACTCATAGCATTGAAGAGGTGGTCTCTTAGCAGTGTAATTGATCTTTTGGCCTCTTGACGCAAGAGCAGCTACTTGATATACATGTTTGACTTGTCCCCAATAGTCCTCCATGTGATATTGTGGACTTTCTTCAAGCACATCCATCCCATAAGCGATATTAGGATCTATATCTTCCTCATAGCCTTCCAAACAAGAAATAGATGACTCACAACCCACTTGATTCACAGAAGTGATTCTTGGATGTGGTGGTTGCAGTCCTAGCACTGGAGGTGGTAAGGGTGTTGTTTGAACAACATTTTGGGCCCTAGGGACCATATGTTGTGATGTTTGTTCAAGAGGTGGGGCCGGCATCAATGTAGGCACTCGAGGTGTGTCTGTCCATGCTAAGGTTGGTCTATTGGCCATCGCACACTTAAATACTATGCAATCCTTATCTTGATGACCATACCTTCCACATGCATTGCAGTTCCCATTGAATTTTACTCTAAAAGTAGGGCATTCACTGGTACTATGCGGTCCATAGCATACTGAACACCATTGCTGCTCCCTTCTTGGATACATATGATTGTTTTGTGGAGCACGATTTTCTCTAAGACTCTCTTGAATAGCCTTGGTGAGATCTGCTAAAGTCATCTTAGATATCTTTGGCTCCTTAGCAATAGGCTTTAGGGTCATTGGATGATGCCTATTGCTAATAGATTTAGGCTCAACAGACACTCTTTCTCCTTGAATCATTAAATTATCCTCCAATTGGATTGCATTGGTGGTGACTGCTTCCCAAGTGGTGATACCTCTAATGACTAGGCCATTGTAGATATCCTCATGTCGTAATCCCCTAATGAATCTATCAAGCAATTGGTTATTGTTGAAGTGCTCATTTGGATTACAACGAGAATTCAAATGCTTCAAGCGACTTATAAAGTCTCTCACCGACTCTCCTTCCTCTCGTTGGGCTTTCTGGAGCTGAGAGGCTACACCCCAAAGCACTCCCTCTCGTATGTATTCTTTTAAGAACAATTTCCCAAGAGTAGGGAAAATCGTTTTTTCTTCCACCCTTAGGGTTCTATACCAATCCCTAGCCTTTCCACTTAAGGTTAGGCTTAAATCATTGCTCTAATGTAGGTCATTGTGTTCTCCTAGAGAATCACATATTTGTTCAAACACTTCAATATGATTTCTCACATCCCCGTCTCCACTAAATTTTTGTGTGATCTTGGCTATTTGTATAGCCTTACTTCTAGGCTCTCTATCAGGCGTGTTACGCATATTCTCAGCAATAGATCGACCAATATCTTGAGCAAATGTTGCCAAGTCACCTAAATGAGCTGGCACCGTGGGTGAAGGCGCTCCAGAGACTACATGTGGAGTAGGTATTGGCATTGGGCTTGGTGCATAGGAAGCCCTTGGGTTCCACGTTGGGTACGATGTTGTGCCATGTGGTGGTCCATAGTTCATATGAGTGGCCCTAGGCATAGCAGATGTCGGATGTGACATGCTAATGCTAGCCGGTATAGTCCCATGGAAATAAGAACTTGTGTATTGTGGTTGTGGAGCATAGGTAGTTAAAACAATGGGAGGGGTAGGGACTATATGAGTACGTGGACCCATAGGTGCATACGATTGGTACGCACTTGTAGGTACTATTGCAGGCATTGAGCTACCATGTAGCGGTGCTTTACTAACAAATGAGGTCCATGGTGTGTTTCTTGGCATGCCCATCATTGGGGTAGGCATGGTATCCATGGTGTCATCTAGGGAAAGATGAGCTAGACTTGGAAAATTAAAGCTATCACTTGTGGGCTCAGATTGCATTGAGACCCCTGGCAAAACAACATATGGGGGATCAATGGGACTCACTGAGGGAGTCTCCATTTGTGATAGAGTGGGTTGTTTCCCTTTGCCCGTGTCTAAAAATCGCATAGGACCCGTTGAAGGTATGTTTATTCCTCGATTTTGCCTTTCGGACTGGATAATCCTATGGATGAAATTGTAGATCATGTGTTGTTGTTCCTCTAGACTAGTGGCACTAGATGTGGATTGTACAACTTCTAACCAACCCACATGGTATGTGTAGCCCATGTATAGGTCGATCAAACTCTCCGTGGGTAGGTCATATTCCCAATTTTCATTGAGAAATATCCCGTCCAAACTTGGTGTACTAGAGGGTTGCCGTGAGGTGGATGCAATGTTGCTTCCCGTGTTTTGACTTTTAGTCACCGCTACCTTAGAGGCGACTTTGGAATGTGGTAGCTCGGTAGGGCCCTCATTAAATGAGGTAGGTAGAATGTCTACGTGGACACTCTGAGGGAGTGTGGGGTCTACAAGAGATGTGAATGGTGATTCTACTTCCCCACCTCCTTCATTTACTTCACTAGCCGTAGGTTCAGAGCGCGTAGCTCTCCTAAAAGTTTCCATCAAACGGCTAAAAACACTAGTTCCAGGTTGTTGGGCCTAGCTAGGCACGGTTTCATTTGTTCCCCCGGGGCTTTGTGTAAGATGCTCTTCCATAATATCGTAGTCAAAGAAAGAGTCGCTAGCCGCTATATTTGGGTCTTGGGTTACACTACCTTGGCTCCCCGCCGAGGGTGTAGACCCTAGTGTGGAAGGATAGTGAGTACCCCTGTAAATCGAAGCACTAGCTAGTTTTTCGGACTCTAGCACACGACCAGAGCGTTGATACATGTGCTTTGGGTGCCCTACAAGTGTCATCAAGTACCCTCAAAGGTTACTTGCTTTGTTTTGTGGGTGTTTTGCACCCCGTTTTTTACTTGATTTTTTCTTGTTTTTGATGTTTTTTAATGTTTGATTGTTTGAATGTTTTTTAATGTTTGATTTTTTTGTTTAAAGTGTGTGATAGCTTGAAACGAGCATATCACTTAAAGGATCGATGTGTGCTTTACAACACAATTTTCGGGCATCTGACGTTCCGTTGGACCTCAAAAAATCAATTTTTAGCTACGTGTGAAGCTAAAATTCGTTTTTTTAAAAGGCGACTGAGGCCTAGGCCTGAGCGTGAGCGTGGGCTTGGGTCTGGGAGATATTCCCAATCCCGGTCCTACCTTAATTTTTTTAAAAAAATTTTATATATTAAAAAAAAAGGATAAGGTCGCCTCGGCTTGCGCGAGAGCACACACACACTCTATCTACCTACTTCTAACTAATAAACCTACTCTTACACACTAACATACTCTATTAACTCTCACTAATCTACTTCCTTCTTACTGTACACAGAAAACCAACTACCTTAATACATAGAGAATAAACACAGAACCTTTGAAATCTCCATTAACAAAGAAAACTAACTACCTTAATACACAGAGAATAAACACAGAACCTTTGAAATCTCCATTAACAAAGAAAACTAACTACCTTAATACACAGAGAATAAACACAGAACCTTTGAAAACTCCATTAACAAAAAAAAAACACAGTATAACACAAAATCCCTCTTCTCAACACACACACACTCCTTCCTTACCTTTCCTACAATAGAAATTGCACCACGGAGAAGCACAGAGTACTACTCGAGCTTCATGTATGGCATTCCCCGACAGCGGCACCAAAAATGTGCGCGTATGTTGCACGTGTCAATGCAAGGAACTTGCCGATACACCGTGTGCGAGCCACAAATGGCTCCAAGCACACAACAAGACTAAACTAGTAAGCTCAAAGAAGGCGATGGTGTGTCACTCACCGCTCTACGCTTGCTTCGTGGAGGATTCCTCGCCACAAAGAAGAAGGAGACGCCGCTACGCCGCACTCAACCGCTTCACCGCCGTCGTGCCTTCGTAATGCTCGATCGCCCACACACTCCCTCTCTCTCCCTCTCTCACTCTCTCTCTCTCTCACACACAAAGAGATGAAGAAGAAGAAGATGGAGATGGAGCAAGAGCACTCTTCTATTGCACAAATGAGAGAATGAGTGAATTTTAGGTTTAGTTGACTTTTATATGATCTTGCTCCATTCACACTTGGGCGCCCATGCTTAGCCAACTAATCCCTTGAATGCTCCAGTTAGAGTGCGCCTCTCATCGGCGATCAGTCTTACCCTTTTCCTATTGGACCGACAAGCCCGGTACCTGACTCTACCAAATAAATAATACAATGTCCACCGTAGGTTACAACGTCCGTCGTAGCTAATAGGGTGTTCGTGAGCCGTGAGGGTTAACAGATGGTCTGATTGTCTTCATTTGTCGTTGAATTTGTTGATGAGGCTCAATTTGTTGTAGCATCTTCATTAGTCCGAATATGTCTGATGTGAGAGATGATGTTGCATTTATCGATGTGATAATATAATGATGAGGCCGTTGTTTATTTAGGGAAAGTATTTACAAGGGATGTAGAGTGATGAGGTTCTAAATTAGGGTCTAATACCTGGATGACCAAAAGGAAAAAACCCAGTGGTAAAAAAGTGCCTTTGGGATACGCACGTTATTGAAGTACTTATTAGCATGGGAAATATTAATAAAGTACTGAAGGAATTAAATGCTGATAGATATGGAAACAAAAAGGCATCAAATGTGAGATTGTAGCATGATGGAACATTGGTTTTCCTGTTGTAGTCCACTTAAGGTGCATAGGTGGAAGCAAAAAAGAGTGTCTAATGCATATGTCCAATGATGGGACATCCTATTTATGCATACACAAAAATACATGGGAAAAAATATGCTTTGCAAGAATGATTTTGAGGGGTAATTCAGAAAGATGGTGTAGCTATAAAAGTTGACATGGCTTTGCAAGCTGGCACTCCTTTAAGAATGGTTTTCGTTGACGAGGATATGTGCTCTCATCTTACTGTGCACTGTGCGTGAGTGTTGGACTCTACGACACTCCACCAACTGTAAGTTAATAGACTTAAACTCTTATGCTCATCTCATCCAGCATGAGCAACATGACTTTAGATATGCGCAACTCTTCTAACTTGAGCGTAAGCCTAATAACTATGACTCTTAGCACAAAGTTTAATATGACGTGTAGCTTTGGGACTAATGCTTTGCTCATTTTATGGCTTAGCAGCCCAACTCTGACTATGCCAAAGATGTTTTTTGCACCCTGGCGACTTGAATTTTTACATTCTTGAGCTTACTACAAACATTTCTTCAGGTAAAAGTAAGCTTGAATCCTCAAAAAGAGGATTACTGCAGGACCAAGTTAGCATTGAAGGTTTCTTTTGCCATACCTGTTTTATCTTCTTCAAATCTGCATTCTCATTGGTTGGTTTGTTCTTCTTTGACTGTGAAGACTCCATTATCCATTTGATTCTCTAAGTAGGCCTGTTTATAGGAGTCTTTGATGTTGTTGTAGGCCTCTGTTGGCTGTCAGCATCTGGCTTTTGACTAGGAGCATTGGAAGGTTTAGGAATCCAAATCTCTTGATGACCTTTGTAACTCCTTTTTTGACTTTGATTCATGCTAATTCTTATTGGTTTCTTCAGATCTTTATGCAGGTATGGTGTAGTTGCAGTTGGCTTGTGGTTGACTGGTAGCCAAATCTTTGTATACCCTGTGTAGAATCCTTGTCCAAGAGGAACATTCTTTGAGATCCATCTTTGTTCTGTATCCTCTTGTGAATTGTGGTGGACTTTAGCCTCTTTCGATGTTGTTCCTTTTGGGATTGTGAAGATACACTTTGGGCATCACTGTTGACATTTGGCATCTACAAAGCTTCTACATAGTTTCCTATGTATCTTTGTGAAACATGACAAATGATTCCCCAAGTTACGCTGTAGATAGAATTATCTTTGCCTTGATATTGTCTATCCCATGGGTCTCCTATGATATGATCTTCTGTGGTTTTAAGACCCAATGCATCATAGATGCTAGAATCCCGTCTATATCTACGACTGTTGTGGTCAAAGTATATGTTCGTTTGGTCACAACATCGAAGCTTGATTTCTAATGGAGGAGAGTTTGGCTCTAAACAGATTTCTGGGTTCACTCGAGTAATATCCTTCAGCCTTAGAGAGGATAGGCTATAGTATATTCTTTCCTCTGGACGTACTTCTATGAGCTGGTATGTGGGTCGTTCAAACACTAGTTGATCCTTTTTGTATAGTTGCCTTTTCTGGTATACATAGTGTGCATATGAATTATGTGTACCATACAAGGCTAACATCATTCTGTCTGATGTGTCCCTTAGACTCGTGAATGATTGCACACTTGTGGCAGTGGATGAAAAATCATTTGCAAATTTAACAGTCTTTTCAACCTTTGGTGATATCTCGACACCTTGATTAAATTCATGCAAGAATTTTTTGTTCAAAGAATCAATTTTAAGCTTTTTAGGTGCCTGTGCATCGTTATGCTGATTTTGAATTTGCAGTGTTTTTAATGATGCTTCTAATGGTAATGCAAAATCATCTGATTGCATTAAAAGTGACGAGTAAGATGCACTTACATCGAGATTCACATTTCCAATTCTCTCTGTACCTTGCTTGGCAGTTGATGTATCCCTGCTGTTTGGATTTCTTGGACAATCTTCAGCAAAATGTCCACCTTTTCATCCACAATCTGAGCAATACACCATGGCTGGTGGTATTTCATTCGGCTCTATCATGTCAGGCTCTACTTGAGAAGATTCTTCTTCTGTGGTTGCCAAGTTGTTGGCATCTTCTTTTAGAACACTGAGCATCAAGTTGTAGATTGCTCCATCTTGACCTTTGTACCATCTTTAGCTTGGTTCTTCAACTGGCTTCTATTGGTTGATCTGTTGGATCTTGTAATTTTGGATCTCGACTATAGATTTGACCATTGTAATCCATGTACAATGACCCAGATTGCATATGCGCCAAATAGACGCTTTGCGGACTTGTGCAGATTTTTGGATAACCACTTGGGTCAATGTTTTGCACTTCTAGCTTGCAATACCTGGCTCCACTGAAGTCTGTGAACATCAGGGAGTTCTCTAACTCTGGCTTTACTCTGATCAATAGGATCTTGGATCCCGTGTTGCTTTTGCTGCTCATTAGATATCTATGGCCTTCTGAATTGCATATAATACTTTGTCTCCATTGTAGCCATAAAGCTGTAAAATCTGGTCAATTTCAGTTGCACTTGTGCTGCCACTGCTACTCACTTGCTTTGCTGTACGTGAATTCTTGGCTCGATTTGAGTCCATGTTAAAGGGTCCTATAAAAACTGTAAATTGGTAGATTCTAGTATTGATTAGCAGAATTTCTACTGCTCGTACTAGCCTAATCTACAATCGTATGCGAGTTGTGCGCCTGTTTGTCCAATTGCAAACTAATTTGCTACGCAATTACTCGCATAAGCCAATTTCTAGTATGCAGAATTTTGAAAATTTGACTGCGGCTTAATCGGCTGTGAGTTGGTCAATTTCTCGATTTTCTCGGCTGGTTGCTTGATTTTTTCTTGGCCGCTGTCCTCGAGTTGTGCTCGCTTTGTAGTGCACTTCTCTGGCTTTTTGTTTTTGGCTTTTAATTTGCTCGTTTTGGTGTTTTTTGCTCGGCGTGTGATTTTTTTACTTTTCTGAGTTTTTTTGGTACTTTCTGACTTTTGTTGAGTCTTTCACATATTTTCTGGCTCTTTTGGCGGCTTTCTTTATATTTTCTCAAATTATTTGTAAAATTTTGAATTTTCTTTTTTTTATATAGTCTTTTTATGATTTTTTACGATTCTTTTGAAAAGGTTTTGATTTTTTATTATTTTTTTGAGAATTTTAGAAAATTTTAGGACTTTTTAAAGATTTTATAAATTTTTTGTGATTTATGATGTTTTTTTCAATCAGCTTATGAATTTTTTATGATTTTTCGTGACTTTTTTTAAATTCTATGATTTTTGGTGAATTATCTGTGTAATTTTTTCTTTTTAGAGTTTTATGTGTTTTCTATAAATTTTTTACAGTGTTTGTGAGTTTTTTGTGGAATTTTTAAAATTTTTACAAATTTTCTAAGAGTTTTTTTTGAATTTTTCTATGTGTTTTTTATTTTCCTGTGGATTTTTCTAATCTTTTGTTTGAATTTTAGAATTTTTGTGATTTTTTAAAAAGTTTTTTACTCTCTTTGTGATTTATTTTGTTTTTTCGGGACAATTTTTTAATTTTTATGATCTTCCCGTAAATTTTGAGATTTTTATTGAATTTTTTTGTGAATTTTAAATTTCTTTATGATTTTCTATGTGAGTTTTATTTTTTTGTGAACTTTTTATGAGTTCTTTTATTGTGTGTAAATTTTTAGTCCCTTTTTTAAAATTTTTGGTGATTTTCCAAACTCTTTTAAAATTTTGTGAGTTTTTTATGTTTTTCTTTTTTCTTTTTTTCAATTTTTTTTTCCTTTTAATGATTTTTATGAGTTTTTTTTTTGGTGAGTTTTTTATTGTATTTTGATGTTTTTTTACCCTTTTTTGGATTTTTTTTGTTATAAAAATGGAAATTGAAATTAAATAATAATACCTTACCTGGCTTACCCTAGCGTTGACTGACACTGACAGCCTGCAACAGCGCGCAGCGCGCACTGCGAGGTGGAGGAGAAGACGGGCGGGTTCAATGTAGCTGGCAGCGCGCATTCAGCGCGGAAGGAGATGCGTGCAGGCAAATCGCGAGGCCGGGGCTGAGAGAGACTACACTACAAACGTCACAGACTCACATGCGACAGAGGAAGAGGAAGAGTTAGAGAGAAAAAGGGAGAGAGAGAGAGAGAGTAAGAGGGGGATGGGGAGAGAGTTTTAGAGAGAGAGAGAGTCGAGGGAGGGTGCGCACGGGAAAATAAGGGCAAATTCGAAGCTCTCCCGGTTTTTAGGTCAAAATTCGAAGCTTTTGCCGGTAATCACACTAGACTTGTGAAAATTCTCGGTTTTCTTCAAGGCAAGCTCAAAATCTAACCGGGATTTTTAGGATTTCAGCCGGTTAAAATATATCGTACCCTGATTTTTTTTAAAAAAAACACTGGGGAGGCAAAGAGAGTGAGGGTAAACGACAAGGCATGGGTTCCAGGGCCCGGCGTGTTTGTGTGGAGTCGACAAAAGGGAGAGAGAGAGAGGGGTGTGTTTACGCGGAACGAAACGAGAGCGGGCAGTAGAGGAAAAAGAAGAAGATTATTTTATTTTATCTTTTAACGTCGAAAGAAACTATCCCAAGAGACCGAAAAGATTTACCTGACGGAGAATTTTATGCGCCGCAAGACACTGCGGGAGCCGAAACCAGCTTTTCCTTTTTTATTTTTTATTTCCAAAAATGCCAAAAATAGGCCAAAAATTAGCCGAAAACTCCAAAGATCGTCAGAAAATCCCAAAATTTACCAGAAAAGTCAAAAAAACTCCCGAAAATTTCTAGGAATCTTAGAAAATCATCGTTATTCACACTCAAGAATTTCGGACGAGTAAAAGCACATAAAAAATAACAGATTTTATCAAAAATACAAATTTTGACAAAATTGTCCACCCGGCCCCCGGAAATAGTAAAACGATCAAAACTCGACCACAGAGGGCAAAATGATGGCGTAAATTCGCACACACAAAATAGCTCGTAAAGATCGCAAAATCAATTTTTAATGGAATTATCCAAAATTTACAAAAAACTGGCAAAAAATTACAAAACTTATTCGAAAAATACCCAAAAAAATTCTACAAATTCTCCAGGAAATGGTGCAGCCAAATAAAATTACCAAAATCATGGCAATTCAATTGCCAACAATTTTATCAATAAAATCAAGACTAGGCAATTAAACCGGCAAAATTATCGACAAAAATAGGTCAAAAATTGACGCAATTAGAGTGTGTAAATCTTTGTTTTGAGCACAAAAACATAGATATTAATCATTACACACATCATTTGTGCAATCAAAACATTGAATTAACCATGCAATTTAAACATTTTTTTAGGCACACACACGCTAAAAAATTGGCAATTTTTACCAATCTTTAGGTGCGCCCACAAAAGGGTTAAATTTGTCGGATTTGCAATGTGACGTCACAAATCATTAGTTGGGCATATGCACAACACATATCAATCATCACAATTGAAAAATGATAACGCACACATTGATTTCTAGGTGCTCAAACATGGGCAAAATAGTGCACACACACCTAAAATTAGCATACATACACTCAATTAGAATGCACACACACTTGAAATTAGTACACACACCTAAAATTGACCATCCAAGCATGCAATCAACTCAATTAAGCACCCAATGAACAACACACATTCATCAATTAGCAATTGAAACTTGTCAAATTATACGCAAAATCGCAAAATTTTCCATCCCTAACATCAACATTGCATTGCATCAACATAGCATAGCATTACATTGCATCTTGGTGGGATATCTACACAATTCTACACATCTCTAGATTCTAGGGAGGTTGAGAATACCACCTTAATTACCTTTCCATTGAAGATCAATTGAATGGTCGAATGCTCCAATCCTTCATAGCACATTAGTAAACTAGCAAAAATTAGTCAAATTAGCAAGGGGTTAGTGAAAAATTAGAGTGTGTAAACACACAATTGGCAAGATATGGTCACACATTAGAGAATTATGAACACAATGCTTCATGCACACACATTCAAAATCCACAAAAACATAAACACACAAGTGAAATTAGTGAGGGAACGCATTCGTTTATGCCACAATTACACTAGCGTAGGCCATCGTCTCCTACAGCGGTGCCAAATGTTGGAGGTCCCATCGTTGCAATAGCTCCAATGACAAACAAAATTATCAATCTGGAGGGATGAGATACTCGGCTAGGGCATGGAAACACTCACACGGTTAGTGAGCTAATCGTGGCAATACAAATGGTTAACTCTACGAGGTGAGCTTCTCGGCCTATGGAGGAGCTAAGCTGCAATGAAGGGCAATCTCCATATCCACTTCTCTTCACCTCTGATCAACCCAATCACACACACTACAATTGCAAGACACACACAACACTAATCCTATCATGCAACACATTAATCGCAATCACACACACATAGATCTATCGAGCACCACACTCCAATCAAACCTACATGCACATACAAGCAAAAGAGGGCAATCACACAAGACTAGAGAGGTATTAACCACTCATTAGTTAAGATCTAGTTAATCTAAGCATCATAGGCAATCATAAGAAGTATGAGAGAGGCATAGTGAAATAGAATGAATCATTGATTAGTGTTAATCAAGTCTCATGAGCAAGGAGAAGCTCAAGGACTCCATAGCCACACACCTCAAGAGCTCTCACCAAAGAGTGCTCTCAACAAATGAGCTTGATAACCCTAATTTATTTTACACACTGCCTTATATACCTAGGTTAGAAATATGCAATTTTCGGGCGCCCAAGGCTTTAGGGCTCACCACTTACTGAATCTGCAACCTAGGCACAGTAAGTGACCTATTCTTTACAACTTGGAACTCCCATTGAGCCCATAACACTTTAAAATATTACAATGGCTTGAAATAATTCGGGTATTTACAATACATAACCATTTTAAGAAAACGTGAAAAATGTGTGATTCCAATCTTTACTGTTTCTTCGTATTCATCCTTGATCTGCATCCGTATGTCTTCGGTCTTTAGCAACTTCTATTAACTGGCATTGAATCAATTAACATACTTCAAAAACCACATGATGGCACATTCATCAATGCGGTAAACTCCCATACACCTAGCCCTGGATAAAACTTCTTCTGGCAATATCTTGACATCCCGGACTCCGATTGGCAATATGAAAAGACTGATAGGCTACATATCATAATCTCTACACATCTATCTCTTCAAACTTGATTTGAACAATTGTCTCCATTTTCCCTATCCATCTCATATCTACAACGCACTCCTATTTCAAACTGCAATAAATTTCTCACTGGTTGATGAGCCGTCTAGACTAGTTTGTAAATCACTTCAAGCACTACATTGTTGGCCTATAAAACCACTTTTTGATAATCATCACTGCATCTTAGTCTACAGGCAACAACCTCATTTGATGGCCTCAAAACCACAATTAGCATACATTCCAATCATCTCCTGATGTCATAACAGAATCTGGTCTAAATCATAAGTTTGAAACAACCTAAAAAATGTAGGTAGATTCTTGTCTTTCACCCCATGCCACAAAGTAGCATGACAATGTGGGAGTTTACGTAGCCCAAGCTTCACGTTGTTGACTATGGGGGGGGATGAGCCCGTTGCAACTTGATCAATCTTTTCTTGGATTTTCCACTCCCACTCTGCATCTACCATGTTCCTACCACAACAGTTTCTATTTGGATTTGTCATTTGGTTGGCCATTGTGCACCGTTGTCATGCTGTGACACGTACATAGGGGGAACGCATCCTACAAGAGTTATCTTGTAAATTTTTAGATACAAAATTATCTTTCCTATAATGTACATATGCATATATAAGTATAATAATAATCTTTCTAACTCATCTTATTATTTTTCTCAAGGGTAACCTATTCTTACTTTACCATCAGAAAATACTATGGGAAAAGCATCAATAGCTCCACCTCTTTAACTTGGGGCAAAAAACATTGATTCTTTATTTCTACTATCTCATTATCATCTCACACCCTAGCTAGATCCTATATCTAGGGTAAACTCCAATATATATATATTCTATGTATTTTTCATATTTTTCTCATATTTCTTTTTAAATAGATACTAGGAGGGAATCAAATCCTCGTGGCACACTAGGTGGCATGACTTCAAAGATACACTTATTTTAATGCATTAATGCAAGCATGATTGCAAAATTTTTTCAAGGAGCAATGTCATGCTTTCATATGGCATGAGGTGTCCTTTGGAATCAAAAGAAAGTCTAAGCTAAGGGGACCACAGGAAGACTTTTGCTGCCAAAAATGGACCCTATTTTGATGATTTTTTAACACACGGTTCCAATCCTAATTGGAAAATGATTTTAAAATAAAAATCGTAGCAAATGAGCTGAAATTTGTGCCCATATTTTTACTTTTTTATTTGGAGCCACGATTGAGGAGATATGATCAAAATACTGGACCCCAGTCTGCCCACATCATGCAGGGAGAGCTCATTTCCAACTTTTCCAGTTTCTATTCACACTGTCTCCTCTCTTCTTGTGTAAACCCTTGGGGGTTACCTTCAGCTATAAAAGGGTACCTCTTCTCCTTGAAAATAACTCAAGCATTCAAGCCATTGATGAGAGGAATTCTTGAGGGAGTGAGTAGTAATGCCTAATTGTTCTTATCCATTAACATAAGCCCAAGCCTACACTGTCTCATAGAGGAAGGCTAGCCATTCTTGTACGCTATCCTTGGAAGATAAACTCTAATCAAAGAAGATCTTGGACGTGGTGTATCAATCAACATTGAATTCTACCCTCTTCTTCTCTCTCCATCAATAATGGTGTCGTAGGGTTTGTCAAGTAAGATGTGAGATCAACTCTAATCAAACAAGATCTTGGACTTGGCGTATCAATCAACGTTGAATTCGCCCTCTTCTTCTCTCTCCATCAATAATGGTTTGTCGAAGGGTTTTTCAAGTAATATGTGTTCTATATTGATGTTTTCTTGATTTCTTGTTGTTTTCTTTTTCATCTCTAATACAATATATATATATTTATATATCTAATCTCATCTCTTTAACCAAATCTATCTCTCTCACTCTTAGTAATTCATCCTCTCTACAAATTTTAGGTTCTCCTTGCTTACATGTACATCTCTCCCCGTAGTATCCTTATTGTCTACGGGCAAGAATAGGGCTTGGGAGGGAAACACTCTTCTCTTCTCTTCCCTTCTCTTCTCTCATATCTACATTTTACACATACTAGAGTTATCCTAGATGAATAATCCACATGATGATAATTTCTATCGCTTTCACTCTGTACGATCTATTAGAATTAACGTATGGATTAGCCGTAAAATACACTTTCAACAACATATAGTGTTTCTCTTTGGCCCAGAAAGGCTCAATGAAATACTTCTATCACCGGATCCGATTATACTACCTCTCATAGACGATAACTTTTCTATTGACGTAAGCGTAGTTATCTTGCTATGAACCAAGAGGATTTGTATACACAATTAATTCCAATCACTAGACAAAATATATATATTATGGTAAGCACAAAGCTAGAATTCCAAAGAACAATTCGTAGCTTATTTGGTCAGCCAAGATTGAATGCCATTAACTCATCTATTAACCCTTTCATACTACCCATCATACGATATGACCATAGCCTTGATGTTTTCATCTTTGTGTTATTTTGACATTTTCTTTTGTGTTCCTTCTTTGTGTGTGTGAGGCCAAGAGAGAAATAGTGGGTCTTCTTTGATTGCACTTCCGTCCAAACCCTAGTTTTTATGGAATCTATGGTTTAACTCCTTCATATAGTTTTTTTAAGTTCTCTCACAAACTCTCATAGCCATAAGCCCGGTGCTTTCCCGGCAAGACCGCAAATTTCTCGACATATTTTTGGTGAACCCGATGCGAACAAGCCGGGGTGAGAGTACATAAAGATGGCTAGAAAAGTGGAGCAGCTATATGCTGAAATGAAAGAGCTTGCAGACAGATGCAAATTGCTTGAAGAAGAAGACCGGATTCAAAAAGCGATTGAAAGCGCTATGCAATCCGTATATAATGAGCTTAATATATTCAAAGGCTATGATCCAGAAGGATATCTTGAGTGCCATGTGACAGATATGAGGCTTCAAGCAATTCCAGAAGCTCGGATGATTGCAACATTTTTTGAACTTGTGAGTGATGATTTCAAGCACCAAGTTCAAGACTATGCAAGTGTATATGCAAGCAACTGGGGTGAATTTTCTACAGCTATAACACAGGTATGCTTGGAACATCAAGACCAAGAGATGGAGCAGAGTAGAAGTGGATATGACCAGCTACAGTTGGTGTCTCCTGTAAGCCATGCAAGTGTCAACACATCCATACATGCTAATTTAGAAGCATTAATAGATGCATATCTTTTGCAAGATGCAAATTTATTGTATGCAGATGAAGAAGACATAGTGGAAGCTATTTATGCACGTTTGGGTCTTGTAACCTTCATATCTCAAGATAATGACTCTCATGATGCTATCCAAGCGCTTGAAATGGCTCAAAGCAACTTAGAGGATGATGTAAACTCGTTGGCTATAATAGATGATCTGGACACTCCTTTTGATTCGTTTGAAGATGCACATGAGTGTATACAAGGATGAGGATGCTATGGTTTTGATAGAGGATGTGAAGGGAAAATAGGTGGAAGACGGCTATATTAATGATGTGCTACAATCTACTTTTGAGCAGATCCAGGAACTTTTACCAAGTTTAGAAGATCCGGATGCCTATAGTGAAGACATATACCAGGATGAAGAAGCCATTATCAATGCTTTCCTATGCGAGTTTGATGCATGTGGTACTACCCAAATGGATATGCCTAGCTGCAAAAGTGCTAATTTAGAGTGAGTGACTGAAAATCTCTTCCTTTGTGAGTATAGCTCTGCTAGTAGCATTGCGGATTGTGAAGTACCTCAGCTAGACGAGGTGGAAGAAGAGGAGTGCATTGACAGAGTAATATGTATGACTTGTATATATGGGGTAGCAGATGTGATGTAGATGACTCATGAAATTGTGCCTTATTTAGATCTAGATGAAGCAAGCTTTCACAATTCCATGGTAGAGGAAGGAATGACAGATGCAGATTCTCTGCATGAGGATTGGGGTTCTGCGGATGAAGCTATGAATCTTCAAAATTCACAAATCAAAGATAGAGAAGTGTTTGGTTATGCTATACAGGTTGAAGTGACATCAGAGGATAGAGTAGAAGAGCAAGAAACCTCTTGGGATATGGTCTGTGATTGGGGTGATATTTCTTATCTGTGTGAAGATGCAAATAAAGATGCTTGCCATAAAGTTCCTACTATACAGGGTTCTAAGAATTTTGGTTGCCTGCAGGTATGCAAACAATATTTGAGGCATAAAAGGGATTTAGGTCTTGTGTCACAGGGTATGAATTGCAAGCAAGTTTGTGAGCATCTATCTGCTATGGATATGAAGGGTATACATGGTGATTCCTTGAAGCAAGAAGAGGATGCTAGCTCTGTGCTGACACCAGAGTCATGTAATGAAGAAGGGTTCTCCCTAGATGAGTGGAGACATGATTCAATTGAAGATAATTTAGGGATGGGTCAAAAAGGAATAAGGGGTGAAGATATTGTGTCATAGACTAACTCCAAGGAGGTTTTTGAGGATCCGGTTACAAGTGACCGGGAGCATACCTACCAGGATGATTTGGAAAGGGAATTAGACACCATATTCGAGAGGTATGCAAAGTTTTATGATGTAAAGCTCGAGAGGTATTTGGTAAAAGGTGAGAGATTTGATGAGAGGTTTACCATGCATACTTTTGAGGTTTCTCTTGATGTTGAGAAAGGATATCTAGAGGATTCTTTTGAGAATGAAGATGCAGATTCAGACTTCTATGCGAAAGAGGTACATATGGATTTAGAGGTTGGCGAGAAGGTTGAAGTGTAGTTTCAAAAATATTTCAAGTATATTACAGGAAGCCTGGAAGTGTTTTTTGAAGAGGAGGATGAGGAACTTATGTCTCTTCGTCATGAAGATTTTGCGCATAATGGAGATTTGTTACAGATGTTTTGGAGACAGATGTATATAACAATTCCTTCTGATCCAAGAGGAATTAAAAGATGCGGAGAATCTCATTGCTTAGTACAATACAAGTTTTTGAGTTACCCATATGATCATGGAGGAGGGCATGGGATGACAGGGGATACAATTGCTTTCACAAGTTACCACGAGGTTGGCACATGCCGGAGGATGTGCAGGTTTAGAGGGGGTGGATGTCGTGCTGTGACACGTACATAGTGGGAACGCATTCTACAAGAGTTATCTTGTAAATTTTTAGATAAATAATTATCTTTCCTACAATGTACATATGCATATCTAAGTATAATAATAAGCCTTCTATCTCATCCTATTATATTTCTCAAGGGTAACCTATTCTTACATTACCATCAGAAAATACTATGGGAAAAGCATCAATAGCTCCGTCTCTTTAACATGGGGGCAAGAGCATTGATTCTTTATTTCTACTATTTCATTATCATCTCACACCCTAGCTATATCCTATATCTAGGATAAACTCCAATATATATATATTCTATGTATTTTTCATATTTTTCTCATATTTCTTTTTAAATAGCTACTAGGAGGGAATCAAATCCTAGTGGGACACTAGGTAGCATGACTTCAAAGATACACTTATTTTAATGCATTATTGCAAGAATGATTACAAAACATTCTCAAGGAGCAATGTCATGCTTTCATATGGCATGAGGTGTCCTTTGGAATCAAATGAAAGTCTAGGCTAAGGGAACCACAGGAAGACTTTTGCTGCCATAAATGGAACCTATTTTGATGATTTTTTACACAAGGTTCCAATCTGAATTGGAAAATTATTTTAAAATAAATATCATAGCTAATGAGCTGAAATTTGTGCCCATATTTTTACTTTTTTATTTGGAGCCACGATTGAGGAGATATGATCAAAATACTGGATCCCAGTCTGCCCACATCATGCATGGACAACTCATTTCCAACTTTTCTAGTTTCTATTCACACTGGCTCCTCTCTTCTTGTGTAAACCCTTGGGGGTTCCCTTGAACTATAAAAGGGGACCTCTTCTTCCTTGAAAAGAACTCAAGCATTCAAGCCATTGATGAGAGGAATTCTTGAGGGAGTGAGTAGTAATGCCTAATTGTACTAGCCATTAACATAAGCCCAAGCCTACACTTTCTCCTAGAGGAAGACTAGCCATTCTTGTACGCTATCCTTGGAAGATCAACTCTAATCAAAGAAGATCTTGGACTTGGCGTATCAATCAACATTGAATTCTACCCTCTTCTTCTCTCTCCATCAATAATGGTGCCGAAGGGTTTGTCAAGTAAGATGTGTTCTACATTGATGTTTTCTTGATTTCTTGTTGTTTTCTTTTTCATCTCTAATCCAACATATATATATATCTAATCTCGTCTCCTTAACCAAATCTATCTTTCTCACTCTTAGTAATTCATCCTCTCTACAAATTTTAAGTTCTCCTTGCTTACAGGTACATCTCTCCCCGTAGTATCCTTATTGCCTACGGGCAAGAATAGGGCTTGGGAGGGAAACTCTCTTCTCTTCTCTTCTCTTATCTTCCCTTCTCTTCTCTCATATCTACATTTTACACATACTAGAGTTATCCTAGATGAGTAATCCACATGATGATAATTTCTATCGTTTTCACTTTGTACGATCTATTAGAATTAACGTATGGATTAGCCGTAAAATACACTTTCAACAACGTATAGTGTTTCTCTTTGGCCCAGAAAGGCTCAATGAAATACTTCTATCACCGGATCCGATTATACTACCTCTCATAGACTATAACTTTTCTTTTGACGTAAGCGTAGTTATCTTGCTATGAGCCAAGAGGATTTATATACACAATTAATCCCAATCACTAGACAAAATATATATATTATGGTAAGCACAAAGCTACAATTCCAAAGAACAATTCGTAGCCGATTTGGTCAGCCAAGATTGAATGCCATTAACTCATCTATTTACCCTTTCAGACTACCCATGATACGATATGACCATAACCTTAATGTTTTCATCTTTGTGTTATTTTGACATTCTCTGTTGTGTTCCTATTTTGTGCGTGTGAGTCCAAGAGAGAAAGAGTGGGTCTTCTTTGATTGCACTTTCGTCCAAACCCTAGTCTTCATGGAATCTATGGTTTAACTCCTTCATATAGTTTTTTTTAGTTCTCTCACAAACTCTCACAGCCATAAGCTCGGTGCTTTCCCGGCAAGACCACAAATTTCTTGACACCGTACACTTTATTGCTTATTTTTAAAAAATGTTTTGATATACCTCTCCAGCCACCGTGCTGAGAAACAATGGTCGAGGGCATTTGGAAATTGAGTATGCAATGCTTCTTGAATGTAACATGCATGATTGGGAACTTGTTCCTTGAATTTTATAAAGAAATTCTTATTCATCAAGTGTATAAGGATCTGTAGATGGTGCCAAAATGCTATGTCCTATGCAGTCCCAAAGTCAACCTCAACACTATAATTTACCCTATAGTATCACCCATGTGTGTCTACATGGGTGCATTTGTGTCTTCATCCTCTATGACTGGAGTGGCACACTCTGAAATAGGTGAGTCAATCCTCCCTTCACCACCAAAACAAGCCTCTCAATAGGAGCTCTAGTTGCTCCACCTATGCTTGATACCTAGAGACGAATATCATCGTGCGCTGTTGGTCGATGATGCTCGTGGACCACCTGTAGAATGTTGGAGAGGCTTGAGCAAAGAAGGAGTCAAATGCAATGGTGTGGGTCCCTATGATGCGGGGAGGTGGATCCCTACAATGGAAGGTGGGTGCGTTGGTAAGAAGGGAGGCTAGAAGGAGGTGTTGTTGGTGGGATTCTTTGGAAGTATGTAGTCCCTGCTTGTCTCCCCCATGGTGTTGTCCACTAAGAAAGACCATAGGTTGCAATTTGTTATGGAGTGTATCGGCCAAAAAATTTAGTTTTAGAAAACTTCATGGTTTGGTCTAAACATATGCCCATTGGCTCTCTCAAGTCGATGCATACTGTTGTATAGGCTCTAGCGATGTGCAAAGCATATATCCCTACTAGAATCAGTATGTATATCTTAAAGATATCCTATAATGACATGCAATACTCATTGATGCATTATGCTAGTGTCACTCATTGCACGACTGACAATACCAACTGCAAACGCTCTCACTAGAGGTGCTATATCGAGTCTCCACACTAAGAGGTCGTACATGAGTCCTGAAGGTTGATAAAAAATGTGTAATAGTTTATGGCATATCCATGCCAATCGCATCAATGCCATGTGAAATGACCTCTGCCAATCTATTTGCAGTAGGTATGTTAAGCCTCACTACATCACCACCATAACTAGTCGTGTATGGACCCATCAATCATTAATCTAGGGTGTTCATCACTCCCTCATCATCTGTAGGGACTGTATCCACGTGTTGTGGAATCACCATATTAGCCTCTATCATGACATGTCAATGGACTCCATATTGCCCATCTTTGTTGTAGGAGGGTCCAAAGAGGATCAATCCAATATGTCTTGCTAGAACATGGATGCTCTAACTCTGGATCTGTAGAAATGTTGTGCAAAGCACTTTGGATCTCATCCATGAAGATATGTGTCTGGTTTCTCAATGACATGACTGCAATGTAGTTGAGACTATGCCATCTTGCACCTCAGATTCATGCATAGTGTAAGCCAAGCCAATCCTGGATCCTCTTGCAATGATTAGGAAACCACAATGCATTTGGTGAAATTTCTCTCAAAGAAATACCTGACATCCACTATCTCTTAGTTATCTCACCGATATCAATCTTTGTGCAATCTCAGGAACATAATTCACACGCCGTAGCATATAAGATTCACCACTAGGTAATGAAAAGTATACATCTCTTGCAATGTCTGTTTCATATGTTGATCTTTTTTATGAATGCACAGGATGAAGGCTCCGAATAGAAAAAGTGCTAAAGCACTCACACCTTGGAACATTGTATACTCATCTAGTAGCCATCATGAGCAAGTGGCATCTATATCCAACATAAAAGTAAGGGGAGCACTAGAGGTAAACATGACATCAATGTCACTAGAATATCAAGCTATCTCTCTCATCTATGTCAAAACAAGCTCTACATCATGCATAGATCTGCACTGCTACCTCACGTGTCTAAAGAAATGATGTCTAATGGGCCTTGTGTGAGCACAATTCCAACATCTTAAGTGTTGACACAAACAAGAAAAATTTCCTTACATGATTCATCATCATGGACTTGAATATCTCACATATCAACTTCCATAAATGAAGATATGGATCTACAACATGTACAATGGAAATGTGTATAAATCAATGTCAAAGATAAGTGCACCAAACTTGGAACTAAAGGAGCTCCTTGTGGGGAGAAAACACTGTAAAAACAGCTCATCAACACTCATAGTGATCAAGAACATCAGCACATAAAATCTCTCGTAGTAGTATAACCACACTGTGCTTTGTAATCATCATACTGATTCAAGTCTCAACTATCAAAAGTACATGGAATCTATAACCAATGACTATCTATATTAAATTGTATGTGTAATAGACTCACATATTGAAATATCTGTTGATAAAAAATAGTGCATATCGTAAGTCTACTTGTAGACACTTTGAGCATAGATAAATCTCACTCTTGCAAGAGTGGATACAAGAGCACAAATACGTGCCCAAAAATAACCACATGCTTGTCAATGTGGTAGAAAACTCAACCATAACAAGAGGGAATTACATTCTCAATCTAGTGACCACAAATACATTGTGGCGGTCTGGGGCAGGAAACAAGAGAGGCAACCTCTAAACACCCCTCAAGGCTCCAGTGCTGCTCAATTGGGGCTAGGGCAACCACAAGCAATAAACAACAACAAATCCACAATCAAACAAGTGAAGGGGCATCACCTAGTTATGGTATGCCAACTAGGATGCAAGAGATATTTTGTCAAGAATATGTGCCACAAATCACACACAAGTAATCTCACACTAAAACACACACCAAATGGAGCAGAGAGAGCTAGAGAAAAGGGAAGAGAGGGAGAGGAATAAAACTTTCTTAATACCTTGTTTGTGACTTGCAAATGGAGATGGTTCCTTATGATGTAGAGATTGTACAAAACTAACTCATGCTCAGTAAATTCTAAACATTGCCAACACACACACACAAACACACACACACTATCTTAGGGTGTGGGAGACCTTTCACCACAATACCCTCTTACAATGGACACAAAATTGGCAATGAAAAGACACTAAAAAACTTTCTCAAACAAGACCAAATGATGATAGAAACTTAAAATACACAAGTCACCTTGAATTCACCAAACCGTATATCACCAAGAAAAAGGACGAATATTTGAACGTCAACTCACGCCTTTGATGCACCAAACCTCAGTTTATTGATGATGGAGGAAACCTATACAATAGTGGTTTTGAGATTTTTGAACTGAGACTCTCTCACTTGCAATGTGTAGCTTGAAAGCTTCTCTCACACCAAAATGAAGCTCACAAAGTGGTTGCTATGCCTAAGTCTCTCCTCACGCATAGAGTGTTGGGGTCCTATGTGAGATATTGGAGGTTATTCACAAGAATGAGAGAGGACTATTTATAGGTTGGAGACCTCTCATTCAGATTATCGGAAATCATAATTTACAAGCTAACAACTCAGGATTATGATTTTTTCTGAATATCAAAAACTTGTGGGCCTTCTTTGTCTGCTTGAGTCATGGATGTGGGCTCAAAAGAGAGCATTATTGACGGTAGATAAGGTGAAAGTGGAGTTTTAAGGAAGGAGAACGAGAGAGAGAGAGAGAGAGAGAGAGAGAGAGAGAGAGAGAGAGAGAGAGAGAGAGAGAGAGAGAGAGAGAGAGAGAGTTACTATGCACATGTAGGCCTGAGGTGAGGTGTATTTTATGGTTAGGTCAATTGATATTTTGTGTTAGTATATTGTTAGTGATTAGTGCTAGTAGTTTGTAGTTAGTAGGATGGGGTAAAATTACATGCATATGTACTCAAGGTGCATTATATGATTTATACAATGATAAAAAGTAAGAGAAAGATTGGAGTATACACAATTTGATGAAAGCCATAAGATAGAAACAAAATTTTCCACCTATCTCCTCCAACAAATGAGTGGTTGTAGAAATCTATCGGTGTAGTTTTTGGGACCATGGAAAAGTTGATTTCTCCATGATCAAACTCCTTCTTTTTTCGAGCTTGATCTTGGTTATTTGCTGATTTTTTTTCCTTTTTGTGAAAGAATGAAAAGGTCATGGTAATATGGTTTGATTCTAGAGAGAAAAATTGACCTTTATGTGTATAAGGGAGAGATGGGAATGGTGAAGAAGATGAAAGAAGCCATGAAAGTTGCAGGTTTGAGTGAGGGATGGAGAGGAATGAGTGTGTGTGTGTGTGTGTAAGTAGGAAAGGAGGTGAGAGAAGACTATGGGTTACTTTGAGAAAAGTGGGCAGACTCGGGTGCACTCAAAATATCCTATCTCACCGGTGGTAGCTCCAAAAATGATCAAAAGTTTTGAAGTGATTATTCAGCTTTTGGTCCACATTTTCTCTTTTAATGGAGGCTTCAAATTAGGAGTGGAGATGGATATACAAAATCCCACCAAAAGGTTTATTTTTCTTCACAAAAAGTCTTCAGTGGCCCCCTTTTTGTTGAATTTGCATTAGACTCCAAAGGTGAGCCCCTCCTTGTATGAGAGCATGACCTAAATTATTTATAGAAGTTTGAAAACATGCATGGTTGTGGATTATGCACAAATATAATAATGAATATGATGGGAAAAAAACAGATTAGTATATATAAAGAATTCATGGAATCTAGAATAGTGTGAGCTATATATAAAAAACATAAATATATAAAAATATAAGTAATCAAATGAGGAGGGTCCTCATTTGTTTTATTGATGTATATTTATTTACAAGAGGTAAGAAATAATACCTATAGGAAATAGGAATTTAGTAAAAAGCAATGATTGATGGTGGAAGGTATTTTTTTGAGGTTTTTCCTTGGAGTGGATTCACACCAAAAATAAGAGAATCTTGCATGAAATGATTTTTTATAAAATACATAGGTAAGAAATATCATGACTTGGGGGTAGATGAATAATTCTTGAGACATTTGTTGTGATATTTCTAACTCGGTTTGGATTTTTTGGATAGTCGGGGATCAAGTGAAATGACACCACAGTCAAGACAATAGGCATTCACTTGAGTGATCTCCATCTGAGGACATTGTTTGACCAAGTGATTGTCATGGCCTTTGTGACAATCTATCTCTTTTTGAGGAGCTTTTCTTGCAATTCCTCTTGGCACTGTAAACATGCTCTGACCTAGCTAAGCCTCTGTTCACAATGAGCTGCAATGTCCTTGTGTCCATCTCATACCTTCTTTCTTCAGGTCAGAACGCAGGAGGTGGAGATTGTATAGGCCTCACCACTCACTGTGTTTATCTCATCTTCTGTTGCTTCAAAGGGCAGTACCCACTTTGGTAGTTATAATACATTGTAGTTGGTACTAACGCTTGTTTGTTGGTTGGCTCCATCATCTATGTGTATCTCATGTCTAAAGGCATTAGGACACCTAACAATAGAGGTTGTTGTCCTAAGACAGGCTGTGGACTTGAATATTGGACCTGGTGCATTGCCCATAGCATTTCTAGGTGGCTTAGGTGCTACTAGAATAGGTTGTACATACCTCTCCCTATCATATTGCATGCTATAGTAACACTCTTCTCATGTATGGTTTTTTCATTTTCTTTCAATTTCACACCACTTTTGCTTCCCTCGATTAGCATTTACAAGAGGAGCTAACCTCTTGACCATTTTGTTGATAAAGTTTTCTTGATCGATAGGTACCACTGGTTTCTCAATGGACTCACTCATCTGTGAATAATTGTGCTGAGAGGATGTGTCATCCTCTTAACTCTTACAATCCTTTCATTAGGAAGAGAATGGGGTCTAGGAGGGCCTCTTTATTTGGTATTTTAAGGAAGTCAAACCTTTTTTATTAAGAAAGTAATCAAAGGAAATATTTTGAATTCAAACATCCAAAATGTCTAGTCTATTTGAATTCAAAGTTTCCCTCCAAAATGGAATTTAAAGTCTAGCGGGTAAAACCATATCATGTAGCATATCTATGGAAAGAGCTCGATGTGTAGATTGTAAACTATGATCTCCACTCAAATCGGAGATCATATGTGGGTGTTATGGAAGGCCAAAAATCATAAATCTATCCACCTTATTTTTGGGGGGAAAAGTGCATCCTTTGACCACTCTTACACACCCACCATTCTTGCACACGTGGTGTACACCTATTTGTCAAAATGTCAATCACCTCCATAAGCTCATGGCAAATAAAGAGGCCCTCCTACACCCCATCCTCTTCCTAATGTTCTATCTATTCCTCACACTTATCCACCAATAGATAAAGAGCTTCTATGATCAATTCATTTAGCGTCTTACTTCTTATCATGTGCAGATCCTTCTGAAAACTCGCATGTCTCCTTTCCTGGATAAAGATCAACATTAACCGTGCTTGCGTAGGAAGTTCCCCTCTTGGACAGAACTTGACATATCTTTCGATCGGTAATGCCACTTTGTGTACCGATTCACTCTCTTTTTCTTGAATCTGTGAATTTGCAAGACTGTATTGTGAGCTATGCCTTTTTGCGAGAATTATTTGATGAATTCCTCAAATAGCTCATCTAGAGTCTCAAAATTACATCTTTCCACTGAGTCAAACCATGTACCCGTGTCATCTTCTAGAGTCAGTCCAAACCCGCAAACTGTGTCACAAAGTTTGAAACGTCATGTGCTCTAATTACTCTTCTAAGAGCCGCTACATGATTTCTTGGATCTTTATCTTCGATGTATTTCTTGTTTACCCAGTTTTGAATCTGGGATGGTCTAACTCGCCGATTGTCTATAAGTTTTAACCATAGACTCTCACAATCCTTCTGTTGCTTCAGATCCTCTACTACGCCTAGGTTCTTCTTCAAAGGGATTATTCCTTCTGTTGGGAATTGGTCCTTGAGAAGGCATTTTCTCCATCTCTGTGATCAGTTCGTCTCTTGTTATCGCTCTAGAAGGGAATCTAGGTGGCTCATTCTTTGGAATTCTCATAAAACTCCTCGTGTTTGGTGGAGATATTTTTGGTCCCTCATTGACCAAAGATACACCTATGTATACTGAATTCTGTGGGTTTGTGCTTTCAACAGCTCTGTATTCTTGTCCGTACTTGTTAAAAACTATATCCTTCCATTGATAGTCACCTGTGTATGTATAGACATATAAGAGCTTGTAATATGTCATCTCTTCTGGATGTGGCTCTGAGCACCTATAAAGGTTGACCTCAATGTCGTTAGTGTATCTATACAGTCCTTCACTCTTATGATTTATAATCCAAAATCTTTAAATTAAGAAGCTTGGTCTTTATCAATTGCAAGTCTAGAAGATCCATTATGGGTGGATGCTCCTCTATTGTTGGGATTCCAAAGCTTATATAAGTCGTGTTTGACTTCAAAAAGAACATGATCTCTAGCTTGATGTAAGAAGGATTAGAGAAATGTGCTCAAGTACTTTGGTTAGGAAAAAGTCAAAACTATGTCCAAAATCGTGATCGTTTTTCACAATTCTCTCAAATTGTTGCTTTTAGACACCCCTAAATTTCGGCTGAATTTTGAGGCCTTAAACGAAACTTTTTTGGAGGGATGTTTGATTGTTGTTCAAGGTTTACACAAAAAGTCTCAGAGCTACTATGGAGCTTTGTTTTGATAAAAAAAGTTTTTGAATCCGATATCGGAAGCTCAAGTTATGGCAAAACAATTTTTTTTTTCTATTTCAATCTATGCCTGGAGACTTTATACGTGTATAATGTCATAGATTTGCCCAAACTTAAACCGTAGACTCCCCTTGATATCTTCTACCCATTGCAAGTCTCAGTTTGTGATTCTGACCTTTATTTTGACACTTGAGACATCATACACGAATAATGTCTTTTGTGGCAGAATGAGATCACTTTTATTCCAATGATTCCTTATCACTCAAGAAACTCTCACCAACTTTTAGAATTAATTTGGACATTTTTTTGGCAAGTTATGATAAATACAAGCAGGAATCTGTCCAGATATATCTTTTGGCCTTTACAAGCTCAAATGAGCTCCAAATGCAATGGAATTTTGGCTAGGGGTTTCTTTTATGCTATAGGACACTAGGGTACGCCCAAATGTTTGTTTTGACCCAGATCTGGCCACTAAGACATTGTACACGTATGCTATCTTTTGGCTCAGAATGACATGAAATTTTACAAACATGCTTAAAACATCATTTCCAACCCTCCTATGTGGTCAAAAGTGACATTTGACTTCAGATCTTGGCATGAGACATTATATACGTATCATGTCTAGGTGATCAGATTTTGACAAAATTTGGTATGTGATCTTGTCTTGTGGTGCTTAACACCCTGGTATGCTCATATCTCAATTTTGGTCTCTAAAAAGGCCCTTTGAAGATTATACATGTATAATGTCTAACTTGTCACAATGAAGTGAATTTCACTCCAGAGGTTCCTCTCTGTATTGACAACTCACAGTAACTTTCAAAAGTGAACTTTAACACTTTTTGAGCAAGTTATGATCACTTTAAGCAATCACCACAAGCCTAGACTCTTCTCGTTTTTTTCTCATGTCCTACTCGACAGCCCCTACATGCTCTTATGCACCTCCTCTTCATGCATTTCCCTCCACCAACACCTAGATATGCCCCTTCTTTCATACCATTACTCTCTTCTTTAATTTTGACACATTAGTTAAAAACATGACACTTTTGTGTCTCAGGACATTTGAGTGTCCAATTACAGAACTAGTGTTAAAAGAGTCCTTAGGTTTAATTTATTATTTCTTAGTCGCATACCAAAATCCAAATTGATTATCTGCCAAAATGTAATCACTTTGTGTAGATCCATTTGTGGTCTTTGAAAGCTCAAATTTGCTTCAAATTGGATGAAATTTGGCCCTTATGCTTCCTAATGTTGTACATCACAAGGATGCACTCAGTTGTAACTTTTGACCTTAGGTCGGGCCTCTAAGACATCATACGTGTATGATTTCTAAGTAGTGAGAATTCAATTTTGTTTCTATCGGGGGTGGTCTTGATGCATACAACAAGAATATGTGATCAAAACAAATTTTGGATGTCAAAATTGCTCAAAATCACCACTTTTTGACAAGGAGATCCCCTAAGAGAGTAAAATCTCCTTATCTCTCAATCTATGTCCAAATGACATGAAATTTGGTGGGTGTGCTCAACACAACATGTGGAAGATGGGTCTAATGTCAAAAGTTCAAATTTTGTACCAGAATCACCCTTCTATGATGTCTATTGTGATGATTTTTTGGATAGAATTCATTCACATGCATCCCCAAGTTTAGCACTGGCTTTCAAGAACTTCTACCAATTTCATGCAAAAATGTGCTCAAAATCTCAAGTTTCTCTTTTTCCCGTTTCCAACACTCCGTCTTTTGTCTTTTGGGTGTCTAGAGTTGGTCAAAACTCTAGTTTCAATGTGTACTTAGGGTAAAACCTCCCTTCTAAACACAGTGGTGCAGTTAAATTTTTCAATTTGGTCTCTAGATGCCCCTTGAGACATCATACGCATATGATGTCTGTCAACAAAACTCTTTTTATTGCATTTTTCCTCAAAAGCAGACTTTTTAGAGATCATGAATGAAAACAAGCACTTCAACAAAGAAGTCACTGGTGGATAGCTCTAGATCAAAATCAAATCACTTACCTAAAGCTACTCCTACATATCATATGATTTTTTGCATTTATGAGTAGAAAAACGCTTTAATGCCACACATGGACTAGCAAACTCTTTTATCACCACACAAATCACTCGACCACCAACAACTACTCCAACCTACAAATCCTAACTAAACCTACCTAGTCGCAAACCCTCGGTAAGACACATGATTCTTGGCTATCCACTTGATCACGGAATAACCTCTTCCGGATCCACTCAAGAAAAATGCCTTCTTTAGCGGGAAATAAATCAAGAAACACAACCTAGATCAACATAATGTCAATAGCCATAATGTCAATAATCTCTTTTGGATCCACTTAAGAAAAATGCCTTTATTTAGCTAAAACCCATAAAGTGCATGCAGCACAACCTAGATCAACATAATGTCAATCAAGGACACATATGACATGATAGATGCACACGGGAAATCTCTTTAGCTTGTCAGGCTGAGACCATCCCACACATACAACACTCTAGAGGATTAAGTAATCCGCAATCAGGAATCTTACTACTCTCAACTACACACCCAACCCATGTACACACAACGAAAACCCATCAAATCATGCCAGAATCATATGACACTTAAGGAGCAACATCCCCTCACTAGGATACACTTGTCCCAAAGTCTCTACACTCAAAACCCTCACTCTAGACCCATCTAGAAACACGTATGAAGATAGAGATGGATTTTGAAAGTGCTGAAAACTAGAATCTACGAGTAACTATATGCGTAGCTTATGTTTCCATGATTCTAATGACTACTTTCATGCAGAAAATGGACATCGTTTGAAATACTTACAGTCACCATATAGTTGGTAGATGCACGAGAGTGTTCGCTCTGTTCCGTGAGGAATGCTTGGCATTGTCACGTAGCTCTCTTTGAGCCTATAGAAATGGTCCAGTTGGATCTCCAATGTGATGAGAGAGCGGGGAGTATTGTCAACATGAAGCTCACGCTCTCTCTCTTCCTCTCTCACACACAGTTGACGTTAACTTAAAACTTTTATTATGATTAAGTTCTCCTTACAAAATGACCTAGGTACATTATATACTAAGGATACCCTAGGTTAAACTTAAAATAGATTTTAAAGGGTCAAATGGCTTTGTATGTACAATCTAGAAGTACCATTGCACCTCGGGTTCTACAACTAGACTGACTACTCATTACAAGTGATGTCTTTAACCATAATCCGTAGCATTTCATAACTCTCAAAAAATAAGGCTTTGTTGATTTATGTCGTGTTGTTGACCGAGGGGTCAACACACATGCATCTCATTGGACCTCAAAGGCCTTTGTGAGATCCGGTAAAATAAGCACATGTTGAGAGATAAGCTTTTGTTTAAGCGTCTCAAAAGCTTCTTGCTCCATTCCAGTCCATGGATACTTAACGTTCTTTTTTAGTTAGGCCAATAATTCTTCATAACTTATGTAAACTCCTTGATTTAGGCCATTCTTTAATTACTTCCAACTTTGTGGGATCCATATGGATACCAAATTGAGAGATAATATACCTCAAGTATTGAATTCTTGCAAGAAAAATTCACTTTTCTTTTGATTAATGAAAAGCTTATTATCTCCCAAAGCTTGGAAAATTATATAGAGTTGTCTTTTGTGATCCTCAAGAGATTTAAAGTAGATAATTATATCGTCAAAATACTCCAATAAAGTTGCGATGGTCAAAATATTTTCTCCATTATGCGATTAAAGTGGTTGGATCATTTATCAAGCCAAAAGGCATGAGAAGGTATTCATAAAGACCAAATGTAATACAAAAAGTAGTCTTTAAGATATCTTCATTGACTACCCTTATTTGATAATAGCCACTTTTAATGTCAATTCTTCTGATGTAGGTAGACCCTTGCAACTTATCAAATAGATCTGCTACTTGAGGCACGAAAAATATAGTTTTAAATGTGATTCTACCATGCACATGAGATAAAGTGCCATCTTTCTTTTGTAGTAATAGAACCGACGAGCAAAATGGGATGTAGTAGGTCTTACCATTCCTTTTTCTACCAATTCATTCAATTGCCTCATAATCTTGTCTTGTTGAGCTTGAGAGACTTTATAAGGAGGCTTATTGGGAGGTGAACTTCCTGGTAGAAGTTTTATGGCATGGTCATCATCCCCTTGTTCGGAGGTAACTCTCTAGGGATGTCATCAATGAAAACATCTTGAAATTTGTTTATGAAATTAGATAACTGTAATTCTTCATTAACTCCATCATTGTTATTTGGCAAAATAGTAGTGTGATTCATAGATTCTCTAACAAAAATCATGTACATGGAAATTGAACTTTTCATTGATTTCTCAAAAGCTTGTGTATGTACAAGGGATATGGTGTTACCTATCTCATTTGCAACTATATAAATATATATATATCTCTCTCTCTCTATACTTAAAGTAGATTTTTCTCTCAAGAAACTTCATGAGGCAGTCATGCAATTAAATTATGGTGCCCCTAGAATTACATCTTCATATTTGAGAAAAGAGATAAAGAAGTCTTCTTTGTCCATATGAATTTGGATATGGAGTCAATACTAATCAAGGGAGTGACAGAGGCTTCTTGTACCTTGAAAGCCTCCCCATCCGCCTTCAAAGTATTCCCCATTTTATAAGCTTGTATCTCTAACTTGGTGGCTAGATCAATTGCTATGAAATTATGAGTTGAGCTAGTATCAAAGAAGATAAAAGCATCATGTTCTCTTACCTTGCCCCAAGAATAGGCAAGTGGTGACCTTTGCAATCACCATCCTCTTTTGGAGATTCAATCGTGGATGCTCTAGGTGTTTCATTGCATATACTGAACTCAACTTGAGAAGTTTGTAAGCTAAAGTGTAAAGAACCCAATGGGAGTAAGGTAATTGATTTTAAGCGCTTCAATACCAATAATTTATGGTTATGACATACATTACTCAAACATATGATTTGATTAATTCTGTCATAATTTTATGATACACATAAACTATAACCCATGCAATATTCTCACTCCCATGCATTTGTGGATGACCATAATACGACTTTGGCAAGCTTAATTCATAGTAAGTTTAGGTTATGCGCCTCACTTACCACAAGTAAATGATGACTGATTTCTAACTTCCTTTCTCTCAATTTTTAGTGCAAATTTGAACAAGAGACTTGTGTATGTTGACACAATTGAGTGCATAACGAGCATCATAATCATGAATTTGCAAGCAAAACACATGATTTAGATAATTTTCATCTTGCAACACCTTGAGGAATCATAGATTAGAGTATGATAAGTAGATTCTATGCTACATCCATAGATAGATAATAAGAATGGTAGTAATAGATTGGGAATTCTTGAGAAGAGAAGAGAATAGAGATGTAGAAGTGAATTGATGCAGCAATTTTGTATTAACGGCTTGTTCCTAGGAGTTTTTGATCCCTCAAGGCCTTGTAGAAGCTTCACTAATGAGTAGCCACAACTGCAGAGTCTTCCTATCTCCATTGTGTGTTCAAGTGTGTGTAAAACTGAGTGGGAGTGCCCTTTATATAGAGATTTAGAGGTGACTTGTTGCCCAAGGCAGCCCCATACCTCCCTTGCTTGCCCCCTCTTGCTAAAAGAATGAGTAAAGGTGTCACAAGCTCCTACTTAGCCATTAGAGGTGTCCCTCTTTACCATTTTGGGTGATACACCTCATGTACTTATCAATGCTTATAGTCAACCAAACCATAAGAGATGGGTCCAAGGCTATGGGTCATTTACAAGAACCCATGGAGATACATTCACATGCCCATGCACATGCATACACAGACATACCTTAGACTTAGGAACTCATTTATTAACACTAGGATGAAAATTAATTGTCTAGAGTGAGCTTAGCTTATCAAAACTTAATTCTAAAAGTTGTTAATTAAAGACAAGCTTGATAATGATAATCTAAGGTATTAGATGCACACACTTGCTTCATTTAGAAATTTTTAGAGCAAAAAACTATTTTTATGGAAATTCAGGTAGGGGTAGATTTAGACAAGACGGTCGCGTCTAGGTGGGTGTAAGCACCTCAAAACTTACTATATTTGGACAAAAGTGACAAAAAATTAAAAGTTTTATTTTTGAAAATCTTACATCAATATATTCATCATTAGTTCATCAAAGGTGAAAAAACTGCCAAAAAAAAGAAACTTTTTATTATGACCAAAATGTTATGATATTAATCCTTTACATGGGAATCCCCTCTCCAAGGGTGGAAAAGACCTTAGAGAATTAAGCTAGTTTCATTAATTGTAGAGGAACTATATCAACAAGAAAGAGAGTTTCATTAAGTAGATTCCTTGAGCAAAAAAAAGTGCTTGGTTGGAGTCTATAACAAGAAACAACATAACTTGTTAACTTGGCATGCAAAATAACTTGAGAGAGAGAGAGAGAGAGAGAGATTAAGACCAACAACAATTGAGAATTGGATTTACTTTGATCTGGTCTCGTCTCCAAAAGAACTTTGTATTATAGTTTCTTCCATTGAGAGAGATTTGTTTAGAATAAAGTCTTTGTATTCTTCAAAGCCCAATTAATGCCATGAAGATGGGAAGCTTCATGCACCAAAATTACACTTGGTAGGGCCTCAATCCCAAGACCTCAAACACCTTCAAAGGTGGAGAGATCTAGCAGAGAATGTTAGGGAATAAGACGTAGCTAAGTAGATAATTGAGTAGTTTACTTACTGGAGAGAGATAATTTTCACACATGAGAGATTATAGAGTAGAGAGAGAGAGAGAGAGAGAGAGGGAGAGTACACACAATATATGTGGTTTACCCAATGTGGCTACGTGCACGGGAAAGCAGCCACTCAATGGCTTTAGTACTTCAAAACAAGAAGTAGATTACAAAGGGATTATACCCTTTTGGAGCTCTTGCCTTGCTTCACTCTCACCACCTCACATCAATTTCACAATGCTTCACAATCCATTTTTTGTTTGTATAAGAGGCCTCATTTTATAGGACAAAAGTGTTGTCCTCTCTCATGAGAGGTAGCCATTGTGTAGCCACCCTTGTGTTGACTTGGACTCTCTAATGCGCCCATGTGTGGCCATTCTTGAGAACACAAGTCCATCTTGAATTTGGCCACCACCCACTGACCATCGACTTCCAACCACCAACCATCCACCACCGACCATTGACCTAACAACCACTGGCCAACCAACTAGCCATTTTTTGTCCACTTTTCCGCCTCCATCCCGGCCATAATTTTCTAACGAGTCCAAGTTGTAGCAAAGATCGAGACCACTGGCTGTGAAATTTTTGGTTTTTAGAGAGTGATTTTTCTTTAGGCACGATGGATTCTCCTCATAATGGGGGCTTTACAAATGTGCGCTTAATAAAGAAAATTACTAGGGGATATTTCACTCTCCATACTTAACAATCTCCCACTTGGAGACTAATTTCCACACCAAACATGTGATTGCTTTCCATCGTGGTATCTTATCCTTGAATACCGATTGAAGATGAGCCGAAGGTCAACTTCTCCTTGTGACCATCTTTGTAAACATGTCTGCACGATTTTCACTTGTATGCACTTTTCCTAGCTTAGATGTCCCTCTTCCAAAAGTGTGCATATGAAGTGATATCTCACCTCAATGTGCTTTGTCCTTGAATGAAATACTGAGTTCTTCAAAAGACGGATAGTGCTTTGGCTTTCACTGTACAAGACACAATTGTCTTGTTTGAATCCAAGCTCTTCTAAGAATCTCTGAAGCCACATAATTTATTTGCTTGCCTCTGTCATTGCTACATACTCTGCATCCATGGTAAAAAGTGAGACCATTGTATGCATCTTTGAAGCCCAGCCTATTGCTGTGGCTCCAACCGTGAAGCCATAGCCAGTAGTGCTCCTTCAAGTACCTTTATCACCTACACCCTTGAAGAAAAATCTCAGTTCCTCCAAAATACAAAGCATTTAGTGTTGTCCCTTTCAGATAGCTAAGTATCCATTTACAGCTTGTCAATGCTCTTTATGTGGGTTGTCCATGAACCTAGTTACAACTCCCACTTCATGTGCACTGCCTGGCCTTGTTCAGACATAGCGTACATAAGAGAACCTAATGTTGCAGCATATGGAACTTTAGACATATAGGCTATCTCCTCTTGTGGCTTTGGACCATATCCTTGGTTAGTTTAAAGTGACTAGCTAAAGGTGTAGAAACCATTTTTGCATTTTGCATTGCAAAACTTTGTAGTACTGCCCACCGCCCACCGTCCATTGACTTCCAACCACCGGCCATCAACCATTG
Source organism: Adiantum capillus-veneris (assembly GCF_014529385.1). Lineage (NCBI taxonomy): Eukaryota > Viridiplantae > Streptophyta > Polypodiopsida > Polypodiales > Pteridaceae > Adiantum > Adiantum capillus-veneris. The sequence continues at coordinate 6,854,509 of NC_140940.1, read as the reverse complement.
ACTACCGGCCAATCGATCGACTTTTTTTCGACCACTTTTTGACATCCATTTGACCATAATATTTTGGTAAAAAGGAATATTTTGGCGAGTCTAGTCTCGCAAAAAGCTTGAGACTACTAGCTGTCAAAATTTTGGTTTTCGATGAGTGATTTTTCTTCACGCACGATAGCTTCTCCTCATAAAGGGGGCCTTACAATTGTGCGTTTCAAATACATAAAATTACAAGGGGGGCTATCCAATGAGATTCAAACTAGCTCATGGAATGCTCAGCCCTCATTGGTTCCTTTGGTAGGATACCCAATAGGATCAAAGCTTACTCATGGAGAAATCTATTCTTATTGGTTCTCTTGTTAAAGCTTAGGCATATCAAGTGAATTCTCCAATGTGATCCCATTATTTAGTTTGGCTTCTAGGTATTTATTTTACTTATTTGTCAAAGTCTTGGGTAGGGCAATTTACTGGAATTGTTATACAAGCAACCCCTTGCCTCCATTGTATATACATTCAGATATTCATTTCCAAGGTTGATTGGTTCAGGAGACTCTCTCTCTTATTCTCTATATCTCTCTCTCTCTCTCTCTCTCTCTCTCTCTCTCTCTCTCTCTCTCTCTCTCTCTCTCTCTCTCTCTCTCTCTCTCTCTCTCTCTCTCTCTCTCTCTCTCACGCTCACTCCCCTTGGTCTCTACACTTTTGCATCGTTGAATTTGACATGGTATTAGGGCACCTTGATGGAGATCCATGTCGCTTGAAACCCTTGGTGGAGGAGTGATTCTGAGCAGAGAGGAGAACCTCATCGCCGACAACTTTCCTACCTTCTTCTGCTCCTAGCATTTTCAAATGTGTTGTGCAGCAGCGTCGAACCCCTCTCCCTATGAGAGTTTTAAAATGCAGTCCCTATCTGACACTGTCTCCCATCCTGCAACATTTTGAAACGCTACTTGCTGCCCTTGCGTGTGCGGTAAATGCACCTGTGTTTTGAAACACCACTGTCAACGAGCTCCCCCCCTATCCCTTGCATTTTGAGCCTCCGCTTTGCAACATCATCCCACATTCCCACCCCTTCTGCTAGCGTTTTAAAATGTTGTTTCCAGCGGGCATGGGTGGTTGTCCTTGGGCGACCGATTGCACGATGATGCGAGATGACAAGGCAAAGGTGAAGAGAGGGTGACAATGCCTTAGTGGCCTGTGAAAGGTGGATTGAGGTGTATCTTGGGAGACGAAGAGGTGGATATGGGAGCCGCTTGGGAATTGAGGACAAAGGGAATGGCTTGGATTCTATTTTGTGGCTTGGACCGTGCGGCCACACTTTGGAGTGCGAAGGTTTTTAGAGTTTCAGATCTTGCAACTTCACCATGGCCCCCCCTTGCTCGAGCTCCAACAACAAATTGAACGGGAATAACTATGCTCATTGGAATTTGATTATGTGACTCTAGTTCTCACGAAAAGAGTTATGGGATGTTGTCGACGGCTTGCAGCCTTGTCCCACATGGGATTCTCACAAGAGGTACACCCGTCTTCAAGATGGTGAATATCTCAAATCTGTGTCAATTGGGATGCGGCTTATGCAAAGACAATGTTAGCCATTACGAAATCTCTTACAAAGGACCTTTCTCCAGCTATTTAGAGCTTGAAGGCTATCAAACCGAATGTGGTTCAAGCTCATAGGTATGTTTGATTGGGATCCTACGATGTGAGCAGTCACCCTTCTTGGACAATTGTTTGACACCCACTTTCCCCGATGAAGTTCCATGCAATCATTTCTTATGAATACTAAAGTTATTCATGATAAACTATCGGCTATGAAGAGGGCACTAACGAGTACCCAACTAGCTGCTTTGGTTCTCACAAAGTTTCCTCAAGAGTATGAAACACTGGCTAGGACACTTCGACTACAAGTCACGAACGAAAAGCTGGAATTTGATGATCTTAGATATTTTCTCATTGAGGAGGAAGCCGTGTTGGTAACTCAAGGAAAAATTCAGATTTTAGAGACACAGGAAGCACATGGTGAATGACTTGTTGCTTCGGATTCGAAAAAGAGGACAAAGTATCGTTATTACAAATGTGGAAAGCGTGGTCATTTGTCCATGGATTGCAAATCCAAGGGCAAAGATAGAGATTCTACAAAGGTCAAAGGTAAAAGCAAGCAACAGGAGGAAATCAATGATAGTGACTCAAGGAAGGGCAGCAAGGAGGCTTTTGGTGTGGTGGTGACAACACTGGCACGTACTCCTATCTTCTAGTCACATGAAGATTGGTGTAACCATTAGCTTCAGCAAGAGAGAGGCTTGTAAGTAACAAGCACTGCTCCTGATAATTAATTGGACCATTGTGTTGGAGTTCAAGTTATTGGTGTTTGGACTCGTAGGTTGGAGTTCAATGCACACACATCTGGCAGGGAGCCAATCAGACGTTTAAAACACTATGGATGGGCATGCCAACTCATTGTTATTGGTCGGATCATGGACATGATGTGTTCCAATATTTCATTATCTTGGACTTTTATATTTTGGACGTGATGTGTTCACAGTTCACAAATGGGGATTATTGGACGTAGTGTGGTCTACAATTCAAAGTTTCTACAAAGGAAACCAATGCTGAAGATGGCATTACTTTCAGGTACAAAGTTGAGGAGAGAAACACCGAGGTGTATCCAGTTCCCTACCGGTGTTGGGGTGTCCATGGTAGCTTCTTCATCAACTTGGTCTCACTATTGATGTCCACTATGAGATGCAAAGAGGGTGTTAAAGTTTAGGCATCTCAAGTAAAGTGTCCAATGTGATCCCATTATTTAGTTTTGCTTTTAGGTATTTAGTTTATTTATTTGTCAAAGTGTTGGGTAGGGCAATTTACTAGGATTGCTGTATAAGCAACCCCTTGCCTCCATTGTATGTACATTTAGTTATTCCTTGCCAAGGTTGATTGGTTTTGGAGACTCTCTCTCTCTCTCTCTCTCTCTCTCTCTCTCTCTCTCTCTCTCTCTCTCTCTCTCTCTTGTGCTCACTTCCCTTGGTCTCTACGCTTCCACATTGTCAACTTTGATATCTCTTTATGGACTATCTAATGAGATTTAAGCTCGCTCAAGGAATTTTTAATTCTCATTGGTTCTTCAAGGTGGCTATCCAATAGAATCTGGCTTACTTGGGGGCAACATAGCTAGGTGCTTGACATGTTCCTTTATGCCTTAAGTGAAAGTGGGAAGTTCTAATGTGTGTGAGTGTTCTCTCTCTCATCTCCTTATAAGAGGGGCTTGCCCTATGAAAGGGGGGGGTGCAACTTGGCCACTTGGGGGTCCATTGCAATCTTAGAGATCATATTGAATGGTCTAAAATACCTAAAGTTTGCAATATATTTTTCCACAAAAGATTCATTGAGTTCACATTGCTCTTTGGTAGATTATCTTTCCTCTTGGTCCCCTATTGGGATAATTCTAGTAGCACATATTAATGATCTAACTTTTGCTCCCATTATCTTGCCATTTGAAATGGCTAGTTTAATATGAGAAAATCATTTGGGAAAGCTAGATATTAGATTTCATGGAATAAAATATAAAGAGGAAAGTGTTTTGATTATAGACATGTAGGTGCCTACAAAACAGGACATCAACTTGTAGGGTACAAACCAAGATTTGAAGATGATTGGATCACTTCCTTCTGAAGATAATAGTAGTGACAGTTTCTAAGATAGAGTGGTACAAGGATTGGGATAAGCACTTAGGGAGCCCATTGTTTCTAAGTGCCAATGGTCTCAAGCATGAGGCACAAATAATTTCCAAAATTTATAATCACTAAGGAAAGCATACCATTGAGAATCAAGATGACAAAGTATCTATGGGCAGGTTGGGTAAGCATACAAAAAGGTAGACACCATCAGCATTGTTTAGAATAGATATGGAGAAAGCTGATACCTATGCCGTGTTAAAAAGTGGTAGAAGGCAGACATGGAATGTGGGGTATTCCAGAAGAGGAGAGGTGGGTGAATCTTGAGTGGTTAGTCTCTTATTGACATGTGCTTCCATGTGGTGCAAATTAGCACAAGAGAGAGATAGAGAGAGAGAGAGAGTATCATAAATACGTGCTTACATCCAATCATTGAAGCCATGGATTCATGTAAGTGCACATAAAGACACAAAAATATGTATAGGTAAATGCTCTTTATGCCTAGAAGTACTTAATTTTAATGAACATGTAGATAATAAGTGGATATATAATAGTGGTACAAGGAATGGATTAAGTATGAAGATAGCAAGGAAAAACCCCAAAATAGATCACTTGATGAAAGGGAGGGTACATAGAGTCTGTGCAAACAAGAAACTTGAGCAGCTTGTGGACACTACTAGTAGTTGATGCCAAGCTTTTTTTATCGAAGAGCTATAAACACCTTTGAAACCACAATGCCAACATGATCAACTTCTGATACAATTGATGCAAACTCCAGAGCTAGATTCACTCTCCTATATAGGAGAGACCAAAACTTTGAGACAAACATTTGGTGGAGCCATACTTATGGGAGGCCCTCTATTTTCTAAGATCCATGGATGTACTACCAATGCTTGTGTGTATGTAGATGAGTCAGTGTTTGTGCGTGGTTAGAAGAAGAGCCAGCCTTTCAATTTGTCTCATAATTCCACAAGGTAGAAATGCATACATACCTATTGCATCTTGACAGAGGAAATTCAAAGAGGAGTCAATGTTTGAAACAATGAAAACCCTACGTCAATGGAGATCTTGCAAAGAGAGATAGAGAGACACTAGCAAGAGAGAGGGACTGCATGCCTATGAGTAAGTCATATGCTTGGATATGATAGCAAGCCAATATTCTTATTAGAATGGTCCTAAATGAAGACTACCAACAATGCTTATGTCAAAGCTCAACCAAAAATAGTGAGACTAAATACCATTCTCTCTAGTTAGACCTAGATAATGTAGGGTGATTAATTTGTGCATGCAACATGATCTATCTCCCTTTGATGCCAACTATTGTAAAGATTCTAGAGATAATCAAATGTATTTATCCTAGGGAGAGTCCAAGAGCTATGCATAAAGGAGACCTGCTTGAGTGAACATTTCAACTCTCCATTACCAACAGAGGGGAAACAAGATCCACCCTAACAATATCATGGGTATTGAGGCCTTGTCCCTAATCATTTGAGAGTTCATAGAAACCAAAGGCCTATCCATACATCTCTAGCCATCAGCACCATGTGATGATCTAGGTCCCCATATCTCCACTCCATATAGCATGGCAAAAGTGACTAGAGTGTCCAAGAGCCAAAGCTTTGTTCGAGGTTCCCAAAATTGAACCTGCAAATATATCTCTCTTGTCTCTCTAATGCTGCATAAGCTCTTGTCAATCTTGTCTTTTCTGATCTCCTCAAGAAGAATACTAGGCCATTGAGGACCACCTTGAGATAGGTATATGCATATGTATACTCCATAGTCTCTCAACCATATGTAAAGGTGGGAGTTGACCTCCTAAACCATTGTGCGATGATGTTAAACATGATTACCTTTGTCTTACCAAGTCTCACAAAAAATCCATCTACCTTGGGCAAGCACATGCAATGTATCCAAATGATGTTGCATCCCCTCTCAAGAGTCTGAAATCAACACAATATCATCAGTGTATAACAACAACATAATCCATGTCCCTGCTAGTTGAGCACCTCTAACTCTCTCTTATTATACATAGTCTAAAAACTCATCCACATACATCTCAAAAAGAGTTGAAGATAAAGAATATCCTTGGTTCACCCCAATAGTGGAATGATCCATGTTAAACATGCCCTGAGAATGCATACTTGCCCCACAACTCTATGGGAGCATCCATGTCCTGTACTCTACGTATAAGTCTGTCTCTTGAAACTATTTAAAAAGATTTTTGAAAATCCACAAAGCTTCAATAGATCCTCCTGCTATGGTAACTTCCCTCCTCAATAATAGCTCTGGGTGTTGTTTTGGTAAAGAGTGGAGAAACCTCTTCTAAACCTTGATCGCCTTGATGCCTGTATGCCTTCTCTCTCTACCAATCTACTCAACTCTTGCTCAAGAATATATTCATATAGCCTAGCCAATATGTGACCAACCATGATGGTGTGATAATTATTAGGAAGCATGGGGTCTTGATAGGCACAATTGTGGACATACTCCAAGTCTCGGGAAAACCCTCATGTATGGCTCAATTAAACATCATAGCAAGAGTCTTTGCAAGCATGTGTTTGGCATGAATTAAGTGATCTTCTACCAAGCAATCATGATCATGTGATTTCCTTGTCTTCATCCTATCAATGGCTTTCTTTACCCTCTCAACAATACAAAAAGTACATGTCTCTGGGGGATTAGGCACAAGGGTGGTTACATTTGACATTGCATATAGAGATGTGGAATATTCCCCCCATGTCTCTATGGATGTGATGGTGGTAGGTGGTGAGTGATCATGGAATAACCTCCATGGCTTGCCTAAATCCTGACACATAAATATCTGGTATAGATCTTGCTCTAATTGAGATAGGTAAGCCCTTTTCTTTGGTCACACTAGGCCATAAAATATGATCCTTGACTGTCTGTGTGTGATGATAGCGAAGAGAACCTCTCTTTGTAGTTTGATCCTCATCTCCCTACACTCTTCATCATACCAGCTATTCTGGGGTATGCTCTCAGATCGTCTCTCTACACTCCTCATCATACCCCAACAATTTCGGGGTATGCTCTCGAATCTTCTTCGTGTAGTCTAATTGTGGGTTTATGCCTCCAATGTTGCATCATGAAACCTCTCTTTCAGTATATGAGTGAGCTCATCTAATGACCGCTCTGGATACTAAGTTTATAGGTGTCTATATATCTCATGTGTGTATACAAAGTTCGCCTCCCTTGTGAAGGTATACCGATTGTGTCTGGGGAACTCTCCTAATGGAGCTAGACAAAACTAAAACATGAGAGTGAAAGACAAGATAACATGATCAACTGCTGCTCCAACTAGTCTAGGGTCCACTATGAAATTATGAGCAAATGGAATGAGTGCTACAAATGAAGGCGTGGTGTACCCTGCAAAATACTCAAAATAGTACATATCAAGACATAAACGAATAAATCTATGTACTTGCTGACTCACACAAATCCATAATCGAGCACAACATGAGCAGAGAAAGATAGAGAGCGAAAGAGAGTGAAAGAGCACGTGCAGATGCACCTCCTAGAGAGGAGTGCTACGTCGGCACGATGAGAGAGGAGGGAGGACAGGCGAGAAGAAGACACAAACACTGGGTGCAATCTCCCCCCATGGAAGGGTGACCATTTCCCTCTTGCACGTTCATTTATAGATTTCTTGAATGGTCAAATTGAGTACAAACTGGCCGTCCGGTCATAAATGGCCAAAGCTCATAAAAGAGCACTTGAATAATAAAAAGTACATAATATACATATCCGTTCGCATAGGCCTAGATCAATCAAGCCTTTTCCACCTATCAACTGCAATAAATAGTAGAATATCAATTCCATAACATACCTCTCTATTTGAAACCAACTGTCCTCAGTTGCAAAGATAAGAATTTTGCAAGCAATACTTGTCAAAAAGAGTGATTAGAAATCTGTTTCAAAAATAGCACATAGTAAAAGAAAAAATTAAAAAACTAAACAACATTGCTTATGCCCGCCGTCATCCACATACTGCCTATTCTAGTGTCCCATACCACTAGAATAAGCAGTATATGTCATATCCTGATGAATTAGAATATCATTGGTCACACTCATCTTTCAATAATCTATTCTCATCAATCTCAAGTTCACTTTCATAAATATTGGCGTGGTAGAAAAGCATCATATACCAATTCCCAATTCAAGTCAAGATCCAAATCCAAATATCTACCAACATATACCCATTTCAAATCTTAAATCCAAAATCCCTCGTTTTGTATACCCGGGTAGCAAAATCATACCAATTGTAGTGGTGGCCAGCCATTGCAGCATGATTTTGTGATCGGTGTTGCCTAAACCGGCAAATCTATACCCAACATGTTGCCTAAATCAGTGAATCGACACTTGTGCTACCTAAACTGGCAAATCTACACTGATATTATGTAAAATTTTGAATATGTTGCGTGTTGGGTGCTGCCTAAATCGGCGAATCGACAGAAGATGAATGTTTACACATTGCCTAAATTGGAAAATCTGTGTACTTGTGACCAATGGACCGAGTAAGGCATAAAAAGAAAACATTTGTTACCTATTTGACACCAAATTAGAGTATGTTCCAGTAGTAAATCACTTACAAGTTGTGGCTTGATATCCCATAGGACACTAGCTCAAAGGAGGAGCTACATATCTAATGAATAATCATGTCAATAAAAATTTCATATCGTGCAAGTAGTAAACCCTGACCGTAGCACTATATTGTGTACTGAAAATTAAAATGAGTGCTTGGAATGTAAACTGCATTGTTTTCCATGAATGGCATATTGTACGAGAGGATTAGTATACTGAACTGAATAAGTACCAAGCAAAAGGGTATACTAAAAACACTTGTGTTTTTAATGATAAGTTGATTACAATAAAGTCAAAAATGGAGTAGTTCAGTTGATGGTATGGTACCGTAAAATTGTGGAAAAAAAAACATATGGTTAACAGGGTTGACCAATGCAAGTAATAGGTGCAGAATATAACAATGATCCATTTAAAGAGGACAACTTGAATAAAAATCCCCATAAATTTGCAAGCTATGCAGTGTTCAACTATGTATATGTGTGCATAATAATTAATAACAGCAATTGAGGAGTAAACATTAATTTATGAAGGAGTCGTACATATATTCCAAAGGTTAAATAGGCTGCTCGTGATTAATATAGAGCATGACCCTTATGTACCTTGTTGAACAACAATTACTACCGATATTAATAGAACATACACATCTTGATTGGTATTATATTGTATTTTTTTTCCGTTAGTACACCATTCATCCGCTATATACATTAGTTTAATGTCTTTTTTTATATATTTAATTTTTGGATTATTATACAAATATATTTTATAATTGTAAAAAATATAACATTATTGATTTCAATGAACAAAACATAACAAGAGAGGAAGGTGGCCGGGGGTTTTGAGAGAGAGAGAGAGAGAGAGAGAGAGAGAGAGAGAGAGAGAGAGAGAGAGAGAGATGATGTTGATGACGATATGGGAGCTAGGGGTGGTTGTGTAGTTTTCCATGATGCAAGGACCCCTACGTTGGGTGAGGTGCTCAACTCACACGCAAATGGACAATAGAAAGAGTGTGAGAGAGATGTGGGGGATAGTGAAACGTTTTGCTATGATTGCATGCCCAGAATCTGTGGGAAATATAAAATTTGGTGGGAAATAAACCCAAGGCTCTTTAGTTCACCCAAAATTGGGGCAGTTAGTATCCTCAGAAAGCTGGCACAAAAGGAAAAAAATGTAATTGATGCTACAAATCGTAGGACGCTGGGGTGGAACCTCTGGAGGCCACTATTGATACCCCCAACCCTTGCTTTATGCAAAAACAACTAGAGAGAAGGTTGTTGATGAGCCAACCCTCTCTACACAATCGCACTACTTGACACCTCAAACTATCGGAGCCCCTTCTTCAAATGCCACACCCTTTGAAATATGGGTAAGAAATGAAATGAAATGTGATATTAACAGTGTTGAAAAGGTAAAAATTACATCCGAGAACAAAGGATACAATCTTGCTGGATGTGATACAATGTCTAAGTACAAAATAAAATGAAGTACATTTTTTTTTCGAGAAAAAGATCCTTCTATTAGTTAATGAAAGCTGCCCGTAGGGCTACAATCACCTCTGCAAGAGAGGACTACAACAAACATGATGGGGAGACTCTCCCAATGAAAGAACAACATATATACAATGAGGCTAAATTATAAGGACAGGGGAACTGGACATGCTCATCACCACCCAACCATGCCCTATATAGGCCCTTGGCCTTCTAAATATAGGGACCCCCTTGACTGCATGTCCGTCCTTGCCCTTGGCCCGAACTGGTCCTACCCTTGGACCTAGGAGACTGAGACGTCGGATCCTCCTCCCTACGCCCTATATATAGCCTAGCTCCTAGCTCTTGCCCTAAGCGGGTCCCCAATCCACACTGGTCCAGTCCACACCCTTGGCCTAAGTCCCTGACCCCCTAGGTTGGGCCTTGCCCCGTAGGACCCTTGTCCTAACATTACTCGCCCCTTAAAGAAGAGTTTTCGTCCTCGAAAACTAGAGTGAATATAATAAGTTTCACAAGAGTCTTAAAACAATAGACTTGACTGTAAACGAGTCAAACCATCTTAAAGCTATACCATAAACATACATGAGAATCATATCAAGAGTTGTAATGTTTTAAGCAGACCCTAAAGTGTATGCTCTTAGCAGCTCTGAATAGTTTAACCAGCTATAGTTTATGCTCGAAGCACAACACTTAGGTTTTACACATGGCACTGCTCATACACTTTATGGATTTCTTCTAGCTTACCGCATTAAATACTCTTTAGCTGATCCAGTCATTGGCTATGACTTGTAGCATGTCTATGCTCTTGGTATGTCCATGCTCGTAGCAAGTTTATGCTCTTAGCATGTCTGTTGTTTATGCTCTTAGAATGTCTATTATCCTTGCTTAAGTTGCAGAATATAAACATTTTTTTATAACATGCTTATAACTTAAGTTACATGAATGAGTTATGATATACTCCTTTCAGTCGAAAGAGAGATGTCATCCTTGAAACAACTGGAGATGTAGTCTCATGTCCCCTCAGATAAAAGAGTGTTAAACACTAGGGCCCATAACACCTAGTGTGCATGGAATAACAAACTTTTATCCTAGCCTGTAGAATACAAGAATGCATGAATCAACATAGATTGATCATGTCGTAAAACTGGCACAAAGGCTCGTAGCCTGCATATGGTGACTAGAGCGAGTAAAGTATGATCGTATCATAAAGGAAAATTTGCAACCAAAGGTAAGGCTAATCACGAGGTCCTAGAATAGCTAGTGTACATTAGCAAAGATAAGACCGAATCAGAATATTCCATTTTAGGAAGCACATCCGAAACTTGAACATAGGTTAAGGTTGAATACAAAGTACGCAACCAAACATAAGTATACACGTTGTATAGAAGTGAAATTTTACGTAGCTAACACAGTAGACCATAACAGAAAATACTTTTTCTAGGTCTGAAGTGTGTAACTAAAATTCCCTTGTGCAACATTAGAAACTTTTTGTTAAGCAACTATCCATTAAAGTTGCATCTGGTAGTCATAACTTGCTAACTTAAGCAAGCCCTACCATCTTGTAGTCATAACTTGCTACCATGAGCGAGCCCTACCTAGTACCCGCCAATTTATGGCCACTGAAATTGTTCCCATTACTTGTGCTAAAATGGTCTTGGGGAATGGAATTGACCAGCACCTTGGGACTTTGTCGCGACACATAATTAAGGAATGGCGCCAGTGTCAGTCCCTGAGAACTCATATTCTCCACATGTGGAATATGTCTCACATAGGGATGTTAGAAATATAACATCCGACAAGTACAAAAAGTACTTGTGTGTGGAGGAATCATAAAACACTCAACGACAAGAGTGAGAGGGACCCTTATTAAATCTGCTCCACACCTTGGCTAAACTAAACTCCGTGAGTTCCTAGATCATGTTGAACGTCCACGTAACGTAAAACATGTGCCAAAAGAACGATCTCTACCGTCGCAGTCATGTGATCGTCTTAAACATGTTCACCCAAAAGACAGGTTATGTCTGTGGTGCAACTTCTAGTCCATTGTATGGAAAATATGATATGTGGAAAGGAAAGGTTGGTACTGTGTACACAAACCTTTTATCCTAACCAAAAACATGACCGTGTCATGTACATGAGAAAATTACTTATTATCACATAGTCCACATGTAAAACACAGCATAAAGGAAACACGTATGGTGAAGAGGAAAAGTACCTCATACTTACCTCGACGCAATAGTCCAACCAATGCATGGACCTGTGCACTAAGCACTAAAAACAAACATTAGTTGAAAACATAGACATCTAAAAACCATGACTTAGCTGAGAAACTATATCTCATAAGCTAAGAATTTTGATGCGCTTCGACTTAACAACTGAGGACCTCTCTCCAGAGCTGTTACGCCTACTTAGATGAGAATCATATTCTCAACATAGCACTTAAGCTGGAATTGTATTCCCAACGTAGCGTATAGGATAGTCTTACCATCCAGGTAACGTGACTAGGAATGGTATATACCATCCTGAGTTTTGATACAATATCCTTCGCCCCTTATGGATGTAATATTACCTGGGGTAAAAGTGAAGAATAAACCATATACTAACCATCATACGTTAATACATGCGAAGAATATGGCTCCAAAAGTTGCTTAACTCATGAGCACAATGATCTTCAGTTAGTGCATGGCTACGCATTATGAAAACAACCATGTGAACTATTCCAGAATATTAGCTTATTGCAAACCCAAATTTGTGCCACCATGACAGAAAAATAGGAAAGCAAGCTAATCCTTCTAAGAACCTAGGTGGTACCATGACCACAAAGCATCATAACCACCTCACGCGATAGAATGCTATAGACAAGATGCCGTTACCTTGATCCGCATATAGGGACTACCCGCAAGAGAGTGGTAAATCGTATAGATTGTTTGCACATAAAAACAATCTTAGTAAAGAGTCGTACTTGCCTTGAACTATCGTATAGAAAAGGGACGCTATCTTAGAGGCAATGAGGAGAGAGACACCTCACAAGAAAACACGAATGACTCATAGTCATGAGACTCTAGTCAAGTGACGTACAATAGTGTGACTCGTAGTCAAAACTGTGGTGAAAGAACCACCAAGACAAAGTGTCAGCCATGTGCTGAAACTGATCCTCATGCCTTGCATGTAAGGACGAAATACCTCAAGTGTATACTAAACTTGCAACCTTGTGCATAATGAGTGTAAACATCCTTTAAATCCCAACTCTGTAGTGAAACAACTAGATGTTCACAAGAGAAGTTCATGGCTCGTAGCCTAGCGTATTGCTTACCAAATCTTAAGTGTGCCTTGCACAAGTCGAGAAATAACAACAACTGAGATAGCTCTAGTGTTGCAGCTTACAACTCCCCACATGCCTTGTATGTGGTGCATACATAGCATGCAAACTCTTCTTGATGAGAGGTTATCTTATAGACAAAAGAGTTGAACACAACTCTTTTTTCCCACAGAAAAGAGAGACCGTGTCTCACCAAAATATAAAAAAGGCTCAACTGGACCACCACTGGGATTATGCCTTGCATATTCCTTGTTGAAATCTCTAACACACGCTCGTAGCAGTGTGTCATGTAGCTCTGAAGCAAGTAAACCATAGTACATGCAATCATAAGGGAGCGAGCATCTCCATGCATCAAAAAGGTGTACCCTCACTCAACATACGAGGTCATGCTCAACTCGCAGAGTATGCCTCGTCATGCGAGTAGGGTGGATACCAATTCGGGCAAGCAAGAGAGTCCCAAGCAACATGTAATGAGTCTCAACCATATCATGCGAGTGACATGTTGGTTAACTTCGGACCCTCATGCATGCCTTGCATGCCATGCATGCTAAGCTTTGCCAAGCCTTCATGCTTTGACAAGCGACTTCACCTGCATGTGATTACGGCATGCTATCACGACCGGCCTTGCCGTCATGGTAATAGGATTTTTGTTATCTTGGGATATCACTCAAATCTTCATGGATTCAGAAACCGGCCTTGCTTTACCCGTACAACCTTGTAAGGGAATACCATCAAGAGCTTGTATATGCCTTGCATATATGGCTCATTGGCACACATGAAAAATTCATAAAGAGCATGAGCGAGTAGACCATGGCTCATGCAATAACTAGGGACATGCCCGTATGATGAATCCAAATGCATACTTGCCTCAAGGATACCAGATTATGCCCAATCCGTGAGGGCATGTCCTCGCCATGCATGCAGAGTAGGTCAAAGTAACCTTCCACATACTCTGACTCGAACAAATAGTGCACCTGGTGCCACAAGCATAACATACGGACACTCACAACCATGCCGTAGACACTTATTGATGAGGTCCAAATCCCTTGGAAGCATAAAAACATGCCTTGCATGCATGGATCACACCTTGTGAAAGCTTGCTTAATCAACTCAATCAACATACGAACATGCCGTGCATGCCATAAGTTGCCTATAATCCTCATAGGAATGGGCTTCTTCCTTATAGGCAGGTTGCCATAGAAAAATTGTAGGTACACATGTACACCAAGACATGTCGTACATGTTGTCTAGACATGTCTTACATGCCTGACACACAGAGTCCTACTCTAAGGTATGCATAATAGAACTCGTAAAGAAAACTATTCTTGCATGAAATTAAGAGCATACCAGGATAGATAACTTGGTGGAGATGTCGGTGTCACATGCCAAGAACCCGCAATGTGCTTGTCTCCATTAAGCATCATCTTATAGACATCCCGAAAATGAGTTACTTCAGCAGATATCGCGAGTGCAAAACCAAGTTGGGATTCGCTCCAACTTGAAACGCTGACTGCATGTCATGAGCCGAGGTTGCAAGCCAAGATCGGCATACTCTGATGCCCATTTAGGAAGGAGTGCCTCAGCCGAGAGGAAAATTTTTGCATGCTTCTTGCAATTATTCGGCAGTTTTGGTGCGTGAAGCTCCGCCTACACATATAAGCCCGAAAGTAAATTCTGTGGGAAGAAAACGCAGCAGTTCTGGGCTTGATGAGTGCGCCCTTGCCTCACAAGCGAGTGTGGCTTGTGTAAGCTTTAATCTGGGCGCCACTAGCACCCTCTCTCTTCTCTTGGCCTGAGCAGCAAAACCGAGATCGCTAGGCAGCCTGCTGATATGGAGCGCAAGACATGATTTTCTGGTCCTCCTCCTGGTGATCCAGATCGGAAATCCAGCCTCAGTGGCCCAATTTGAGCGGAAATCAGGTTTTCTTCTCCACCTTGTGGTGATTTTGAGGGTAAGTCCACCCGAAGAGCAGCCTGAGAGAAAACAAATTTAGCTTGTCTGGGCCTTCATCTGATTCTCGTATATACTGTGGCGATGCTTTTCCAAGCCTCCATTTGATTATCGTGCATCCATGGGCTGGCATCGTACTGATGCGGATGTTTTATCATCTCAGTCATGCACCATCTGCCAAAGCTTGCCGCTACAGGAAATCAAGAAGAGCCACACGAATAAGCATGACTTTACATTGAGGCAAGCTAAGGACGTCCTTCTCTTTGTTCTTCTTGCATGCATGAGCAAGCAGCTATCTTCTTGCAGGCAGCAAACGATAGTCGTGACTCGAGAGCATGAAAATGTGCGAATATAAAGAGTTACCATAGCCATACGTCGTGAGAGGAGAGAGAGAGAGAAAGATACTCCATGCATGCCATGCGTGACAAAGAAGAAGCGGAAACCGTGCTCCACCTCCATAGCCAGAAGCTCTGATACCAATATAAGACCTAGGAGACTGAGATGTCGGATCCTCCTCCCTACCGTCCTATATATAGGCCTAGCTCCTAGCTCTTGCCCTAAGAGGATCCCCAGTCCACAAGAGCTAAGCAGTTCACTTGTGTGGATTTCCTGCTCTCTCCATGGCACTACCTGTCTAAGGACATATTGTTCTGGGGTACAACCTGGTGGGTGACTGCTACATCACCTCATAGGCATTGCGGATCACAGTTGATCTGCATTGAGGATCATAGTTTGATCACAGTCTACCACGCGGTAGTGAACAAGGGTAGGACCAGTCCGGGCCAAGGGCCAGGATGGACATGCAGTCAAGGGGGTCCCTATATTTAAAAGGCCAAGGGCCTATATAGGGCATGGCTGGGTGGTGATGAGCATGTTGAGCTCCCCTGTCCTTATATTGGTATCAGAGCTCAGAGGAGGGAGCATCCATGGAGCAAGGGAAGAAGCATGGCCTTCTCTCTCGTTTTCTCTCTCTCTCTCTCTCTCTCTCTCTCGTGAAGCATGGCGAGTTTGGAAGGGATTGCAGCCACAACGGATCAGGCCTCATGCCGTTTTGCATGCCTTATATGGGATGCATGTTTCTCCCAATGCCGATCCCTTCAAGCCGCAGCCATGGCAGGCTTGCTTGAGGCCGGTAGGATGCGACAAGCAGCCGCGGGATTAGCCGCTAGCATGCACAAGGGATGCAGGTCGACGTGCTTGAAAATCGCCAAGATGGGGCTTGTCGGATGCGCCCGAGGCCCTAGAGAAGATTTCATCACACTAGCCACGCCGGAGCCGGCACGCAGTAGCCAGGACGTCTCCCTGTTTGTCGGCGCAACAGAGCCGCCATCGCTACTGCTCAATTTTTTAAAAATAAAAAATCCCTTATTTTTTTTGTTCACAAGCGGCCGCCCACGGGGAGGGCCATTTAGCCCAAAACAAAAAAAGGGTTAAGGGAGCGTACCCACCCCGGGCAACCCCCCCCCCCCCCCCCCCCCCCCCCCCCCCCCCTCATTTGATGCAGGTGCCTCGAAGCAGTCCGCGAGAAAATCCTCGATGACCACTTTCTTTTGCAGTTCTCTGCTGTGGTACCTTGCATGTCATTCACGGCCCTTTGCTCCGATTTCAAAGAATCGCAATCGTCGAGGTTCCAGTAATGCATGCAAATGAAAGACAGAGCATTCGACAGGAGTGCTTAATGAGATTGGCAGATTTGTGGTTCCACATGCACAGACGCAATGTTCTTTTTCCACGTGTACAACATTTACGGCAAGCAAGGCTTGCATAGATTTATGTGCATCGACCAAGGGGTTTCACTGCCTGTTGGAATCCACGGTTATGACTCAGACGGAGTCCAATTGGGCGTTTCTACCACAGTTGGAAACAAGCATGGCTCTCTTATAGGTTGAAATTATCAGGTTTGCATTTCACGTTCTTGCAGTTTTCATAATTTTATGTGTGCCATTGTATTGCAGAAACATGTATTATGCTAATCTTCGCTATCTTTCCCTACGAGACTACCTATGGGTCAAGTATGCCCATGGTCATTATGTCAACTTCTCTTGCGCATCGGGCAAGGCCCTTAATAGCAGGAGTAGATCTTCTATTGCACCAAGCCACAATTTCTAGAAAATCATTTCTCGTTTTTCTTACTGCTTCCAAATCATTCGATTTTTGGGTCGGCAAGATTGGTTCGCAGGAGTGCTTAATGAGTTGCAGCAAAAACATGCACGAATGGTTAATGATCTCGAGGTTGCTACCAATGGGTACTGTCATCCAATTGCATTCATAAAAGTATAGGCCATGCCTGCAATTGGTACGGTATAGATGTTGGCATGGCCGACTCATTTTTTTACGCTTTGTTTGTGTCATTAACGAAAATGTTTATGTGCCTTGGATATGGCATTTTGCTCGACAAAGTCACAAATTGGTGGGAATTCCTTTCGGTATAACACCATCATAAGCTGCACGATGGGGCTTCCATCATGTTTTCACAACAAAACAAGGCTCCAACAAGGCAAAGTTACCTAGCGAGTACGGGCTAGGCAAGCATGGTCTCTGACTTGGGGGAAGCAAGGATTCCAGAAGGAGGGATCCATATCTACATATAGGTCAAGGACAATATTTACAAATATATCAAGGACAACGTCATCAAGCCAAGCAGGTACACAATACATATTTTGCAAGTTTTTATGCTTTTCATTACATGGAGCCAATTCAAGAAGGTCGATTAGCAGTCAATCCTCAACAAGGTCGAATTTCTTTTGCTCTATAAATTGGCAAGAGTATCTGTTTGCTATGATCATACAAGTATTTATGTGAATCACGACTATCATAATTGCTCCAGTTGGTATTGAGACTTTGCACGTTTGGCATATGGTATGACCATCCAAAATTGGAAAGAAATAGGCAATGTGGTGGCAGGTTAATTCATATTGCAGGTTCTTTCATTATGTATCACACAGGTGTATAGGATATACGATGGCGTCTGTGCAGATATGGCTATAAGCCGTTTTGGAACGAGTATTTTCTTCCAAATTTCATGACAACTGGTTGCAACAACAACGACCAGGATAGCCAAGTTTAAGTATTTCTTTTTTTTTTGTTTAAACTTTACTTGGCAATTACTCGCAAAGCAAAGTGCTTTAGCAATTCATATGAAGCAAGGCTTGGGGAAACTGGCAAAATATGGAATATCATAATCCCTACTAGTCTACACTGTGCACGGCACTCATGGTTTTGGTTCTCACGGTTGAGGCCATCACTCTAAGAAAGGGCTTACCATACGGGATGCAAGGTATGCTACTTAGGTGGATTCCATTCTACCGCCTCATAAACTACGCTTCCGCTATCACACTTGCAACTCTGTCATGAACAGACTAAACAAAAGGATTGTTTAATATGATTTTTGGTTGCTCAGTCGTCCTCATACAATCACGACCCGTGCATGGTAGGTGGGTCACAATGAGCTTTCTATTTTTCGGTTACCTCTCTCGATGAGAGAGAGATATCGGAAAACTGTGGAATGCTTATACGATAAGCTGCAATTTAGGCATAAGATGCGTAAGAGCACATAGCCTGGGTACACACTCTAAAACCTTAAGGAAAGTTCCTCAGCCCAACATGCTCTTATTCTCTTTCTCTCTCTCTCTCTCTCTAAGGAAATAATGAAAATCCTCTAAGAAGCTTTTCATACATGTTTTTTTTTTTTTTGGATTCAACATGAGCCAAGGTGCTCTAACTCTCAACTAGAAATTGGAGAAGATGCCATCCACATTAGTCTTCATTGGGTTGACAATTGAACACTAATTGACACAAGGACTATGAGCCACACACATTGGCTAAGAGTCATTGGCAGATCTTGGGTAAGACCCAACTGTTGGTATTCCTTGAACAATTGTTCTCCAGCTCAACTAAAACTACCCAGGGGAGTACACATCGACGTTAATGGACAAGCAAGAATCTTGTCATTACGGAGGTGTAGGGTGTCATTTTTGTACTACATATTTTTAGTGCGACACTCAAATTGAGTTTTTGATAATCTTCAGCTCACAGCAACTGATCTCTACAAGGAAGTATAGATGCATCAATCAGTTGCAACAACATGGCTATCCACAAGAGCTAAGCAGTTCACTTGTGTGGATTTCTTGCTCTCTCCATGGCACTACGGAGTGTCTAAGGACATATTGTTCTGGGGTACAACCCGACGGGTGAGTGCTACATCACCCCATAGGCATTCCGGATCACAGTTGATCTGCATTGAGGATCACAATTTGATCAGTCTACCACGTGATAGCGGACAAATTCAACTTTTCAAGTTGATTTTAATCATTACGTACACGGTTAACTATGTTGGTTACTGTTACCTGCTAGTTGAGCCGTTTTTACAAAGGGTCTTACCAAAGTGTTTGACTATGTAGATTTTAACCAAAGGGGTTGGATTGCAAAGGCAACACCCACGGTTCCCAGTGCAATACTATTTGTTTTTTCAGGTAGGAGACGTGCTCCTCTCCGTTTGAATACGGGTAAGAACATTACGTTCAAACCTCCAGGTACGCATCTATTGATTTGGTGTTTCCATTTTTTGTATGCTTTGCTTGTTTTTTTTTTTCAAGACGTATAAGTATGCTTGAATGCTGCAGAGCCATGCCAAGGGCATGTCGGCACAAAGTATTTTGAGCCAAGTGTTCAATCTACCTTTCAGCCTTATGCTGTTACGAACCTACTTGTAGGGTTCGATTTGGCACATGTTGTCACATGGGATACAACATGGTCTAGGAACTCAAGGAGTTCGGTTTAGCCAATGTGGAGCAATGAATGAGGGTCCCTCTCACTCTTGTCTTAAAGTGTTTAGAGCTAGCTCCACACACCAGTACATCTTGTACTTGTAGGATGTTCTTTTTCAGACATCCTTAGTTGAGACATATTCCACATGTGGTGAATATGAGTCTCTGGGACTGACACTAGCGCCCCCTATTTCAAATATGTGTCACGACAAAGTCCCTAAGTGCTGGTCACATCTGTTTTCTAGACTATTTTTAGCACAACGTATCAGGAGCAATTTCGTGGCCAAAAGTTGTCGGATACTTAGAATGACTTGTTAAGGTACAAGTATTGCTAAATAACATTACAGATGGTTGTTTATACATATAGAAAATGAAAAGGTTTCATTGTTTGTATCTAGGAGTGATCACTGTTTCACCTTCTATTATGGTTCAGAAGTTTAAGCAAAGCTTGCAAAAGATTGCAAATGAAAGTATTTAGTTTCTTTTCAAAACTATTTACATTCCTGTTAATGTGTGCTAGGTGCATCACATTTGCCATAAGTATTGGCAAGAATTACCATGGAAATACAGGTTCGGATCTGTTTTTTGCTAAATGCATGCACACTAGGTGTTATGGGCCCTAGTGTTTAGCAAAGGCTGATTTGGAACGGCATGCATATTAATTCCTCAAGTTGTTGCTTATGAAGCATTTTGCACTTTATGTGCACCATCTCTATGCGATTACCTTTGAGTCTACTAATCACCAATAGAGGTCATGGCTCGGTTTCTGGGTGTTTGTGGACTTTTTTAAGTTAACCACGATGGTTATTCCGCACATTGTTGATTCCTCAATAATGTTATACGCTATTGTGATTTCCCGTTTACCAGCCATATGGGAAGACTGTCTGTAAACCATAGGGGAAACACACCTCAATACTGTCACTATCCAAGGGGATTGACCGATTACAAAGTGTAATCTTGGGCTAAAGGATATATATGCAAAGTGCGTACATTAGCTTCATAAGCATTTATTGCTCTTTTTAGAGTTTACTTACTATCAGTTAAACGCATGTTGCGACTAGGTAGTCTCTTCATGTATAACTCAGGTTCTCAACCTTGAACACTCGTTAGGATGGGGTTGTTTACTGATGATGAAGAAGAGGGCCAAGTCAAGGACTTAAAATTGGCTGATGAGTTATGTCAGCAAGTTACTTTCATGGAAAGTGACAAGAGGTACTCTTTTTGGTACACCTATGTTGTGATAAACTCGTTTACCATGCTCATGAGAGTTCTAAATGGAGTCTACACACTATGTTTGGATAGGAACCGGTACCATCAGATGGTTACAAATGGACAACAATGTAGAAAATCAAGATGTTACTCTTGGTTTCATTGAACCTCCTACTGAACTAGGTTCCGCTCAAATGAACCATTGGATCCATGTGGGATGTTACGGTAGAAAACATTAGTGTTCTTATGAAGATACCATCACTTGTGTTTTCACAGACGAAAACACTTCTCCAAGGGGGTCCCTATATTTAGAAGGACAAGGGCCTATATAGGGCATGGTTGGGTGGTGATGAGCATGTTCAATTCCCCTGTCCTTATATAAATCAAGGGATGGGAGGAGGGAAGAGCCACACAGTTGAGCACACCTTGGACAATTGTGTAGAAAGGCCCAGAATGCCAGAGTCAAATGAAAGACTCGCGATGCTCCCGCATGCGGTCGGAGCTGCCCTCTAGTCCCTCAAGCTATCCTCTGAGAGTATGGATCAGCTCTAGCCAAAAGTCACGAACAATCTCTACTGGCGGCACAGAGCAGGCCTCAAAAATGCGGAAACAGCAGTCCTGCCAGATGAACCAAAGTGTCAGGCCACTGATGAGCTCCCAACACTCCTCTCTCTCACTGCATCACTCCCGTGCAGTAAGCTCTGTAGTAGCAGGCTGGAGTGTAGGACGCCCACTGTATCACTATCATCCTGCTAGTTGAAGATAGCTCAAATTGAGATGCCGGGTCCGTGAGAGTGGACCAAGACGCTGCCCCCCAAGTGTACTACCTAGCCGTGGAGAGAGTAGGCATCAACCGAGAACTCATAGCCACACCTGTTGGGCCCAGGAACAGTCCCAAAGACAATGGCGTTGACTCTCCACCAACTCGTTACAGGTTGCACATGTAGCCGAGAGACCACTATGCACAAGCCAGCTCCCTACTTTTGTATCTTTGTGTGTAACCAGCCACTGAAACAAAGTGACACGCCTCGGTTGTCTTGAGTCCCAGAGCCTCTGTCAAAAGGCTACCAAGAACTCGACTGTGAGGCCCTCCTCCTTCCAATGATGTGCTGCAGCGGGGTGGCCCTCTCTCTGTGCTGCAAGTATATGATGTCCAAGCGGAACAGTGTATTGAAATAAGGGGACTGCTGGTGGTCTGCAGAAGAGAAGGGGCCCTTCCATAGCCACTCACCAGGATCCCACTGTACTCATGCCAGTGGACAACACTCCCAAGCCCATAGCCCCCAGTGTCTTGTCTCTAGATCTGCTGGGTCAGGTTCTATGACGCAAGTCCTCCCACAGATGCCCACAACTCGGATCCTTTGAAAAAAACAGTCTGATACCTACGAGGCCTCTACTGCAACTCGTTGTAATCATACCCCACCCTGAAGCTCAAAGAACACGGCTGGGACAGTCTCTGAGCAGGCCCTGATTGAAATGAGAACCTCCAGTCGTGTAAAGGCTCCCATCCACCGGGGTGCTACTGGCTCGAGAGACGTGAGCCACTCAACTGGAACTGACTCTGAGATGTCCTGACACATGCTCTGCATCCCTCTTATGCCGTGTAGCTGGAAACCCTGCACCTCCTCTGACAAACCTGTGAACTCTAGCGAGTCACCTAGAGAGCGCGCTGAACCTCCTGCCATGGGACCCCAGGAAACATGAGGACGACTACCAACCAAGTGGCCTCTCTGAGTGCTAACCATGGGGTTCTAGACCAGGGGCTGCCGTAGGCCTCGGGGGGTTCACTATTTGTAAAACTACCATATCACGTGCATTCAACACATGTTTGTAAAACCCCTTATCTGTGAATTTTGTTAGGAATATAATGTACCCTTTTCTTTTAAAATCTGTAAGTTTTTTTCAAATTTGAAAAAATAATGTCCTTCTGTATATATATTTCTTTAAGTTTCAAGAACTTTAAATACCCTTCTGTTGAACTCACATGATAGGTTACATGTTTCTTAGGTGACCTCCCCGGGCCGTAGGCGCTCCTGCGTGCACATTGGCTGTCGCTGCTCCAGGCCACGCTGTAACAGCTCCCAAGAACGAAGCAAACTCACAGCGAAGCGGTCCTCCAGTCTCCTGTTCAAACCAACTCGGCGCATCTCTGTAAAGATCCATTTGGTCGAAGGTTGCCAAGGGCCTCCTGACTGAGGCACCCTGGCACGAAGCCTCTACAACAAGAACTCCTTCCAGGACTCCTCACCTGGAAGAAGTCCTCTGACTATGAACTTCCCAAGAAGGGCTTTGCTCTACTGTGCTGGATCAATGATCCCAAGCCCTCCCTGAGAACAAGGAAGCATGATGACCGACCAAGCCACCTTGGCACGCACCATCTGAGTGTCACATCCTGACCAAAGGAAGTTCCTGATCATCCTCTCTACCTGGCTGATACAAGAACTCGCAAAGATCCAACAGGAAGTGATGTACCACATAGTCGCCAACAACACCTGGTTGGCAACTACTACTCTTCCAGCCAGCGAAAGTCGTGCTGAGCTCCAATGTAACAACTTTCTCCTGATGGACAGGAGAAGAGAAGCAATCTGCTGCTTGGGAGACAAGTCCAGACCAGCATAACAACCCAAGTACCGAATGACAGTCCCTGGGGGAATCCACTTGAAACCCTCTCCTGGCATCCAATCTGGCACAGGAGCACTACCAACCGAGAAAGCCACTATATTTCTTCAGTTGATCAGTGCGCCCGATGCACAAAAGAAGGTCTCCAAAGCCTGCTCACATCTATTAGGACTGGCCTCCTGGCCATCTAAGTACAAGGCTGAGTCATTGGCAAACTCAACGTCCAGTAGCTCGTGCTCATTGCCTCCACATAGAATAGAAAGAGAAGGGGGGTAGGAGGACAACCCTGTCTGACCAAGCGTGTGAGCATGAAGCGCTCACATCTCCCTCCTGCCAAAAGCACCCAACTGTGAGCGTGTCTGTACAAAGCTGACATCCCCTCTGATCCAAGCATTTGAGAAGCCCATCCTGTGGAGAGTGCCCTCTAGAAAGTCCCAGTCAACTCGGTTGTATGCCTTCTCAAAATCAAGAAGAAGAATCACAAGGTCCTCACCACGGAGCTGTGTCAGGGAAGAAGCCTCCCAGAAAGTAAAGATGTTGTCAAGGATAGTGCGTTCCTTGAAAAAACTTGTCTAAGTCCCATGTATAAGCCTTGTAAAAGTGGTTGAATCCTCAAACTCAGAGCCTTGGCAAGAATTTTGTAGGCTGAGTTGAGGATGGTGATGGGGCGCCACTATCAAATCTCATCCAAGGAGCCACCCTCCTTGGGAATGAGGTAGATCAGGCCCTCACTCATGTTGTCAGACATCACTCATGTGTGCAAAATGTACTAAAAATCACTAGAAAGATCTGGGCCAAGCAGGTCCCAGTACTCCAAGAAAAAACATGGAGTCAACCCATCCTCACCTGGACAACTACCACAAGGGAGGGCCCTGAGAGCCGTAGCTCCTCAAGCTAAAGTGGCATCTCTAGCCTCTGGTGCATCTCCTCTGTCACAAGACATGGAATCTACGTCCAAAAATGCTCCCTGCATGCATCTTGCCGCTCTGACTGAGGCTCAATCGACAATAACTCACGGTAGAAGTCAGTAGCAACTGCACGCATATCCTTGGGCTCACAAGCAACTGACCCATCGGGCCTCCTCAATTGAGTGAACTTGGCATGCGAGTGCCGAGGTCCCACTGTCTCAAACCAAGCACCAGTCACTCTGTCACCCACCTGAGTCCACTGAGATGCCTGTCGGTGAAAGGAAAACTCGTGATGCCTCTCCTCTGTGCTAGCAAGCTCCTGTTGAGCCTGCTGTAACTACTCCTCCAACCATGGACTGTCTGGATGCTGCTCATGCATCCTCTGTAGTGAAGCAATGCCTTGTCTGAGATGCTGCTCCGCCTCTCTCGCTGCAGCCCGGCGAGCCAGAGACTTCTGAAGGAAAAAGTGGCTAAGATGAGCTAGGCCTGAGGCCACTCTGTGTGCAAGTGAAACCTGGCTGTCCATGCCCTTTGTCCAGAGAGCCTCTACCCTCTCTCTCAGTGCTGAGTACAACAAGACCCTCTCTGGGATGAGAAGCATCGTGCTCCCAATCCTCTGTCTGTCTACCACCGTGAGGATCACTGGTGCATGGTCCGAGAAGGAAGTCCCTGCCAGGATGCCCACTGAACCCCCCAAGTCACTGAAGTGGTCACTAGTGTAGAAGCGATCTATCCGTGATAGATTCACTCCTCCCACTCTGCGGTCCAATCTAGACAAGGAAAGACTATCTGGGGGCCTCACAAAACCAGAGTGCTACCATGTATCCAAGACCCTCAAAGTCATACACAACCTCTCCCAAGCTGCCAACTCGACTCCATGCGGAGTAGCATGGCTGCCACCAATCCTGTCAGAAGGGTCCTCCAACATGTTCAAGTCCCCTCCTATACACCAATGATCGGCCTGCGGCATAGACTCAACAATCTGTGACCGAAACTCTACACGAGCACTCGCCACATTGGGCGCATAGAAGTCCAGGAAGCCCAGAAGGACACCCTGAACCTGCATAGTAATCCACTGAGCCCTGCCTGGCACAATAATACCTTTGCCCACAATGGCCTACTAGCAATGAGTCTGCAATAGTCATACATACCCCACCCTGGATGCCTCCAGGTCCAAAGCAGCTGACCAGAAGGTATCATATCATCCATGCAAAATCTGACCACATCGTCGAATGCGACTCTCACATAGATGGTGCTCCTAAAGCATAAGGAGATCAATCTCTTCTCCCACAAGGTACCGCTAAAGCTCTTGACGCAATCGGCCCCGCTGTCGCTAAAACTGGGGCCCACCTAGTCCCTGCACGTTCCATGAGACGATCCTCATGGGGAGCGAGAGAGAACAGATGTTGCCACAACAGCAAGATGGGCTATCTTCGAGGCAGGCTTGGATGGGGATTATTCCGCATCCGAGCATCCTCTAGATAGGCGTGACTGCAGTGAGTGCCTAGCCCAAGCCCAAGCAGAGCGAGCCGTGCATAAAGAAACCTCCTTTGTCCAGGAGTCCTCGTGGATGTATACATAGCAAGGCAAACACTGCGTATCAACAAAGAAGTACACCACAATGTGCCTACATCCTACTGAGTCTAGGGGTGTCACCGCAAACTTGGCCAATGGCCACAAAGTTTGCAGCATATCTGTAACTCCAAGTTCTCCCATGTGGTGAGAGAACTCTAAGACCTCTGTATGCAACCATCCCACCACTGAGTCGAGGGACCACTCTGTCTCAGCCCTACCACAGAGGGGGAAGGAGAAACCAACTACTGAGTCTAAGGCCTCTATCCCCCTAGCGGCAAGGAACAAAACATGCACCCTGAAGCAGGCTACCTCATGGTCTGCTGTGGAATCGCCGAGAAACTGAGTGAACCCGTAGTCAAAGAAGTCCCAACGGTGTCAAATGTCAATGCTCGTCAGCCCATGAGGGATAGCTGCAAGGGAGGATGTCTGAATCTGCAAAGGGGGCTGCAAGAAGGGTTGACCCTCTCTCACTAGGCGACTCGCGGCAAAGGCGCTGCCAAGAGATCTCCTAGCCGCCGGAGAGGGACCAGTCTCCTGAGCCGACTGTGAAATTGGAGCAGGAGGGGGGCGAGAAGGAGCTGAAGAGTGTGGAGGAGAAGAGGGGTAGGATGGGGCGACAGATGTAGAGGGGCGAGGTGGAGAGGCGACGAGAGAAAAAGGCGGGGAGGATGAGGAAGAGGGGGGGAACTCTAGGGGGGACTGTCGAGAGAGAAGCGGAGGTGGGGGCTGGCGCAGGGATCTCCTCCTGCTCAAGAGGACCAAAATGGTGCCCCGTGGGAACCCACTACTGTTGAGTAGGCACCTTAGGGCCACTCTGAGTGCTAGGCTAGCGCTGTGGCCCCTCGCATCGCCGGCCATGGGCCTGCTGCCACCCCTCCTCGGCTGGAACCCAGGCTGCAGGCCAGCCCTGGCAGGTTGGGGCTAAGGCTGTGGTGCAGGTGGCGGCCTCCTCCGTGCACAGGCCTTCGCTAGATGGCCCATCTCTCGGCAAATGAAGTATTGGTTTGGGAGGCCCGAGTACTCCACCATCTGTCGAAACCAACCCCCACTCACCCGAGGTAAAAGGATAACCTTCCGGAGTGTGTGGGTATCTTTGACCAAAACTCGAACTGAGGGAATGCCAGTCACCTTGGCAGGTACTGATGCTGTCGTACGAGGTGTCTCCAGGACAGTCCTAATGGCGGAACCGATCCTGGAAATAAGTGGTAGGTACTCCCTCCGTAAACCCGAAAAGCAGACTGAGATGGGGATGGCTGCTTCCTCTACTAGAACATCCGAAGCTGGGTCAAAACCATGTCACCACTGACGAAAGTGGGCACGTGATGCTCGGATGGCCAGTGGACTCATAGCTATGACCTTGGATGCCATCTCGGAGGACTCAAACTTGATCTGATAGTAACCCCGTCCGAGAATCTGGACATTCAAGATCTTGCCCACCTCTGCGAGAAGGCGGGCCTGGAGAAGGTCTCGGAGCTCTCCTCTGCTAGGTCGGGTGCCGAGAATCTTGCAGATGACCGAGGTCGCCTGCAATCGCTCTACCTTTGTGGCAAGGATTGCTTACTCTGTAGGCGAGAGAGTAAGTCAAATGGTGGGCTCAGCGAGGTCGGGCGAGGGGGCTTCTGGCGAGTCTCTCTGTGGCGAAGCTGGAGCCTCCATCTGTGTCTTCTGTTATGGCGTAAGAACGGGATGACGGGAGGGTGCTGCAATTAGGCGCGCCAAACACTACTCCAAGGAATTGAAACACGTGCCTAAAGTGCCGAACTACAGGGAGTTTCCTAGGAGAAGGAACCAAACGGGTGGGCGAACGGGCCGAGGCGGGGGGGGGGGGGGGGGGTAGCGGACTGGGGCAAGCGGACAGACAACGAAACAAGAGCAAGGGATAGGGCAGCGGGCGGCGGCAGCTAGGGTTGAGGGCGGGCGGACGTGCAGGGACAGAGGCAGCACAAGGGGGGTAGCGGGGGGCTGAGGGCAGGGGGGGGGGAGGGAGGTAGCCAACGGGAGGATAAGGCAACGCTTTGGGGGGGGGGTGCGATGTTGCAGTGAGGAATACACAGCAGCAGCGAGCACGGCAGATCAGGAATTACCCACATTAATGAAGTACATTATTTAAAGACTAAAAGAAACAAAAATAATCATCAGCAACAGTGTCGTCAATGTCCAAGGATGCTCGACATCAGGCGTCACATGAGAAGGTATTGCAATGGCTCTACAGAGCATCGCCAATGTCTACCTCTGTATGTAGTCGAGAGAGAAGAGAGTAGACGAGGTTGCAACTGATGCAAGGTGAGAAAAAAAAAGGATGCTGGACTCATTGATGCTACTGTTGTGCGCCAGGAGTAGGGTGA
The DNA here is from genome assembly GCF_014529385.1 of Adiantum capillus-veneris. Classification (NCBI taxonomy): domain Eukaryota; kingdom Viridiplantae; phylum Streptophyta; class Polypodiopsida; order Polypodiales; family Pteridaceae; genus Adiantum; species Adiantum capillus-veneris. The sequence goes on along the minus strand of NC_140940.1, from coordinate 6,826,075 downwards.
CTGTATGCATGCGCATGATACCGACAGTTCCGAGTCGAGTTCTCGTGGAGATGGGCAATGGAAGTTTTGTGGTGAGGGGCCTCCAGTTGAGGAGAGAGAGAGGGAGAGACACTCCTGCATGCCACATGCTTGCACTCGTAGGGAGTGAGGTACCATGCATCATCTTCAGGCACATGGCTACTGCCTCTATCCAATGAGGGCACTGCTATATTACTGCCATCCTCATAACCCCATCTTTAAACTCTATCCACGGGTACAATTTCACTCTAACATAAGGTGAGCTTTCATCATTGTTGTTGGCAACCATATTCTGTCCCTGGCTGCATGTAATTCTATGAGAGAGAGTCGGTTGACTCAGGTTGGCCCAGAGAAATATTCTAGAGAGAGGTCGGCAGCATGTGTGTGTGTGATTAGAAGGGGGCTGGTGGGGGGAAGGAAGGTCCACACATTCATCGTCATGCGCTCCTAAACTTGCATGGTCATCAATAGTTTGACGTTGGCACCACTGAAACATCCGAGAGAGGTTGGTTAATGCCTTTTGCATGCTAAGGAGATGGTGGGCGCTGCAATTGAAGCAGTAGTTTCGACTAGACGGTATCATGACAGCAGCATGGCCGCCGCCTGCATGCTAGTAACAATGCCAAAAAACACAGCACTGGCCCTCTTTGGACCACTTTTAGATATCATGGACTACACGGACTTGCCTTGGGCTGCTAGAGAGAGAGAGAGAGAGAGAGAGAGAGAGAGAGAGAGAGAGAGAGAGAGAGTAACAAGGTGGTTGACTCACTGCACTCAAGGATGAGTTTCTCGCTAAACTGAGATAACCGAGATGATCTCCCCTTGGGGTTGTGTCTTACTTGGTAGGCTTGAAATATTCTTATGGCTTGAAACAATACAAGGTGGCTACCTTCCTCTATCATTTAGTAGGGTCCACGTAAGTATGCCTCTGCGGTTGGGTTTCTTCTTGAGCGCATCCTTGTGTTGGTTGGTATAGTGACCATCTATTGCTATAGCTTGCCAAGAGGCCGCACCTTTGCTGCTGTGGTTCAAAAATTGCACTCATCTTGGTCTGATATCTGCTTGTAATGGTCATCAAGTCATTAGGCAATGGTTAATGCAAAAATTTCAAAGGAAATTATCCTTGGTATAGTGTCCCACGATGGTCATTCGTCGCTTGGGAACGCAGTACAGTTGTCTCTTGTCTGCCACACCTTGATCCTTGGTATATGGTCGTATGGTTTTGAGGATCAAATACCCATCTCTTTCACAAACTCTTCCTTCTCGTGAGATGATAGATTCCCTCCCTCTCTTTGTCGTCTTTTGCTTCTATCAATAATCCTACCTATATTAAAACGCATGTAACTGTAATGATCTTTCTACCATGGTCATTCATGTGCAAGGTATTGTAGTTGCAACTAAGCGTATTCATAAAAACATTAATCCTAATATTCAATCAGTTAGAGTTTTGTTTTTCTCGCATGCGTATACTACAAAGTAATAAATTTCTCTATCACTTAGTGAAAAGAGCTACATTTAGCTATGAATTGATTGCAAATAAATCAAGTATATACCAATCAAAGAATAATCATAAAATTTAGAAACAAAAGAGTGGTGACACTTATCTTTGACGGCTATTCGTGAAGTTTATTATACTCATAATTGTTGCATAGCCAAGAGCGTATCCATAGCTCTGATACCACTGCTACAAACGAAGGCGTGGTGTACCCTGCAAAATACTCAAAATAGCACATAGCAAAACATAAAAGAATAAATCTACGTAACTGTTGACTTGCACAAAATCCATAATCAAGCACAACATGAGCAAACAGAGACAGAGAGAGACAGAGCACGTGCATACGCACCTCCTAGAGCGGAGTACTACACTAGCACGGCAAAAGAGGAGATAAGAAGACACAAACATTGGGTGCAATCTCCCCCCCATGCAAGAGTGAACATTTCCCTTTTGCACGTATTTCATTTATAGATTTCTTGAATGGTCAAATTGAGTACAAACTGGCTGGCCGATCATAAATGACCAAAGCTCATAAAAGAGCATTTGAATAATAAAATGTACAATGATATGCATATCCGTTCGCATAGGCCTAGATGAGTCAAGCTTTTTCCACCTGTGAGCTGCAATAAATAGTAGAATATCAATTCCATAACAATGAGAACTAGTTGGGCCATGAAATAATCCATGATACTAGCTCAAATGCTGCTCTAACTAGTCTGGGGTCCATTATGAAATCATGAGAAGATGGAATGAGAACTAGTTGGGCCATGACATAATCCATTATACTAGCACTATGCTGATGTGGAAAGTAAATAAAACCTCCCACTTCCAAGAATCTATGTTGGCCATTCAAAATGGCCAATCCATGCACAATCCCCATGTTTATAATGTATCATCCATATATAGTGTGCTCCTCATCCTGTCAGAGTCTAGATAGGCCCATCTCTATGACATCAAGCTCCCTCAACATCTCCTTTAAAGTATCATGGAACATTGTCTAGTGATGGGTAGTCAAAGCATTGAATTCCCTCAGGATGAGAATGTCACCATCCCTAGAGAACTCCCATATGTCATCATTCATAATAGAAAAGGGGGATTGTCCTGTATGTGATGCATACACTGACAAACTAGAAGGAAAATAACAAATAGCAATTCAGATGCATCTACTTGCCTTTGCCCTCAGTTCCACCCACATGTATGTAGCATGTTCATCCCTATGGGATATTTGTATCAGTGGATGCATCTCCTCTTTAAATAAAATTTCTACTCCTCTTGATCCCCGTCCTCTATGCTTTGATCAAATCTCCTCTCTACAAGTTGTCTACCATCTATATCCACTAACATGTGGCATGGACTGTCCACGGGCTTGATGTGTCTTAGAGTAGAAGATGATGCCCTTCCCAGTGAAACCATCCTCAAAAGCACCTACATCAAGGCATAGAGATCCGTTACAGTTCCAAGTAGAAACTTAGCGTGTGGTCCCATAGATCTCACACCATCATGCAAAGCACCTCTCCATAATAACCACTCTTCCATCTCTATAGAAGGACAATCTCCATTTCTCTTGATCTTTCCTTATCTCGGGCATATCTTCATTTAGATGGGAAAGCTATGAGAGAGTGAGTTCATATCCAACAAATATCCCCGATTTCTTTAGTGTAGGAGGCTTCTTCAAGAAGTTATTATTCACTTCCATGGAGGGGAAACAAATCATCAATGCTCTCTCCTTTAAGGTGTCCCCATTTCCTTCTCTCTTCTTCCCCACCGTCCATGCCTTTGTGTGAGTAGCCTCACTACCCATCATGAAGAGAAGTTTCTTGACTTCCCCCTACACATCATCACGGTCTTTTAGACCATTTACTTGTACATGTAAAGCTCTAGTCTTCTTCTTGCACTCTTATTCTAAGGTCGTGTTGATGATTATGGGAGTGGGGATGGTTGTTGTTGCTTTCCATTTCCCTTGCTTGGAAACTTCTATCCATTTCTTGGCCTTATCTAGCTTCTTCTGTGTCTTCAAGGTCACATCTACCCAAGAGGGCGTGTTTGCCTTATGTTGCTTATTTTCCTCCTTAATCTTCCATACATGTCACCTTGATGAATTTTTCCTCTATCATTGAAGGCTAGATTTCTCCTTCCTCAAGTCCAACACTTGCTTTGGTCCCGACAAGCTCTCACTTGAGGGTTGAAACCTCCTCTTTAAGTGCTTGTGTTGTGAGGCTGTCTCAAGTGCTTGGATTTATGTGTGAAGGTTCTCTTTCTTCTTTTTCCATTGCTTGCCTTCATTGAAAAACATTTGGAGAAGGGTGGACTTTTCCTTCCACCATCTTTCTGTCTTCGTTTCCCATTCCTTCATCTCTTTTTCCACCTGCATTATCCCTTTTTTTGTGACCATGAACATTGCCTTCGTCACCTTTGAGGGAGACTTTCATATCGGTGATGAAATATTAGTGGTTTCCATTGCTGATGCTATGATGCATGCTATCTCTCAAAAACACTTAACTAAATTTGAGAATTTGCTTGTATTATTAGTGCCTCCTTTGAAAAAACCTTTAGGTAGATAGAAGCTGAATAATGACATTGTTAGCCTCTTGCCATGAAAATTAGATTATGTTAATGATGCTGCAAGAGCTGGCATAAGTATCCTTTGCAACTTGCACCTTGTCTAAGACGAACACCTTGCAAGTTGAGGAACAGAGCGAGAGAGAGGGAACTATTAGCATGAACACTAAATTGTGTAACCTAGCCACTTGTACCACCTGTGCACAACATAGAGCATCACCTTCCTACTATTGTACTGCTTTGCTTTGTCTTCTTCTACCACAAATAGAATGATGTGTGCATCGTTTGCTGTAGCAACCTACTTACTTGTGTGCATGTACCCTAAAAATGCAAAAACCATAAATGTGCAAAAAACCTATATCTACAGTTGTGCCCATGTGTGTGTGTGTGTGTGTGAGCGAGAGAGAGAGAGAGAGAGAGAGAGAGAGAGAGAGAGAGAGAGAGAGAGAGAGAGAGAGAGAGAGAGAGAGAGAGAGAGAGAGAGAGAGAGAGAGAGAGATAAATTGTGTGTGTGTGTGTGGCCACCATGCGATGGAATGATAAGAGAGATAGAGAGAAAATTAAAAGTGTTGTGGTTGTTTGGATGAATGCATCAACAAATGCACAAGTAGGTGGATGGGGTGTTGCTTCCATGAAAGTTTGTTGGGGATAAGCCTTCGTCCTCCGCTCAAGGAAGCATTCCCCATGTAGCCACTATGAGTGCACTCGTGCACAAAATGCATGTGTGCATGGTGAGAGAGAGAGAGAGAGAGAGAGAGAGAGAGAGAGAGAGAGAGAGAGAGAGAGAGAGAGAGAGAGAGAGAGAGAGAGAGAGAGAGAGAGAGAGAGAGAGACCATAATATATGGGTGGATCAAGACTCCAAGAAGTGGTGGGGAGCTCCCTTTTCTTTGTGTATATAAAGAATCATGCAAGCTATGTACACACAGTTGGCATCCGTACATTGTTTGCCCGGCCCTAGGCAAAGGTGTAGCGACAAACTCCCACTTAAAGACAATGCACTGATAAGCGAGTGATACTCATTAAACTACATGTGAGGCTTTGATACCACTTGTGAGTGATACTAGTTAGACTACACGTGAGGCTCTAATACCACTTGTGAGAGCGCTAGGTGCAGAAGCAATGTGTGATGCATGCATGGTACGAGGGAGGAGAAGAGTAGAAAACACACTATGTGGTTGGAGCAAGCCTCTAAAAGTGGTGGTGAGAAACTTATTATTTGTGTATATAAAGAATAAGGATAGTATATGTACACAATGGACGGTTGGACATTGAACATCTGGCCCCGGGCAAAGGCACAATGCCTTTACACCCCCCCACCCCCCCCCACATACACACACACAGAGTTGCACAAATTTCCTTGTACCTATATATATATATATAATATATATATATATATACAATTTTTGAAGATCTTGGATGTGGTTCTCCTCAATGGAGGTACTTGGTCAATTCCCGGGGAGGCCACCTAGTAAAAATGTAACCTATCACGTGAGTTCAACAGAAGGATATTTAAAGTTCTTGAAACTTATAGAAATATATATATAGAAGGGCATTATTTTTTCAAGTTTCAAAAAAACTTAAAGATTTTAAAAGAAAAGGGTACATTATATTCTTGACAAAATTCACAGATAAGGGGTTTTACAAATAGGTCTTGAATGCACGTGATATGGTAGTTTTACACATAGTGAACCCCTCGAGGGTTAGTTACTACAATATCTACCTTTAGTGGTAGGATATCTTTAATGTCAAATTGGCAATTATTGACCATTGTAACTCTATGGATTCTTCATTGGGTGGTTGAACGTTTTGCTATTTGGATAGAGTTAATAATTCTTTGAAACTTTGGATTTCTTCAGAGGTGAAAGGGTTAGCTTTTGATGGCTGGTCTTGTATAGATGTAATTTTCAATGTTGAGGTTAAGAATTGGTTTCCTGTTGTTGGTAGTTTTTCTCCTACTATATATATATATATAGATAGATAGATAGATAGATAGATAGAGAGAGAGAGAGAGAGAGAGAGAGAGAGAGAGAGAGAGAGAGAGAGAATTTCATGTATCCACTCAGATGGGTGATCATAGGCCCTGTCTCTTTTGCCCAACCTACGTGCCTTTCTGGTATGTTCCATTTAGAGAAAGAAAGCAAAGCCATCGAGCATATTAACTTAGATCCGTAAAATTGGCAAAAGTGTGTGTGTGTGTGTGTGTGTGTGTGTGAGAGAGAGAGAGAGAGAGAGAGAGAGAGAGAGAGAGAGAGAGAGAGAGAGAGAGAGAGAGAGAGAGAGAGAGAGAGAGAGAGAGAGAGAGTGACCATAATATGTGGGTGGATCAAGACTCCAAGAAGTGGTGGGAAGACCCCTTTTATGTTTGTATATAAAGAATCATGCTAGTTATGTACACACAGTGGGCATCCGGACATTGTTTTCCCAGCCCTGGGCAAAGGTGTAGCGACAAACTCCCACTTAAATACAATGCACTGATAAGTGACTGATACTAATTAGACTACATGTGAGGGTTTGGTACCACTTGTGAGTGATACCCGTTAGACTACATGTGAGGCTCTAATACCACTTGTGAGAGCTCTAGGTGCGGAAGCAATGCGTGATGTATGCATGGTACGAGGAAGGAGAAGAGTAGAAGACACACTATGTGGCTGGAGCAAGCCTCTAAGAAGTGGTGATGAGAACCTTATTATTTGTGTATATAAAGAATAAGGCTAGTATATGTACACAGTGGACGGTTGGACATTGAACATCTAGCCCCAGGCAAAGTCACAACGCCTTTACCCCCCCCCCCCCCCCCCCCCCCCCCCCCCCCACACACACACACACACAATTGCACAAATTGGCTTGTACCTATATATATATATATATATATATATATATATATTTATACAATTTTTGAAGATCTTGGATGTGGTTTTTCTCAATCGAGGTACTTGGTCAATTCCGAAGGAGGTCACCTAGTAAAAATGTAACCTATTACGTGAGTTCACTAGAAGGATATTTAAAGTTCTTGAAAACTTACATAAATATATATACAGAAGAGCATTATTTTTTTGAAGTTTGAAAAAAACTTAAAGATTTTTAAAGAAAAGGATACATTATATTCTTAACAAAATTCACAGATAAGGGGTTTTACAAATAGGTCTTGAATGCACGTGATATGGTAGTTTTACACATAGTGAACCCCTCCAGGGTCAGTTACTACAATATCTACCTTTAGTGGTAGGATATATTTAATGTCAAAATGGCAATTATTGACCATTTGTAACTCTATGGATTCTTCATTGGGTGGTTGAACCTTTTTCGATTTGGATAGAGTAAATAATTCTTTGAGACTTTGGATTTGTTCAGAGGTGAAAGGGTTAGCTTTTGATGGCTACTCTTATATAGATGTAGTTGTCAATGTTGAGGTCAAGAATTGGTTTCCTGTCGTTGGTGGTTTTTCTCCTACTATATAGATAGATAGATAGATAGATAGATAGAGAGAGAGAGAGAGAGAGAGAAAATTGCATGTATCCACTCAAATGGGTGATCATAGGCCCTGTCTCTTTTGTATCCCAACCTACGTGTCTTTCTGGTATGTTCCATTTAGAGAAAGAAAGCAAAGCCATCGAGCATATTAACTTAGAGCCATAAAATTGGCAAAAGTGTGTGTGTGTGTGTTAGAGAGAGAGAGAGAGAGAGAGAGAGATTGCACCTACATTGCCTTTGCATGCATTTCTCTCTAGCCTATAGCCTAGGGTGAAACAATGGAATTCAAAGTATTTGCATTTTTGTCTTTTTGTTTGTCCCACTCTGCTCCCCAAGCCCAAGCCAGGGTATGTTGACACGTGTCTGAAGCTTCACTTTGCCATTATACTATAGTACACATTTACCTTTTTTAAAAATAAAGTGTAGTTCTGGAAAAATGAGATCTAATATCCTTTAATAATGGATATTATGCAAATTTTAACATGAAAGAAAGCTAGTTTGCATAATCACTAGATTGCTCTTCTATTAGCTAAAAACATTCTTTTTTTATATTTGTGGTGATGTTCCACATCCACAAGCGGAAACATTAGAATTGACATAGTGTTTTTGTCATTATCATTGCTTGGGTGTATTATTTATAATGGAAATTGATAATTATTTAGTTATTACAATTGACAAGTGTCAAAACCATAAGAGAACTACGTATTATGCAAAAGGATACCATGTATAAGGATATTTAATTAATTAAATGCTCTTTATGAGCTACGGTCATTATTATGTCCAAGCACACAATCTGTATTCATTTTGAGCATTCAAGAAATCTTGCACGGAGGGAGATGTCACCTAGGGCCTGTGTCATCTTCTCTTATCTCCCCTCTTCTGTCTCGTTGCTCTAGCAGGTGCACTTGCATGTGCTTTTGTGCTCTTTCACTGTCTATCTCTCTCAGTTCGTGCATTATTCCTGATTATGTATGTGCTTTGACTAGTGCTATTAGTGAAGAGCTTGGTGATCCGTTGCTTGCCTCGTCTTTTGATGATGCTTTTCTTCTCATCCATGAGAGGATTATGCATATGGACTGGGTCATTGATAGTGGTGCTTCATTCCATGTTATGCCTCATAGATCATGGTTTCATGACTATGGTGCTTCGTGCATGGGTAATGTTAGGATTGTGGATGGTTGTTCTATGCAGATCCATGGCATTGGGGACATTCATTTAACCATGCAAAATTTTACTCCTTTTGTCTTAGATTATGTGCGTCATGTGCCAGCTCTTGCCAATAGCCTAATTAGTCTGGGTTAGTTTGATTCACCTTGCTGCGATGTATCTTTTGGTGACAGAGGTTGGACTCTCACTAAGGGTAGCCTTCTTTTTGGCAAAATGTGCTAAAAGGAATACATTGTATTGTATTTGTGTAGCTAGTGTTGCTGATCACATTGTGGGGATATCTAAGAAACCTCTTTTCTATTTATGGCATCATTGCTTGGGGCATCTCACTAAAAGGAAGGTTGAAGTTGTGGAAACGTGCTGATTACATTCCCGTTTCAGATTTTGACGGCTTTGAGTTTTGTGCTCAGAGGGTGCACTATGTAATCATGTGAATTTATAACGTGAGTTTGATAGGAGAAGTTTTATAATGCAAAAATTTTAGGCAATTTAATAGAGATACATTAAAATAATGGGGTTTTTATATTCAATTATGGAAAATTTTCCTAAAATAAGGGGTCATTTTATTCATTTAGACATGTTAAAAGAGGGGTTTTTTTAATACCCACAAATGCACGTTATATAGGGGGGTACTGAATGATGAACCCCCAAAGTTTTGTGAGCATTTCCTTTGTGGTTGATATGCTTGGTATCCTCATAAGAAAAATGTCAAATGCATGTTATTTGGACAAGGTAGCATTAGTGCATAGTGATGTATGTGGGTCAATGCCCAATGCTTCCCTTGGTGGTGCTATGTACTTCGTTACATTCATTGATGATGCTGCGGAGCAGGAAGGTATGGGCATACCCCATTCATAAAAAGGATATGGTGTTTGATGTATTCAAATGATAGGTTTCTCTTGTTGAGATGCAAACAAGTTGTAAGTTGTGGTGCTTATGTACGGACAATGGGGCTCAGTTTATCTCATGCTTTTAATCATTTATGTGCTGAGAAGGGTATATGGAGTGAGATTAGTCCTCAAAATGGTGTGGCACAACGCATAAGGGGACTATACACGAGAAGGTGTGTAGTATGCTTTCTATAATTGGATTGTCAGATGCATGTTGGGCCTAAGCGGTTGTAGCTGCTATGGATTGGATAAATCGTTCACCTAGTGTTCCTTTGGGATTTAATGTGCCCAACAAGTATGGACTGGATTTCCACCATGGTATGTTTATCTTAGTGTGTTTGACTGCAAAGCATATGTACATGTGCCTAAGGAAAAACGCAGCAAATTGGATTCAAAGAGCAAGACATGTATATTTTTGGGATATGGTCACTCTAATGACATGGTTTATAGATTGTGGGATCCTATTGAGAGGAAGATTGTGTGTAGCAATGACATTATTTTTCATGAGGAATCCATGTATAGAGCACAATTGCAAACAATTGAGGGTCGACGAGTGATATTTGAGGAGCATGGGCATTGATATGATGGTCCCATGGCATGTTGTAGGCAGCCCATTTACCTTTTGGTGGAAGAAAAATACTTGTTGGGAGATCATGCAGATGTGGGACAGCCAGATGTTCCTCCTCCATAGGTTTTGATATGGTCAGAGTGCTGGCATGCTATACCACCAAATCATTATGTGACTTCTATGGATTATGTCATGTTGATTGCAGGAAACCATCATGTTATGATGAGGCCATGTCTAGTGTTGACAAGCTCGTGTGGGATCAAGCTATGCAGTCAAATATGGATTCATTGATTCAAAATGATAAGGGCTTGTGGATAAGGGATTCAAGCAACAAAAAGGCATTGATTTTGATGAGATCTTATCCCCAGTGGTGAAGATGACTATGCTACTTGCATTGCTTTCCTTGATGGCTACATAAGACTTGGACTTAACATAGATGGATGTACACACAACTTTGTCACATGGGGACTTGCATGAGGAGTTGTACAGGGAGCAACCAGCTGGCTTTGTTTCTTATGGTAAAGAGATCTTTGTATATTCGCTTCATAAGATCTTGTATGGGCTGAAACAAGCCCCTTGTAATGGTACTAGAAGTTTGTTGCATTCATGAGATTAGAGAGCTATATGTGAAGTCATGAGGACCCATGCCTCTACACTCGCAAGGGTGAAAATGGTAGTCCTATTGTGTTGGTCCCATATGTGGATGACATGCTATTAGCAGGGAAGCCAGTTACGGATGGGATGCCTTGAAACATAGGCTATATGAAACCTTTATTATGAAGGATCTTGGGGATGCTAGTCACATTTTGAGTATGCGGATCACTCATTGTCATTCTTGCAGGTTACTGTTTCTGAGTCACAAAGAGTACATCAACATGGTTTTTAAGTGTTTTCATATAGAGGGGGGGAAGGCCAATAGTACTCCATTGCCTCCATATGAAACAATCAGCCATGTTGACTGCCCTCAAAAAAATGTGGAGATTGAAAAGATGTCTGGAATTCCTAATGTATCAATTTCTAGTTTCTTGATGTATGCCATGGTGGCTATGCATCCAGATCTTTCCCATGCAGCTGGTGTGGTTATCAAGTACATGTTGAACCCGAGAAAGTGACATTGGGATGCAGTTGAAAGGTATTCTCAGGTACTTGAGGGGGACTTCATAGTTGTCCCTATGCTATAGTGAGCAGGATAAGTCTATGCATGGGTATAGAGATTCAGACTATATAGTGTCAGTAGACTCGAGGAAGTCTACTAGTGGCTATGTGTTCACGATTGTAGGTGGACAGGTTTCTGGGGCATCACACTTACAACTATGCATTGCTTTGAGCACTAGAGAGGCTGAGTACATGGCTACCACTAAGATTTCCAAGGAGGCCTAATGGCTCTCACAGCTAATGGTAGATCTAGGTATGGTTTTTGATGCTCCTATGCTACATTATGATATCCAGAGTGCCATATCATTGGCATGGAATCTTGTCTACCATGCAAAGATAAAGCACATTGAGGTGAGGTATGACTTCACACAAGAGGGCTAGGGGACAATCGCATCCAGATTATCAAGGTACATGTACTGACAGTAACCCTGCTAACCTACTCATTAAGTCTTTTGCCTCATAGCAATTTTCACACTGCATATCAATGATGGGTATGGCTTGGCTTATTTGCTAAACTTTGTCCACTTTAAAGGCATGCAAAATAACTTGAAAAAGAGAGAGAGATTAAAGTCCAACAACTTTAGAACCACATTTACTTGGAGCCAGGACCCCCTTCCAAAAGGAATTTGTATTATAACTTCTCCCATTGAGAGAGACTTATTTACAATACAATCTCTTTGTTCTTCTAAGCCCAACTGATGCCATGAACATGGAAATCTTTATGCAGCAAAATTACATTTGGTAGGTCCTCAATCCTAAGACCTCAAACACTTGCAAAGCTAAAGAGTGCTAGCGGGAAATGAGGAAAGATAAGAATAAGAATAAGTATTCTTAGAAGGAAGAAATACTCTCCTCACATTAGTTCACGCATAAAGCATAGCATAGCATAGTAATGAAGACGGGGAAGAAAATGAGCATGCTTGTAAGCTTGGCACTTGCTTGGATTTGCATTCCATGGTCAAGTGTTGTTGGTGTAGGCTTATCACTTCTCCTTGCCTTGAGAGGGAGTATTCAACTTGTGAGAATGAATTTTGTTGATGTGCGAGAGAGAGAGAGAGAGAGAGAGAGAGAGAGAGAGATGCATGGACTCCCTACTTTTGAGCATTCTTGAAGGCTAGTGGTCCTTCTTGTGGGATAGCCAATGGATGGCTTACTTCATATCAAGCAAGAAGATTAGCATTGTGACAAGTTCCTTCATTCCCTCTTTGAGAAGAGAGATTAATTATTTATCAAAATAAAAATAAATTCTTATTGGCTCTCAAGGTGGGCTATCCAATGTGATTCAAGCTAGCTCATGGAATGATCAACCCTCATTGATCCCCCTGATATGCTACCCATTAGGATCAAAGCTTTCTCATGGGGAACTCTTTTGTTATTGATTCTCTTTGTGGTCTATCCAATGACATTTAATCTTGTTCAAGGAATGCTTAATTCTCGTTGGTTCTTAAAGATGGACATCCAATAGGAATTAGACTTGCTTGGGGGCAACATAGCTAGGTGCTTGAAATGTGTCCTTTATGCATTAAGTGAAAGAGTTGAGTTCTAATGTGTGTGAGTGTTCTCTCTCTCATCCCTACAAGAAGGGATTTCCCTATGCAAGTGGGGTGTGCAACTTGGCCACTTGGGGGTCCATAGTAACCTTAGATATCATATTGAATGGTCTAAAATACCTATAGTTGGCAATAGACTTTCCCGTTAATCTGAGGTCCAATGGATTCTAGCACTATCCTTTGGAGGCTTAATGAAGCTTACCCTAAGGCCATTTAAAAATTCATTGAGTTCACATTGATCTTTGGTAGGCTATCTCTCCTCTTGGTCCCCTATTGAGATAGGTCCATTATATATTATTAATAATCTAGCTCTTTCTCTCTTTATCTTTCCATTTTGAATGGCAAGTTTAATATGAGAAAATTATCTGTAAAAGTTAGATATTAGATTTTATGACATTATCTATAGCTATGCTAGAGTGATTTCTTGCATTTAAAGAAAATCATTTGTTTCACTTTTATTGAAATGTAATTTAAAAAACATACTTAGACAATATTTCTTTCCATCTATAGTTAGATTTTTTTCTTTTTGGTAAAAGTCACAAATTAAAAGTATTGTTTAAGTCCCCAAAGAGTTGGTTTAAAGGTAAGGCTTTGGATTTTCAACCTACAAGTTGTGGGTTTAAATCCCCCGTTGGCTCCCACTCAGAGGGACACCTTGTGCTCACCTGGTGTTCATGTTGCTAGGGCTCTTGCCCTTGAACATTTGAGTGCATCCTCCTCCCCGGGGTGGCTCACCCGAGGAGGAGGTTCTCTCTGTCATTCCCAACACGTGGTGCATCAATTAGGTTTCCATGGAGATGCCTATGCGTGGCGCTTGCCTGATGGTACGTGGCCCTTGCTCAACCATGTTTCATGGCTATTATTTGGAAGGGATAAGCACCTCCCCCTGTGGGCCCTCTCATGCGTAGAAAAAAATATTTTAAATTTCACTCGCATGATCAATTGATAGGTAGAAGTAGTACTTATATTGTAGATATGTATTTGCACTTTATAGAGATCAAGCTTTAAAACTCTTGTGTAGAGGCTTTATCTTATAGGTTTGTCTTCAGAAACTGCTTGCTAAGTTTGAAATGATGATAAGTCTTTCATAATGTATACTCCATTTATTTTGCACTTTACAAAAATTAGGGTTTAGTATTATTAAAATTAATGTAGAATTAGTAATTTCTTTGAGATCTTGAGTTAGAGTGCAGTAACTATATATGCCAAAGAGAATTGATTAAGATTTTTAATTGATTTGTTTTTTAACATGCTTGATGTTTATCATGTAAGGTTAGAAGTATTTCAATTAATACAATTTTATTGTGTTTGAGAGATTTTCTCCCCAAGGGTCTATGTCAGAATCATACAATTTACACTTTTTCATTGAGATAACAATTTCAATATACATGGAAGCAATAACATAAGGGAGGAATTATCAGCTGCTAAATTTAGACTATCTTTGGCAAGTTTAAGTTTTACCCTAAAGCTTTCGAGACTTCATACTTGGAGTTTAATGAGTAAACTTAACTACTTGAAATTTACACAACTCGTTTCTATTTTTAGACTCCTAAAATTTCTATAATCAACCCCCTAAGTCCTATACCTTTGATCAAGGTGACTTGAGATAGATTTATCCTTCCTTGATGTGTACCTTTGACCCGTGATATTAACTAAATAACTATTCTTCCTTACAAATAGACTTCTTTCCTTTGGTCCCAAGCCTTTGATCAAACTAAGTCTATAAGCACTTTAATTAATTTCAATTGTTCTTTCTTATTTTCCCAGACTTAAGTGGTCCCAATTTAAGATGAGAAATACTTTTAGAATGTTACCTATTAATTTTTATGGAATTTTTACACAATTGAACCTTAGCTTCTCTGTATCTAGTAGAATAAAGATCCGGCTTAGTTTTTCACCAAAAAAACATCAAAAAGATTGGACGATTTTCATATACAGACCCTGGCAACTGTCTTCTTGAACATATAACAATTCAAATATGGAGAACAATGGTAAAATATTCTCTCTTACTCAGTGCTTGCCATTGTATAGTGGGCTTGATGGATTTTTCTATGAGTAATGATGCTTATATATAAGCCCTATGGGCACCACTTTACCAAATTGTAATCTTTTTACACATAATAAATACCTCTTTCAGCACTTCATATTACTTTCTTGAAAGTTTTTATGACACATTTGTTCAAAATTGGTTGGGGGTAGGTTCCCACATGGTGGGCCCAACCTCCCATCATGTGGACCTTCTCTTAGGAGTGGTGAAAGGCCACACACACACACCCACATACCTACATGCTGACAAATAGAAATAAGGCATGATTTTTACTCCTAAAATCTCACAAGACTTTACAATTTGGCAAGATTCAAACAGAGATTGCATATGTGGAGGTGCTTGCACTCGCATTATCTTTCACGCATACGAGTGTACACTCTTTACATCCATAATCTCTACTCTTTATTATCTTTTTGAACTTGTAGTGTGCACTTGTATATACCCACATACAATATCATGTGCATATGTGCACACACAAGATGTAGACTCTTTTACACCATGTAATGTTGTCACTTAATATATAAAAAATTCCCTCCCTTCATTCACATCATCTCCTGTTGAGCATAGTTACCAAAATTCCAACTACAACAATGCTCACTAATTGCACATGAGCACAGAGAGACATACACACATCCCTTTCAAGTGGGACTTTTCCTTGATCCACCATTTGAACTCCATTCTAATCTGGAGGTATCACTTATGAGCTCTCAGTTTATCCTTGTCAGTCACACCAAGCTTTTGATTTCTTTTGAAACTTGTTTTAATTAATATCTCCCTCCCTCACTCATGACTAATAACGCATCAAAGGTTATTTGCATACGGATGCACACATACAACAACCGCACATGATGTTCACACACACACACACACACACACACACACACACACACACACACACACACACACACACACACACTCCATCGGAATTGGCCGTGTAGGGGACCCTACCTTAAAATGATGGTATTTTTTGGTGCTTTCTCACCCTTCTGTCCTCTATGTGTGTGTGCATGCATGTGTGCTCATGCAAATACTTACAAGCTCGCACACCTTCTTTGACTCACAAGGAGAGATCTCTTGTCCACACATACTCGCACACGTAGACAAAAACACACACACCCACACTAATATGAATTTGATTGGTCTAGTGTAGCTCAAACTCTTTGGGAAGCTCTATAGCAGAAATCCCTTCTTTAGTCTTTGCGACCCAATCTAATAAAGTTCTTTTGGTCACACTCTTAGAGTTCTCCATAAAGTAATCTTCTTTTAGAGAAAGCTTGAATTCCTCCCAACTTCTTCCACGAGCATTTTGGATTGCCCTAATATGTTCTCTGATCTGTGGGACACAAACTAGCTCAAAACTTCGGACCATGTCTTCCTCGAGCACTCAATTCTACTCCATTTACTTTGTATGATCTTGTAGATGCTTTTGATGTCCTTGCCATCAAACTAGTCAGCTTTCTTCACAATGGATTGGAGTACTTTGGTAATTAATTTTTGGTTTCTTTCTATTGCTTGGTGTCGCTATACATACATGGCAAATGCTTCATAATGGATTGGAGTACTTTGGTGGTTAAAATCTGGTTTCTTTCTATTGCTTGGTGTTGCTATATATACATGGAAAATTCTTGAAACATCCACATGACTACATGATAAAAGTGCATCTCATGTGTCTCAAGATTTTCATCCATGGCTAAAAAAGTGAGTAGATCAACTTAAATACACCCACCCTAGCAGCTTCGCTTCGGGCTCATTAGAAATGTCTAGTTGTGTGCGGTCTAGCTAGGAAGGTGCAGAACCTCTGGCTATGAGAGTTCGTGATGAGAATCACAAACACTTTGTGAAAAAGTTTTTAGGGAAAATAAGCAAACCTCTTCTTAAAGATGTTTTAAAGTCTAAGAGCTTTTGTGACAAAATAGTCACAAACCCTCTCTCCTATTGTGCTTGGAATTTACTTGTTTTTGGAAGCAAGTTTGTGACAAAAGGACCACCAATTCACATCCAATCTTACCTAGAAAGAGCAAAAACACAAAATTTTCAGCCATGAAACCTCAACTCTCATACAAGCACAAAATCCATTCAAAACCCAAACCTCTTTCATGGAATCATCTAGCCTCGCTCCCAATTACATAGTCGTAACATCAAATAGCTTGGACCTTCACAAATAAATTTGTTTGATTATCCAAAGATTTAAGAGATTTAATATTGAATCCCACACACCATTTTGCTAAAGGGAACCCTTATTCACTCCCTCAGAGGCTTAGATACAAGATTGCAAAGAGGCGGGACTGCACTAGTACACATAGATTGAGAAAACCATGAAGAAAATTGAATAGAAGGGAAAAATGTCAGTTTTTGTCATTAAAATTCAGCCCTCCCTTCCTTCCCACGGCAATATTAGCTGATGTGTCAAATTTTGGGCCATCTTTCCAAATTTTCACCCGCAAGAGACCATTTTTTATGTGAGAAATCTTAAAGGGATTCAAAAAAGTCCCTTATTTTTTGGGATCACTTGCATAAGCATAAAAAGAATAGATATGAATAAATTTTCATCAATATTCCATTTTGGGTCACTTCACATGCAATTTTGCGACAACGTCTGTTAGTTGCTATTTTTTGCAGTTTTTATTTGCAGTAATCTTTGTAGGCTAGATGCATGTGCCGCCATGAAACTATTGGAATATATACATTTTGAAACCAAAAAAGGCATGCTGCCAAGTGGAAAAACATGTAGGAGCACCACATATTGTCCCACAACTCCCTAGATGGGTATGTAATGATAGCAACCGTAGTAGTCGCTTTACCATATATCACAATATGTACATGATTAATTTTTATTCCCATGCATCAAGAGTGTCAAAAGAGAGGTGAAAGGCATTATTTTCCATTGTGCTTGTGCCAGAATAAGACATTGTGTTGGTGGTAATCCCAGTTGATAAGTCTTCTAGAAACACATATTTATATTCCATTAAAATATCTTTTAATGTATTATCAATATTTTCTTGTTGTTGTGACAGAGGAGTAGTAAGAGATGTAAGAGAAGAGAGATAATAATGCGGTGTTGAGAAATTGTCATTTATTAAACTATTATCAACATTTGACAAAAGAACGACACAACAAGAAGCCCAAAAATATTTCTTCTATTTAATGTAGATCATCATGGATATGATCTTCCTCGAACATCTTAATGGGCTATTGGTTTTAATTGCTACAGTTGAGAGCAAAGAGGGATTATAGAATATACAAAATAGCAAGCTATCATCCATAAAACACATACTTGACAAACCAAAAATGTGCATAATCAAGAACAATGTACGATTTGAAAGAGATAGAGTAAGGAGAAGAGATCATAGAAAAGCATTTGCAATTTCACCTCCTAGAGTGGAGTGCTACACAGGCGTGGAGAGAGGAGAGGGGTGAAACAAGAAAAGAATAACACAGACACTGGGTGCAATCTCCCCCATGTAAGAGTGAGCATTTTTCCACCAATTTATTTATATATATTTTTGAATGCTCAAAACAAATACAAACTGGCAATAGCTCATAAGGAGAAGTTAAATGATGAAATATTGTTATGGATATTTCTTTGAGTGCTCCTTATTATCTATGGCCATTTTATGTCGAGCAAATAGTTTGTATTTATTTTTTTCATTCAAGTAGTCTATAAATAAATGCGTACAAGAGGAGAATTCTCATTCTTGCATGGGGGGAGATTGCACTTAATGTATAATTCATTCTTCTCTTCTCTTACCCCTCTCCTCTCTCCATGCATATGTAGCACTCTACTCTAGGAGGTGCACTTGCATGCGCTCTTCTCCACGCTCTCTTCCTTCCTCCATCTCTCTCATATCATACATTATTTTGGATTATGTGTATGTGCAATTCATCAAGTATGTAGGTGTATTGTTCTAGGGCTGGTAGCCTTGCTATTTCTATATTGTGTAGGCCCTGTACACTCCCATCTGTGGCATCGACATGATTCGTAAAATCTTGTGGTAACCCACAAATAAATCCCTGCACCTATTGGAAGGCATATAAACCCTTTGGCTTGAGGATCACACCATGACTATTGTGAGATGTAGTTAGGTAGTGTCTTATACGAATGCATAGATAACCTCACCTGGTAAAATGTGAAAAGGAAAATGAAAGAGTGGATGCTATGATGGATGGAAATTTATCATGCCAAGAATAAAAAAATAGATATCAAAGACCTCTTATGAAGTTGATTATGACTGTAGAAAATCTCAAAATAACAAGCCTAACAGATAATGAGGAGAACCCATCAAATAAGGCAAAATAATTTCAATGTTAGGAAATCCCTTCACTCTACATGTTTCCAATCTTCAAAAGAAAATCCAAAAACCTTCCATATTAATTCACCAGAGAGTTTGTAACACTTCTCAAAAAATTTAGAGAATCTATAGTTTGTGTAGTAAATTTACCGCCTTGTCAAAGACGGGACCACCTAGAGAAGCTCTTAGGAAAGTTTGCAAGGTTTGATTTGATGGCCATTGGGTAAACAAGGTGTGCATACACCCCTAACTAATTTTATTGGCCAGCTTTTCTTGGCCTTGAAAGTCTTTGGGCACCCACCAAGTGGAAAAACAAGCTCACAAAAATAGGCTATGGTGATGGCAGGGTGCACCAAAGAGAAGGAAGGAGAGAGAGAGAGAGAGAGAGAGAGAGAGAGAGAGAGAGAGAGAGAGAGAGAGAGAGAGAGAGAGAGAGAGAGAGAGAGAGAGAATGGTTTCCTTTGTCGATTGAGAAACATAAAAAGCCCCTCATGGTAGTGCAAATGTATAGAGAGCAAGATGCCACAATTTTTTGCATAGATCAATTTTCCTCCCCCACCAAGCCCAATGAACATTCTCCAATCCACTTTGCAAAGAACCTTCCTCCTCCACTGCATGGTTTGCATGCCAGCAAGCATCACACCCCAACCTAGCTTTGATAACACTTTAAAGCCTTGGCTTATGAAGCCTTGCTCTCCACCTAGCCTTATGTCTATATATAGGCAACCCCCGAGCTAGGTTTACAATGGCCCTTGGCCTTGTATTTGGTGGTCTCACCCTATAGAAGTTGGAAAGATTTGTTCAAACATTAAAACTCCTCTTAAGCAAGTACAACTAAAGCTCAAAGTGTGGGAGTTAGTTTCAATGGTGAATATTATCTTTGGTCAAGGGATGAAGATCCTTTATGGTTATGGTTATGATTTTTGGTTGTGATAGCCAGCGTGGCTCATTGAATACTTTTTTGGTTATCATTAAGAAAAGTATGAGGTCATTTTTGGACCTTTTAAGGATGCCAAATCATCAAAGTTTCACAAAAGAGAGAAACACGAAAAATCCCTCTAAATATTGCTCAGAACCCTACGATATGACCTATCATTGGAAAACTCTTGAGAAATGGATTCTAGAGAGCCAAGGTCCAAAAAGTTTGGATGAGTTTTATGAAAGTTATGCCATTTGTTTTCAATCAGCTAGTTTTTATTGACGTTACATTGACCTGAAATCACCTTTTTCCCGAACCTAGATGAAGGCAATGTATGATACATGCATGTTATACATCAATAGATAGCGTTTCAAGTGTGGAGTCTAAGTATCCAACCTCTAACAAATTGGAATCTGGTTTGCACAAATTTTAGCAGTCCTCACTTTTTTGAAAGTTGTGCAACATCAACATTTTCTTACAAGGCCCAAAAATGAGCTTAAAATTTCCCTAATGATTGTGCTAAAAAATTTGGTCAATATTTTTATAGCCGTTGGTGCAACCAAAGTTGGTCCGAGCTAGGAAGTGGTCTATGCCAAGCAGAGGTAGTAGTCGAGTGCAGTTGAGAAGGCTAGGGCAGGTGCCAAGGCCCTAGGCAGCCAAAGGGTAACGGGAAAGTATGACTGATGCGGCTTTTTGGGCCAAAAGTGCTGTAGGATGGTCCAAGTGGGGTGGCAGATGAAGGTGTCTGAAATGCCAGGTAAGTGTCCTAAAATGTAGTGCTCAGTGTGCTTTAGAAGTCGGTTCAGATGGCTTGTCAAGCGGAGCCTGGTGGGCAAGATACTGAAGTTTAAAGTTGGAGTGCGTAGCAAATCCCCAACAGGCAGGGCAACAGGGGACAGGTGGCACGGGCTGGTGTCAGGGCATACATGTGTAGAGCTCAAGTGATGGAGCATGCCTGTCTTCTCAGATTGCAAATCAGAGCTCTGGTTAGCAAGATATGATCAATTGAAATTTTTCTGGGGGCTAGGTCTGAGCTCATTTTCCCGCATTGGAGGATGTTCCACCTGGCATCTTTTTGTCCTTGCCAACGTTCTAGAAGATGGTGTGCATCATGTGGAGCTAGCACAAGTCGACCGCTCTTCAATAAGATTCCTGATTAGCAAGCTACTACTGCGAGGAGTCAGCATCAATTGGAGACAGTACAACATCAGATACCTTTGTGTTCTTTTGCGGCCTTGGTTTAGGAGCTCATGGGAGTCAAAATGCGGCAAGGCTAAAGGGGGTCGGAATCACCAAAGTGGGATTCTGGATGGTCTTTATAGCCGAGAAATTGGAGCTTCAGGTAAGAAATGGCGGCCGGGGGCATAAAAGAGTAGTATTTTTGCAAAACTAATGGGGGTTTTTTCCAACTCACCCCCAGAGGGGGCTCTCCAGCAACTGCGACGTGGCGTTAAAATCCCACATACGCAGTCCATAGCGAGGAAGGTGGAATATATAGCCTGGTCGGTGACTACCTTAAGGCATCCAAGTGAAGAAGACGAGCTCCCCTCTGGCCTGGGCTATGGCGTGCGCTGAGTTGAGCGCTGTGCGTGGCGGTCAGCGGCCCCTGGGCACGAATGGACAGCGGTTTTGTGGTGGTCGAAAACAACACCCGAAAATTGTTGTAGGTGGCCGATGGTGGTAGTTTGTTGGTACCATTTGATGATGTGGCAAAGCCCGAGATGAGCTCGTGCCCATGGCCCTTGGGTCTTTTTGAAGGGAAACCCCCCCACCAATAGCGAGGTCATTATTTCTTGCTAGGGGAGGGGTTCCTGCGGCAATAGAGAGAGAGAGAGAGAGAGAGAGAGAGAGAGAGAGAGAGAGAGAGAGAGAGAGAGAGAGAGAGAGAGAGAGAGAGAGAGAGAGAGAGAGAGAGAGAGAGAGAGAGAGAGAGAGAAAGAGAGAGAGAGAGAGAGAAAGAGAGTCAGGGAAAGATCAAAGCTCCCCCAAGGGGGCCTCCATGTGAAAGGAATAGGCGGGCCTTTCCAAGACAAAGCACATCCCATCAAAAGGGTGGCTCAAAGCACAGGACAAAGGTCATATCAAGGAATCCAAAGGGGCAGTCTGAGGTGAAGGCAAGGAGAAGATGGTCAAGCACAATAGGGCTAAGATGAGGGTGAGGAGAGAGAATAGAGGAAGAAGTGGAGGAGGAGTCCGATAGAGAGAGACAGAGTCAAAGTCAAGCCAATTGAGCAGTATAAGGTTAGGCCCACAAAGGGGTAAAAAATGAAAGATAAAAAACTAAAAAATGAAAAGGCTAGGGGGCAATAACGACACCGCTAATGCCCCCCCCCCCCCCCCCCCCCCCCCCCCCCCCCCCCCCCTCCAAGTACAAAAGAGAGAAGATGGAGCAAGGCGGTGCCCCTCTTCCCAAAAATACCAAAAATGGGTGCCATATGGACCAATTAAAGTGCAATTTCCCAAATTGAACCCCCCACCCTATAAAAGTCAAAAATGGATCAAATTAGGGTCTTTTTTCTTGGATTTTGGAGGCCGTTTGAAGCCTGCAAAGTGAAGCTTTTGGATAGAGGAGTGGGCCTGTCAAACCCCTTTGTATTTTCTTGTGTAAATGGACATGTTGATGGCAGTGTGAGTCTGTACATGTGTTTGATGAAGTGCAATCGATCTTCTGTTGTCTTGTCTCGTTGTTGTTTCCCCTACCCCCCTTCTCTTTCTCCAGCTCTGGTGTTTTCCCTCGGTGCCGGCTGTGTGGATGCATGTACCCTCTCGGATCGACGGTATTTTGAGTGAGAGAGTGAGATTGAGTGGCTATGTGTGTGTGTGTGTGTGTGTGTGTGTGTGTGTGTGTGTAAGGGTGGAGACAGGCAGTGGTAGTAGGTGTGCCTTGTGTGGTGGTTTGTGGAGTGTGAGAGTAGAAAATATTGAGTAGGCGGTGGTCTGCTAGTGTAAATTGTTTCCTTGAAGTTGTTTTTCGAAAGGATAAAGGTGCGGGTGTGTTCCCTGATTCCCCCGCTCCATCTTATGGTGCCCCCATCGAGGAGTATGCTGATGCTCCTAGTTGAAGTCAAAGCGGTGATTTTGGTGATGCTAAAGGTGCGACCTTTGAAGAGCAGGTGCTGCTAGTGATGGCTTGGATGGGATTTCCCATTTTCAATGGGATTGAAGATGCGGAAACTTGGCTTCAAGACTACGGATTGTTCGTGTTGGAAAGCGATCTATCGAGAGAAGATGGTGCGGTACAGGTGTTCCCACTCCTGGTTCGTGGTAAAGAAAAGTTGTGGTTCGATAGACTTGGTGAAGAAGAAAAGGCAGATTGCGAGTCCTTGGAGGCATCTTTTCGAAGCATATGTGTTGTAGATGCGTAGTTGGATGAAGTAAAGTGGAATCTATACAGATTAAAGCAAAGCCTAGAGGGTGATTTACAAGCATTCGAGTGGGAGTTTGGAGCCCTATGGGGGAAGTTAATCAAGGTAACTGCTGCAAAAAATGCCAGTTTTTTGAAATTGTATAAATTCATGAATTGCCTGCATGAGGAAGTACATGATAAGGTGGAGATAGATGGCATGATGTCGTATGAAGAGATGGTAGCTCTAGCGACAGGGCAAACCAAAAAGATTTTGAAGAAGCATGAGGCTAGGCAGGGTTTTCCAAGTGCGGTGAAACCAAGGCAGTGTGATATGGTGGTAGCGGAGCTGTAGGTGATGCAAAGAGAAGTGCAGGTGCAAGAAGAACCAAGGGTTCTTTGGCTACAGAGAGATAGGGTGGTTCCTGTGCCGAAGATGCCGGCTAGAGCAGTTCCAATTGTGGAGGATGTCCAAGTGGTTCCCGAGTGGACAAAGAATGAGCTACCAAATTCGAATGTGGCTATTGAAGCTCCATTGAAGTGCGGTAAAGAGCAAGGAGTGCGGTTTGCAGACGAGGTTGAAGCGGTGCAGCTAGAGGAGATTCTTGGGCTTGAAACCAAAGAGGAGACTGGGTCGAGTGGCAGTAGCTCTATGGACATAGACACAAGTTGGGAGATCGAGTCATCCCAGTCCAAGTATGATGAGTTTGACCTCTTACATGTGAGTGGAGGGGCAATGAATATGTCCATGCAGCAACATGAAGTGCTTAGTGGAGACCAAGTGGAGCAGTTTAGGCCTACATATGATAAAGAGTAGGCAAAACTAGTGTGCAGTGCCATGTTGATGAAGGAGTACGAGCGGAAGTGCGACGCGAGAGAGAGTGCAAGAAGAAGAGCACGACGATATGGTGAGCTCGCTCTACTGTAATGTGTAGAGCATAGTGAGTTCTTATTAGGTTTTTACAAAAGAATATGTGTACATACCTGGCAGCCCGCCCACTTACCTGGGCGACCACATTGGGCTTTATACCCCAACAACCTCCCACTTAAAGTCCGATGTGGTACTTTAAGTGTGAGAGAAGCTACTATACAAGAGATGTAGAGAAGTGATGTACTACCCTACACCTAACTGCTTGCGAAAATGCGCAAAGCTCTCTGAGGGAAGTCCTTTTGTTAGTAGATCAGCAGGATTTTCTGTGTAGTGAACTTTGACAAGCTGAAGTTGCTTATCCTCGAGCATTTCCATGATGAAATGATACTTCACATCCACATGCTTTGTCTTTGAGTGATAAACTGGATTGAGAGCCAATTGTATAGCACTTTGACTATCACAATATAACACAGGCATCTCTTCTTTGATTCCCAAATCTGTTACTAGTCGATTAAGACAAATTGATTCTTTGCATGCCTCTGATGCTGCAACATATTCAGCCTCTGTAGTAGACTGAGTAACACAATCTTGTAATGTAGAACGCCATGATACTGCTCCACCAGCCAATGTAAAGACATACCCTGACGTAGACCTTCCGTTGTCTAAGTCACCTACATAATCTGAGTCTGTAAAACCCTTTACACTTAGCTCCTGACTCCCATAGCATATACGCATACTCTTTGTAGCTTTCAGGTATCTCAATATTCCTTTCATTGCCTCCCAATGTTTCTTGCCTGGGTTTGACATGTATCGACTTACTACTCCCACTGCAAATGCAATGTCTGGGCGAGTAGCAATCATTGCATACATCAAACTACCCACTGCAGACGCATATGGAATCTTATCCATTTCAGCCTTTTCTTCCTCAGACACGGGACAATCTTGTTTGCTAAGTTTCACATATGGTGGCAATGAAACACTCAGTGCCTTTCCCTTCTCCATATTGAAACGTTGCAAAACCTTGTCAATATAATTTGTTTGAGATAACCAAATCAAATTCTTTGATCTGTCTATCTCAATGCGCATACCAAGGATATGACTTGCCTCACCCATGTCTTCCATGTCAAACGATTTTGCCATCTTTGACTTCAAAGCTGAAATTTCTTCCAAGTGCTTGCCAGCAATCAACATGTCATCCACATACAAAATAAGGATCAGCCAACTAACATCCTTAGCCTTCTTTGTATATAGACAGTGATCGAACTCACTACGTTTGTAGCCTTGAGAAAGCATAAACTTGTGGAATTTATGGTACCATGCCCTCGGTGATTGTTTTAAGCCATAAAGACTCTTTAACAACTGGCATACCCAATCTTCCTTGCCTTTCTCAACAAACCCTTCTGGCTGCTGCATGTAAATTTCCACATCTAAATCACCATGCAAGAACGCTGTCTTGACATCCATTTGGTGCAACACCAAATCTAATATGGCAACCAATGCAAGAAAGCATCTCGATGTAGTCATCTTGACCACCGGAGAGAAGACTTCATCAAAGTCAATGCCTTGTTCTTGCTTAAAGCCCTTGGCAACAAGCCTTGCTCTATACTTTGGCTGACTATCATGAGCGGTGATTTTATACCTGTAAACCCGTTTACAAGGTAGATCCTTTTTGCCATGTGTTAATTTAACTAGCTTCCATGTCTTGTTTTTATGCAGAGCTGTCATCTCTGACTGCATGGCCAATTGCCAATTCCCGGAGTCCTTCATTTGCACTGCTTCCTTGTAACATGAAGGCTCATTGCAATCAGTCAACATGACATAGTTCATAGATGGAACAAACCTATCAGGAGGTCGCGTGACACGTCAAGATCTATGCACAATAGGTGGCTCAGGCTCAACCACAACCTGTGGTTCCACTCTAGCCTGTTCCTGCTCCTCTTGAGCCCTGACATTTTGTCTTGCACGTGTAGGTCCATCTCCTCAACCCTCTCTGGTTTAGAATGATATTTGGATTCATTAAAGTGAACATCATTGTTGCGGACAACCTTTCTGGATTCGGGATCCCAAAGTCTGTACCCCATCTCACCAGAATTACCATAGCCTAGAAAGATGCACGTTCTACTCTTTGGCTCAAGTTTGTTCCTAAATTCCTTTGGAACGTGAGTATATGCCTCACAGCCAAAGACTCTGAGATGCTTGTATGAGGGAATTTTGCCTGACCATACCATCTCTGGCACTGAATCCTTCTGCAAAACCTTGCTAGGAGATCTATTTACAAGATGAATAGCTGTTGATACAGCTTTAGCCCAAAACCCATTTGGCAGCTGTGCATTAGACAACATACTTCTGACCTTCTCTTGTATGGTCCTATTCATCCTCTCAGCAACACCATTTTGAGGAGGGTTGTAAGGAGTAGTAAGTTCACGTTTTATACCTTTTGACTACAAAAGTCCTGAAAGGCCTTTGAAACATACTCTCCACCATTGTCAGTGCGTAAGCATTTAAGCTTCTTGCCACTCTGATTCTCCACAAGTGTCACAAACGTTTTGAAAACACTAAACGCTTCATCCTTGTGCTTGAGAAAGTAAACCCATACTTTCCTCGAGTAATCATCTATAAATGTCATAAAGTAAGAAGCTCCCCCTAGAGATAGGTTAGGAATAGGTCCACACAAATCACTATGAACAAGTGCCAACTGTGTATCTCTTCTACTGCTTCTATGCTTATGTGGCTGCTATGTTTGCTTACCATACAGACAATGTTCACAGAATTCAAAATCATTAAATGAAAATCCAGGCAAATAACCAGAATGAGACAAGATTTCCATTCCCTTCTTGGACATATGTCCTAACCAGCTATGCCACAAAGAAACGTTCGGCTGCTCAGTTACATTGATTACATTTTTAGAGACATTTGATACATAAATCATGTAAAGTCCTCCAGACTTTACTCCATGTGCTACTGTCATAGAACCCTTGGATATCTTCCACATGTTCTGTCCAAAAGTGGTGACGTAGCCAGCATCATCAAGTAAGACTGTGTTGATCAAGCTCTTTGTAATTGCGGGAACATGTCTCACATTCTTCAGCGTGAAAGAAGAGCCATTCTGAAACTTCAATTGAACATCTCCAACACCTAAGATCTCACATGTCTTCCCATTGCCTAGCCGAACATGATCTTTAGTGGTCACATAAGAGGTAAACCACTCCTTGTTTTCAGACACATGAAGTGATGCCCCTGAGTCTATAATCCAGTCACTCAGTGCATTTCCATCAGATGCTGAGCCCATTGTATTCTTCAAGAAGTAGATGTCATTTGACACTAGACTGTCATCCTCTGCAACAGTGTTTGTCACATTTATTTCTTGAATCTTCACTGAGGACTTGTTCTTCTCACCATGGTCTTCATCTTTCTCTTCGCCTTTTTCTGCTTTCCATTCGCTGCAGTCTCTTTTCATGTGACCCTTCTTGCCACAATGGTAGCATTCTATGTCACTCTTGCCTTTAGCACTGCGGGACTTGCTACGAGACTGATTCCTCTTTCCACCTTTGTACTTTTCTTTGGTCCTTCCCCTGACAACTAAGGCTGTTCCTTTGCCTTTGTCCATTGTCTTTCTATTGGTTTCTTCATTAAGCAGACTTCCTTCTACACCTACTATGTTCAAACCATCTGGAGGTGCATAATTACTCAAAGCTGTGCGAAAAGTGTCCCAACTTTCCGGCAATGTGATCAACAGGAACATAGCTCTAATAGGTTCATCAAACTTGACACCTTGAACTGACAACTGACTATAGATTGTGTTGAATTCATTCGGATGATTGGACATAGGTGTCCCTTCTTTCATCTTCAAGTCAACAAGCTTCTTAAGCCAGTATACCTGTGCCAATTCATCCATTTCGCTCCATTCATCTTCGTCCATATCTTCTGGTTTTATCACCTTGAGCTTTATAGGTTTTATCTGCTTCTTTTGTACCAACACGTGCCAAATCTACTTCTTCCACAATGGGAAATTGGTTCCATCCAGCTTCTTGATATTGTAAAGAGCAGTGTCCTATGATCTAGCCATAGCTACGCTTCACAGTAGTTTACTTTCCTGGGAAAAGTTCAGCAGAGTTTCCCTTGTAAACTGACCTCTGAACCAATATCAACCTGTCAAATGAACCAAGAAAGCTTCACATTCTGCATAAATTTTGGCAGAGTCTCCTTTGTAAAATGGCTCTGGTGTACTAAAAAAAACAGACCAAAAAACAGCTCAAAAACAATGTCTCTCTGACACTATAAGCTGCGGGTAAACCTGTCCTGCACCTGTACTATCTCTCACTGTCCTGTAAGCATAGACTGTGACAATGCCTCAACGGCAATAAAGCAAAGATGCAATCCCAACTGTCTAACTCACAGTCAATACATCCTAGCTGCCTATCTAAGGGTGCTCGAGGGATCGCTCCAAGACCTGTATCACCGAAAGGATCTCAACATTCGAGAATCCCCCATCTCAATAAAACCTCACTCGACCCTCAACAAAGGCTGCAGTAAATCTGACAGTACATAGACTTCCCACAAAGTCATACATCCACAAATTTCCCACTATATGCGGTAACCGCTGCGGCGGTTGTTTGCTGCGTGACTCACAGCCAGCAAACCCTCAACAGACATACATCATCTCTGACAATACATCCCATGTGGAAGTACCTGCAATGTCAGGATGAAATCTGGAATATCAAGGAGCAAACACAAGCTACCTGATGAACTAGTGGATGTCGCCTACAGTCTGTGTGTAGATGCGCCCGTGTCGTATGTGACACGCCTCCAAGAACTGTGAGCCATCCTTCGATGTGTAGACAACCACAAATCAACACTCTGGGAGTGTCGATATCCTTAGCACTTGCAGTCGTAGGCCGAAAACCCCAAATTTGCAGAGTCGGATCTGCACCCGTCGAGACCACGTAGTTGAAAATGGCCTACACAGACCTTTGTTGAAGCCGAACGGTGGCCGAGATTACCTCAGAATGAAATTCTGACAACACCATGCCCTTCGAGCTCTCCCACGAGATTTGGGGCCGTGTCTTCGCCTGTCGAATTTCACTCCAATCTGAGTTGGTGACTCTAGCGTCCTGCAGTGCTGCCCCGAGCCTCGATCTGAGCTCTGATACCAGTTGAAGGAGTACGAGCGGAAGTGTGACGCGAGAGAGAGTGCGAGAAGAAGAGCACGATGATATGGTGAACTCACTCTACTGTAATGTGTAGAGCATAGTGAGTTCTTATTAGGTTTTTACAAAAGAATATGTGTACATACCTGGCGGCCCGCCCACTTACCTGGGCGACCACATTGGGCTTTATACCCCAATAGTTGATGAAGAGAGTAGTAGAATATGCCATAGTGGTGCAGCATGTGCAAAATTTTGCTAAAATGTGTGAAGCAGTTGTACCTATGGGAGAGGATAAGGATAATGTGATAGAGAACGATTTTCTCTCTTCCTTTGCAGAGCTTGAGGATGCAATGGTAGAAGAGCAGTTAGTTACAACGGACAAGCACGCGATGCTTATTGACCTTGAAGGACCAATTGACGAGGAGGAGATCGATGATGCTGGAATTCAGTGCATGGCAGGTGAGAAGGGTGGAGCAGAGACAAAAATAGAGGTGCTTCCTATGCAGTCAATGCCCTCTATGACAGGTGGTGTGGACTCCAAGGCAGTGTCCAAGCTTTCTAAGGAGTTTTGTAAGTGGTGGTTGAAAGGAATGGTGATAAAAGCAGTTGTGCAGTGTGCTGTTGAACATGTGCAGGATGTGCTAGACGAGGATATAGCTTTACATGGATGGGAGGGTGGTGTTAGATATGGTGGTGTTAGATATGTTAGGTCTGTTTTATGCGAGTGATGGTACAAGCAATTATTTGGATGGTGAGCACAAGAGTGCTTTATTTGGTGTCCTTGGAGATGCTTGGTTGAGAGTGGGCAATTTGCCAATAAGTGCCTAGAGTGGTAGAAGCATGATGATGGAAGGTTGGATATGAGGCTGGATATGTGCCTTGGTGTGGCACTATGTAAAGGTGTTGCAAGTGGGCGAAAGATAAAAGTTCAAGGTGTTCAATCGAGGTGGTTGGTAATAGGTAAAGAAGGGGGTTGGGCAACCTGCATAAGCCAAAGGTTGCGGGTTACAGGTGTCAGTTTTGTACATATGTTAGGTGGTTTTGCAGTGTACCGAGAATTTGTTTTTGGTGTGCATGTTTTTAGTGCAATAAGCCCATGTGTGGTTGAACATAAATGTTTAGCAAGGGGGTGGGCAATGATGGTGCAACCAAAGTTGGTCCAAGCTAGAAAGTGGTCTATGCCAGGTAGAGGTAGCAGTCGAGTGCAATGCAGAAGGCTAGGGCAGGTGCCAAGGCCCTAGGCAGCCAAAGGGTAACGGGAAAGTATGCCTAATGCGGATTTTTAGGCCAAAAGTGCTGCGGGATGGTCCAAGTGGGGTGGCAGCTGAAGGTGTTCGAAATGCCAAGTCAGTGTCGTGAAATGTAGTGCTCAATGTGCTCTAGATGCTGGTTCAGACGACTTGTCAAACGGAGCCCCATTGGGCAAGATACTAAAGTTTAAGGTTGGAGTGCATAGCAGATCCCCGACGGGCAGGGCACCTGGGGACATGTGGCCCGGACTAGTCTTAGGGCATACATGTGTAGAGCTCAAGTTATGGAGCATGCCTGTCTTCTTGGATCATGAATCGGAGCTCTGGTTAGCAAGATATATACAGTTGAAAATTTTCCCGGGGCCGGGTCTGATTTGCCCGCATTGGAGGATGCGCCACCTGGCATCTTTTTGTCCTTGACGAGGTTCTAGAAGATGGTGTGCATCATGTGGAGCTAGCACAAGTCAATTGCTCTTCAATCAGATTCTTGATTAGCAAGGTACTACTGCGAGGAGTCAACATCAATCGGAGACAATGCGACATCAGATACCTTTTGTGTTCTTTTGGGGCCTTGGTTTAGGAGCTCATGGGAGTTAAAATGCGGCAAGGCTAAAGGGGGTCGGAGTCACCAAAGTTGGATTCTGGATGGTCTTTATAGCCGAGCAATGGAGCTTTAGGTAAGAAATGGCGGGGGCATAAAAGAGTAGTATTTTTGCAAGACTAATGGGGGTTTTTTTCAACTCACCCCCAGAGGGGGCGCTCCAGCAACTGCCACAGGGCGTTAGAATCCCACATACACAGTCCATAGCGGCGAAGGGGGAATATATAGCCTGGCGGGTGACTACCTTAAGGCATCCAAGTGAAGGAGGCGAGCTCCCCTCTGGCCAGGGCTATGGCGTGCGTTGAGTTGAGCGCTGCGTGTGGCGATCGGCGGCCCGTGGGCCCGAATGGATGGCGGTTTTCTAGTGGTCAAAAACGGCGCCCGATAGTTGGCGTAGGCGGGCGGTGTTGGTAGTTTTTTGGTATCATTTGATGATGTGGCAAAGCCCGAGACGGGATCGTGCCCATGGCCCTTGGGTCTTTCTGAAGGGAAACCCCCCCACCAATAGCGAGGGCGATATTGCTTGCTAGGGGAGGGGTTCCCGCAGTAGTAGAGTGAGCCACAGAGAGAGAGAGAGAGAGAGAGAGAGAGAGAGAGAGAGAGAGAGAGAGAGAGAGAGAGAGAGAGCTCAGAGCTCCCCCAAGGGGGCCGCCATGTGAAAGGAATAGGCGGGCCTTTCCAAGACCAAGCGCATCCCATCAAAAGGGATACTCAAAGCACCGGACAAAGGTCAAATCAAGGAATCCAAAGGGGCAGTCCGAGGTGAAGGCAAGGAGAAGATGGTCAAGCACAATAGGGCTAAGATGAAGGGTGAGGAGAGAGAATAGAGGAAGAAGTGGAGGAGGAGTCGGATAGAAGGGGTAAAAAATGAAAGATAAAAAAATAAAAAATAAAAAGGATAGGGGGCAATAGCAACATCGCTAATGCCCCCCCCCCCCCCCCACCCCCTCCAAGTGCAAAAGAGAGAAGAAGAGAGCAGATGGAGCAAGGCGGTGCCCCTCTTCCCAAAAATACCAAAAATGGGTGCCATATGGACCAATTAAAGTGCAATTTCCCAAATTGAAGCCCCCACCCTATAAAAGTCAAAAATTGATCAAATAAGGGGATTTTTTCTTGGCTTTTGGATGTCGTTTGAAGCCTGCAAAGTAGATATTTTGGACAGAGGAGTGGGCCTATCAAACCCCTTTGTATTTTCTTGTGTAAATGGCCATGGTGATGCCAGTGTGAGTCTGTACATGTGTTTGATGAAGTGCAATCGAGCTTTTGTTGTCTCATTTGGTTGTTTTTTCCCCTTCCCCCCTTCTCTTTCTCCTCCTCTAGTGTTTTCCCTCAATGCCGGCTGTGTGGATGCGTGTACCCCCCCCGGATCGATGGTGTTTTGTGTGAGAGAGTGAGATTGAGTAGCTATGTGTGTGTGTGTGTGTGTGTGTGTGTGTGTGTGTGTGTGTGTGTGTGTGTGTGTGTGTGTGTGTGTAAGGGTAGAGATAGGCAGTGGTAGTAGGTGTGCCTTGTGTGGTGGTTTTGTGAAGTGTGTGAGCAGCAAAAATTGAGTAGGCTAGTGTAAATTGTTTCTTTGTAGGTGTTTTCCGAGAGGCTAGGGGTGTTGTGGATACCTTGAGCTATAGAGAGACCCTTGTGTTTGTGTCGGGTGTGTTCCCCCATTCCCCCGCTCCACCGTGTAATGTGCTAAAGTACCATGATTTTCTAATGTAGCCTCCCACCTACCGCATAGATTGACAAAGGTTGCTTCATAAGAGGGATAGTCTTCAAGTGATACCTGCCTATGTCCAATAAGACATTTCCATAGTCCTTCAGAAGTATCACCTTGCCCGAACTTGGAGAGGAATCTTGCTCGCAGTCTCTCCCAATTGGACTTGATTTGGGGTTGCAAGGTCTCATACCATGCTTTAGCTTCTGCTTTTAGAACCAACGGGAAGGCTCGTAGCTTTACTTCCTCTTCATCTCTCCCGGATATGACATGTGCCATCTCCAAGTTGTCAAGAAACTCTTGCGCATCTTCCCCACTTCTTGCATAGAACGTGGGAAAAGAACTTGACATTTTGTTTAGACTTTTTGAAATTTCTTTTTTTTAAAGAAACTTTTCTCTTACGGGCCGCACAAGATTGTTGACACTATAAATCTGATTACATTAAAATGAAGATGTACACATCCATTGTTAATTCGTACTTTATCATAGGTAGAATAAATGGATTAATTGAAGCATTGATTTCATTGAGGCGAATGCATCCAAATATCCTCCTTATGATAGATTGAAACCTAAACTTAGTTGCAATGATTATATGAATGGATTGCCGAGCAATAGGCCTAAAAGGTTCATTGTTTTGATCGTGATTCATGTGCTACTCCTCGTTGTTGGTTTGAAGACCTCGTTCCTTCATATGGCCCTTGAGCACCCCTTCACCACTCCTTGTTCCTGCCTTTAAAACAAAATGAAAACGTGAACATCAAAAGAAGTTTCATAATTGATGATTGGAAGTATAATTGGATTGGGTGATGCTAGTATTTCTCTAAGTCTCTCTGCACCAAACATAAAAACAATGCGTTGCTGGAAAAAGACTTTTCTATCTATGTGAACATTTACTCTAATGCGTTGTGCAAAATGAAATGGATAGATGGGAACTCCATTGTTCATCACTAAAAAATTTGAAGGTAACTTGGAAATATGTTCCTCAGTGGGGGCACCACTTTATGAGGGCGACATTTTTGAAATGGGGCCTCTAAACCCAAACCAATGGGCCTACCCTCACAAAATGTTTGTAAAGAGGTACGCACACTACTTGGGGCACCACCTTCTTTTGGGAGTGGAGAAGGAAACCAATCAAAATAACACTTGCACTCACCCACTCAAGCAACACACTTTGAAAACCCCCTTACTCTATATACACTTTGGACACTTGAACACCATCAACGATTATGCAACCCAATGCCGTGCATCAAAATGAAATATGCAGTTTGTGGAATAGCATTCACCTTCTCCCCATAAGAATACCCATAATACATCCAAACTCTTCCTCTCTCAAGCACTCATAAAAAAATCATGTGCACAAGACTTGCCTCTCAAACACACAAGAGAATCACTTACATCAAACTAACACACTTTGCATAGAGAGCTCATCTCCATCTATGCAATTCCGTGACACAAATAAAATCACCATGAGAGGTAGCCACAAGCATATGTAATGAAGCAAAAGAGAGTTGGAGTGAGAAATTTCTTTAGACCAATTGAATAAGTATGGAGAAAGAAACCAATGGTAAATTGAGAATAGAACACTTACTTGATTTCTCGCACACCTTTTAAGGGGAGGACAGACGCTGGCTAACCATCACAAATTGCGACAATTGAAAGTTTTGAAGATGATTTCATGATCATTAACATAACCATGAGAGAGATCATGATGTATTTACTGTTGAGATGTTGAGCTCTACACCTTGAGCTGGCATCCACTACGGGTCTTGGCCGCTTACGGCATTTACTCACTGGCGCGTTAGGTGACCGACACGGAGGATCTCTGCCAGTGATTCTACAGCTGGACTACACTTATAGTGCCAGCCTAGTACGCTTCTAGCGAGTTCACACTTAGTGACCGCATGTACATATGTGCTACTTTTCAGCTTTAGCACTTAGTCATTTTGTACTCTCTTTTCTATGAAGAAGAAGAAGAAGCTTTCCATCTCTGTGTGCTTTGTGCTTGTCTTGTGTAGCTCTCTTGCATCCTCATTCTTTACATGGTATCAGAGCCTGGTGCAGGCAAGAGAGGCTAAGAGAGCAAGAGCATCACAATCCCTTCCTTCGCATCACAATCCCTTCGTTCGTTCGCACAAGTTTCTGAACAGGTCTCCAAAGTGCAGTATACAGAGATTTACTGTACAAGTACAGTGGTTGTATGTACGCTTGATTGTGGACACTCGTTGAGTGTAGAAAGCGGTACAGGAACCACGATAGCAGGTTCAGCAGATTTGCAGGTTTTTACAGATTGCAGCTATTTTGTCTTAGTGCTTCAAGATGTCTGACGGTTTCAGTCAGATTGTTACTGAGAAGCTTGAGAAAAATAACTACCCTGCATGGAAGTTCAGAATAACAAATTTCCTAAAAGGAAAAGGTTATTGGGACTATGTAGAAGGAGACAATGAAAAGGAACCAGAGATTCCCGAGGCAAATGCTACAACAGAACAAAGGAAAGCTTTGAGGGACTGGCAACAAGGCCAGAGCAAAGTGATGTATTGGCTTTCTATGAGCATCACAGATGGCATGATGGGCTATCTACAGGATGCTGAAACCCCCGCCATTGCATGGAAAAACTTAGGCAGAGTGTTCGAGGTGAACACCAAGGCCAGGAAGCTTCAACTAAAGTCGGAGCTAAATCAGGTTAAGAGGAACAACCTCTCCATCAATGATTATGCTTTGAAGATCAAGAGTATCATTGAAGCTCTTGGATCTATTAAAGTCTCAGTGGAAGACGATGACATTGTCCGTGCATGCTTGGATGGTCTAGGAGATGAGTATGTACATTTTAGGTCTTCCATGAATACAAGAGACGACATCCCCGTGTTCCAAGATTTGATTTCTATGCTTATTCTTGAGGAGAAGAACCTTGACACATCTTCTTCTCATGGCAGAAATAATTCTGAACAGGCCTTCTATTCTAACTCCAACAGAGGTAGAGGTAGAGGTCGTGGTCAAGGCCCAACGGGTTGCAGGGGCCAATTTCTGGAAGGTCAATCAAATCAAAACAATACAGGTGGCAGGGGAAACCAGTCTCAAGGCAGGGGGAGTCAAAGAGGTCGTGGTGCAGGATCAAGCAGGCAGCAACATACTCCAGATAGTAGAGAATGTTGGACTTGTGGTGAAAGAGGTCACATGTCACGTGACTGTCCAAAGGGAAAAGCAAGTAGAAAGAGAGAACAAGGCAACTATGCATCTACTAGCAGAGATGCAGATGACAGCAAAAACGAGCGCATGTTTGTTATGCAACATGTAATGAATACAATGACTGCAGAGAATTCCACCCAAGATAATGTTTGGTATGTGGATTCAGGTGCCTCTAATCACATGACGTCTCGTGGAGAGTGGTTTAGAGATATGCGCAAACCAGATGTGTCAGGCTATGTGCAGACAGGAGATGACACAGCTCACCCCATTGCTCATGTAGGGGACATACCTCTAAATACGAAGAGTGGGAAATCAAAGTACTTAGCAGATGTACTTCATGTCCCAAACATTACAAAGAATCTTGTTTCTATTGGACAAATGGTTGAGCAGGGTTTGCAGGTTCGCTTCAATCCAAATGGCTGTTATGTAGAAGATTTCCAGAATGGCTGTAAGCTGATCACAGAGGGCAAATGTGTGGGTAGAATGTTTACGCTGAATGTAGACATGCCTGAGGTAAAAGCTGCATTATTTGCATAGGGCACAGGTGTTGTGGCTGATGTTGACATTTGGCACAAACGCATTGGCCATGTCAATGAACAGAGATTGCGCAGCATGCAATCAAAACAGATTGTAAAAGGTTTGCCCAAATTCAAGGTGGATGGTATGCATAAAGTGTGTGCAGCATGCCAGTTTGGAAAACAGTCAAAGGGCTCATTTCCAC
The DNA here is from genome assembly GCF_014529385.1 of Adiantum capillus-veneris. Classification (NCBI taxonomy): domain Eukaryota; kingdom Viridiplantae; phylum Streptophyta; class Polypodiopsida; order Polypodiales; family Pteridaceae; genus Adiantum; species Adiantum capillus-veneris. The sequence continues at coordinate 6,789,122 of NC_140940.1, read as the reverse complement.
ATGAGCGCAATGTATGTAAAAAGCCACTTGAGGTGGTGCACACAGATGTTTGGGGTCCAACCGATACTACAAGTATACATGGTTGCAGGTATTATGTCTCTTTCATTGATGACCATACAAGGAAAGTATGGGTCTACTTCATGCGTAACAAAAGTGAAGTGTTTGGTCACTTTCAAGACTTCAAAGTCGTGATTGAGAAGGAGACAGATATGAAAATCAAGACATTGAGGTCAGATGGAGGGGGAGAGTACTTCTCCAATGATTTTTCAGATTTTCTGCGAATGCATGGTATACACAGGCAGTTTACTCCACAGCAGAATGGGGTCGCAGAAAGGAAAAACAGGCACATTGCAGAGGTTGCACGTGCATTGATGAATGAGAAGAACATGCCTCATCATTTCTGGGCTGAAGCTGTAAATACAGCTGTGTACATTATGAACAGGACACCTACAGCTGCGGTGCATGATGTAACACCTGAGGAAAAGTTTACAGGTACAAAGCCTGATTTGGCACACTTGAAAGTGTTTGGCTGCATAGCTTACGTGCATGTACCAGATGAGTTGCGTAGGAAATTGGATCCTAAAGCAGAGAAATGTATTCTTGTGGGATATTCCCTTGAACAAAAGGGGTACAGGTGCTACAATCCTACTACACGAGAATTACGAGTGAGCAGAGATGTAGTCTTTGATGAGATGAGCAGCTAGTACAGTAATGCACATGGCACTATTGGGGCTGATGTAAAAGATGATGTGGTTGTACAAAATGTGAGGCCACAGTCACAGGTTTTGAGTGGACCACAAGAGTCCTCTTCTCGTGGCTCTGTTGAGAAACCATGGAATGGTAGACTACGTATGCAGGTTACTCCACCAACAGGTACAGGGAATGTATCAAGAAAAGGAAAGGAAAAGGTTGATGAACCTCCCTTTATGGTTGATGCATCATCAGGTTTTTCACATGTAGACATGGATTCAGATGGTTCTAAACAAAGTCTTGATGAGGAATTTGGAATTCCGGCTGTCAGGACACCTGGTGTAAGGAAAGTACAAGAAGATGCTAGAGGGCAAAGGAGTGACTGAGGACCGCGCAGATCTAATAGAGTCAGAAATCCAGTTCAGAAATTGACTTATGATGGGTATCTAGCGCATCACCAAGCCTACATGGCTAAGGTGATACAGGATGTGGAGCCCACATGTTTTGAGGATGCAGTTGGAAATGTGCATTGGGATGATGCAATGAATGAAGAGATGGCTGCATTGGAAGCAAATGACACATGGGAGTTGGTGCCATTGCCAAGTGGCAAGAAGGCTATTGGCTGTAAATGGGTGTATAAAACCAAGCATAAGGCTGATGGTAACATTGAGCATCACAAGGTAAGGCTGGTCGCAAAGGGTTATGCACACACGTATGGCATAGACTATGAGGAGACCTTTGCTCCAGTGGCAAAGATGACGACAGTGAGAGCTGTCATAGCAGTGGCTGCATCTAGAGGATGGATTATGCATCAAATGGATGTAAAGAATGCCTTCTTGAATGGTGAGTTGCAAGAGGAAGTGTATATGGATCAGCCACCTGGTTATGTCGATCCAGGTTACTCAGATTATGTATGCAAAGCTTTGTATGGTTTGAAGCAGGGCTCTAGAGCATGGTATGACAGGATAGCCAAGTATCTTGTCAGTATTGGTTTTAGGAGAGCTCATGCTGATCATTCACTCTATGTACGTGAGAGTGATGTGGGGATTGTGGTCATTACCATATATGTAGATGACCTTATTATTGTTGGTGACAATGCTATGGAGATTGACCATGTGAAGGGTCTTCTCAAACAGGAGTTTGAAATGAAAGATTTAGGCGAGTTGCGCTACTTTCTTGGCATTGAAGTGACCAGGACTCCAGAGGGTGTATGACTATCACGAGGCCAGACTTGAGCTACACAGTAGGCTTGGAGAGTCAGTTCATGCAACTTCCGAGGAAGCCACATTTGGATGGAGTACGACGCACACTTAGGTATGTGCAAGGTACTCTTGACTACGCATTGTTCTATGCAGCAGATGCACCATTAGCATTGTATGGGTATACAGATGCAGATTGGGCAGGTAGCATTGTTGATAGGAGATCTACGAGTGGCTTCATGTTCTCTTTTGGGAGTTCTGCTGTTACTTGGAGCAGCAAAAAGCAGCCTACGGTTGCTTTATCGAGCATAGAGGCCGAGTACAGAGGTGCAGCAGTTGCGGTGTGCGAGGTAGCTTGGCTACGCACATTACTTGAGGACTTGGGAGTGCAGGTGGACCAGCAGATTTTCATCCATTGTGACAACCTCAGCAGCATGCAGTTGGCTAGGAACCCAGTGTTCCATGCCAGGACCAAACACATAGAGGTCCATTACCACTACGTTCGAGAGCGAGTGTTGGCGGGCGACATCGACTTGGTCTACGTCAGCACAGAGGAGCAGATAGCGGATATCTTTACCAAGGCCCTCGGAGCTGAGAAGCTTCGACGTTTCCGGACTATGCTTGGACTCTGCGACATGCAGAGCTCGAGGGGGAGTGTTGAGATGTCGAGCTCTACACCTTGAGCTGGCATCCACTACGGGTCTTGGCCGCTTACGGCATTTACTCACTGGCGCGTTATGTGACCGACACGGAGGATCTCTGCCAGTGATTCTATAGCTGGACTACACTTATAGTGCCAGCCTAGTACGCTTCTAGCGAGTTCACACTTAGTGACCGCATGTACATATGTGCTACTTTTCAGCTTTAGCACTTAGTCATTTTGTACTCTCTTTTCTGTGAAGAAGAAGAAGAAGCTTTCCATCTCTGTGTGCTTTGTGCTTGTCTTGTGTAGCTCTCTTGCATCCTCATTCTTTACATTTACAAGTTATTGAGGTGCTACAAATGATTTATTGGGTTGATGGAGTAAGAGATTGTAGAATGGAAAGAGTGGAGAATAGAGTTGCACTTCCTCCAAAGAGGAGGGTTAGGAGGGAGGATGTGAAAGAGGGAGAGTTGGGGTTTTCTCTACTATTGATCAAGAAAACAACATGAAGTTGAAAATATAGGTGTGTGTCCTGGAGTCTCTCCGAGGGGGGCTATTTATAGTTGTGTAGGAGTGGGATTATGCTACACTTAATTAGAGTAAGTGATTAGACCTAATTAAGTGTCCTTTGACCACTGATTGAATATTGGACATAAAAGGGACTATTTATTCACCCAAAATATCATTTTAGACTGTGAAGGCTCCATAGGGGTGCATAATGTAGGTGGGCCCCACCATGAGGCCCTACGGGTGGCTCCTACGGGGTATCTCAACTTGTCTGTGTTCGCATTTAGAAAGCATCTTTAGGTTGGTCCCATCACATGCAAGTGACCTTGAACACTCATTGATCTTCTAGAAGATGAGTAGGGGAAAATAAGATCTCACCCTCTTGATTTACTTGATTTACAGTTCCCTTTTGCTGTGAATCTGACAGATTTACACAATTTTGACCATAACTTTTTACCTGTAGCTCGGAATGACATGCTTCAAAAGACAAAATTGACCTTCTCAACATGTTTGATATGAATTTGGAATATTCTTCATGCCCATGCACCAAGGAATTCGGTTTGGAAGTTCCACACTAGGCTAGGGAACCTTTTGCTTCCAAGTCTTCTTGTATGGGCCCTTTGCTTGTATGCATCCAAGGGGAATCATGCTTTTTCAAAAGGCTATGATGCTTAAACAAATAGAGGAGGGCCCAATATTATTTGCTTGTGAAAAGAATATATAATTGGAGTCTTTTTGAAAGGAGAGAAACTATATGTATATTCTTAAGAGATATTGGGCCACCTATGTAGGGGGCATAGAAGACTTGTAGAGAGGGACCATAATCTTTGGTAAAGACAAGTGGAGAGTTGATTTCCATGGGAATTTATCTATATGGGGTGGAAGATGGATATATTATTTTTGTACTACTAATTCACAAGAGGTAAGAAAGTTTGGGGGTATATAGCTGGTTATTGTATGCTTATTCTATTTACAAAGCAAAAAAGAAAAGGGTGGTAATATAAATATATGACTAAGGTGACATTTTTGGGAAGAGTATAATGTATGTGTCACCAAAGGTTAAACGAAGAGGGGGAATTTACTCTAGATAACTTAATAGCGTAAAAAAATATATACACATATGAGGAAGATGACGTTGAGTAGGCTGACAAATGTTGCAAAAAGATGGTTACCATTTTATGCCAATAATATTAGCCCTCCCCCAAGCGTAGAGATATTCATACCTTTAGGAGGACGGTGTTGCTTCTTTTTCTTCTTCTTTTTTTTTTCTCTTTTTTTTTGTCATTTTTCCTTTTCCACTTTTTTTTTTTCAATAAGAGGAGTTTCATGCACTCTTTTACTCCATTAGACCTGCTTTTCATTACCTCAATCCCATAAATCGAAGATGGGAGGGTTGCCTTGGGTATGTTCAGATTCCAAGGCTGGTTCTTCTTTGCACATCAAAGCTTTAAAAACAGGTGGAGCATTTGCCAAGCCAAAGGGAGCCATGTCAATTTGGAGCTTAGACGATGTAGGCAGATGACTGCCTATCAACGGATTGATACGTTGAAAGTAGGGCTTTAATCTCCATCCATTGACTCTGGTCTTGTGGAGTTTTCCTGATAAATCTGCTAATCTGTAACTACCATTCCCAAACTTTGTTTTTATCATGAAAGGTCCCTCCCATCTTTGCAAAAACTTTTTGTCAAGTCGAGTATCAAGTTGGTTATCATAGCGAAGAACCAACATACCTTCCTTCAATCCTTTCCCCTTGAGCTTCTTGTTGATTTTATCCCTTTGGCTTGTCGCTTTGGTGATGTAGTGATCAATGGACTCTTCATGTAGAACCTATTTTGGTTTTTTTGCCACTCTTGCAAGAACGCGCAAGCTTGAGAGCTCTACCTCAATGGGGAGAAGTGCCTCCTGTCCATAAACTAGATGAAAAGGGGTGAATTGGGTAGATGCCTTGAAAGATGTCCTATACGCCCAAAGAGCAGCCGTCAAATGGCAATCCCAATCATTAGGCCGGTCCACAACCTGCTTAGAAATGATCTTACATATCATTCCATTCACTTTTTCCACCAATCCATTGCATTGAGGATAGTAGGGTGTGGAATGCAGGTGTTTCACTTTTAACCTCCTCAAGAGATCATTCAAAAGGTCAGCCCTAAAACCCGGGCCTCGATCTGATAAGATTTCTAGGGGTGTTCCAAACCTACTACAAATATGATCAAAAATAAACTTTGATACCTCTTCAGCTGTGATTCGGGTTGTGCTTGTTGCTTTCGCCCATCGTGTCATGTAGTCAACACCCATGATGATGAAAACCTTCCCTGTAGAAGTACGAGGTAGGGGACCTATTGCATCCAATCCCCACTTTTCAAAAGGGCCATAAGATATTATTGGGACTCGAGGCTCATATGTTAGTCGTCTATCCCCAGCAATTTGGCATGGCTTACATTCCTTACACCAATATTGGACATCACGATGTAAGCTCGGCCAAATAAACCCTGCTTGTAAAATCTTCCTACTTGTAATATCTTGAGAAAAGTGACCACCACATACATCATCATGACATGAAAGAAGAATTTTCTCTATCTCTTGCACACCTGGTACTCTCCTCAAGACCAAATCTTTCCCTTTGTGATATAAATCATCCCCGATCAACTGGTAAGGTGTGGCCTTCTTAACTAGTCTATGTCTTTGCACCTTGTCTAAGTGTTTGGGACACTCACCTGCTTGTAGAAAGAAGATAATGTCTTTTAGCTCCTCTTGACCTTGATATTTGGGTTTATATAGTTTCACACCTCCTACCGCCATTTGAAGCTTTTCATTTGCGAGTAAGTCTTCTTCCTTGTTATGAGTTCTCACAATGTGTTGTACCTGTGTTGCTTTAAAACCCTTCATCAAAGCTCTTACACTACTAAGCCACTCAAACAATGTACGATTCTTGCACCTCCAAGTCCCTTGGATTTGCCTGACAACTAGCAAAGAATCACCTTTTATAATAAGTCTTTGTATGCCTAATTCTTTGCATTCTTCTAACCCAAGGGTTAGAGCAGCATACTCAGCCTCATTGTTAGAGTGAACATTGGGTAGAGTGAAACCTTTTCTAACCATTACCTCCTTTTGTGGGTTCAAAATGATGATTCCCCCTGCATAAAGTATGGGCATTATCAATCTCCTTCACTTTGAACTGTTTTGAGCCTTCCTCTCTTTGTAGTCGTGATCCTTCCCTTTCTCTCACTTTGTAGGTGAGAATGTCTGCAAGTCCTACTCTTGTGCTATCTTCTACAAGGAAAGTGTATTCAAATTCTTGGAGTTCAAGCACCCACTTTGCTATTCTAGATGAGAGGCTCATGTGTTGTACTACATATGGTAGATTGTTCTCTAAGGTGAGAAAAACAAATGGCACAGGGAGAAGATACGATCGAAACTTCCTTACCGCAAACAAGATTGCAAAGACCACTTTCTCCATTTCAGTGTATCCCTTCTCGGCCGGAGTCATCACCTTGCTTGCAAAATAGATCGGCCTCATGTATGATGTTTTAAGATCTTTTTGCATCAAAACAACACCAATTGCTTCGAAACCTACACTTGGAGTGACATAGTAGGTCTCCTTTGGATCTGGTGGCATTAGGATTGGGAGAGAGCTAAAAAGGCCCTTCACTTCCTCAAAACATTTTTCATGTTCCCTCCCCCATTCAAATGTAGATTGGCTTGCCAACCTATGCAAAGGGGCGATGGCTTCTGCTAGGAGATGGATGAAGCGAGACATGTACCTCACTTTGTGGTTGAAGGTCATTAGCTCCTTAGTTGTTGTTGGTGGAGATAATGACAAAAGGGCCTCTACTTTAGAGGGATCCACTTGAATTCCTTGTGAAGAAACCACATGGCCTAACAAAACCACCTGAGATTCACCGATATGACACTTCTCTGGGTTGAGTTGTCCCCCAAATTGATGGAGCCTCTTAAGCCCCTCTTCAACCTTTTGGCAATGAAGTGATCTACAACTATAAATACAGAAATCATCCATAAATACTCTTATAGATTTTCCAAAGAATGGCTGAAATACAAATATTGTGAATCTCATAAAGGTGCTAGGAGCATTGGTGAGCCCAAAAGGCATTACTCTGAATGCAAAACATCCCCAAGGTGTGATGAAGGTGGTTTTTTGTTGGTCCTCTTCTGCTATTCTAATTTGAAAATATCTTGAATACCCATCACACACAGTGTAGCATTCGTGACCTGCTACTTCATTTAAAATTTCATCTTGGAAAGGGAGAGGGAAGTGGTCCCTCTTTGTCGCAGCGTTGAGGGGTTTGTAATCCACGCAGACCCTCCACTTACCATTCTTCTTGGGAGTGACTACAATAGGTGATACCCATTCGGAGTTGGACACTGGATAGATGAAGCAAGCCTTCAAGAGTCGATTCACTTCTTGTAGGAGATCCTTTTGTAGCACAGATCCTAGTCGCCTTAACTTTTGAGCCACGGGTTTGGTCCCTGGTTTCAATTCAATTCAATGCTCTATTACATCCACACCTCTTATTTGTGAGTAGTCAGTGATAAACAAATTGGGATACCTCCTTAACATATTGATGTAGAACCTCTTCTCCTCATAAGTAAGATCTTTTGCAAGCATCTTCTCAAATCCTTCTTCAAGGTGGTGGCATCTTTCATCCCCTCGTGTGTGATTGTCTGTAGGCTTTTCATTTATAGAAATATCTTGAGTGTTGGCGTTGAATACAATTCCCATTACCTCCAAAGAAGACTCCTCTTCACTGGTTGATGCACTGGTTGATGCTTTGTCATCACTTGAGTAAGGACTCTCCTCCTCGCTCTCTTCATCTGTCATGGTTTCATAGTTGATATCTAGTTGCTTTCCTTCTCGCCAATCATACACCACCGGTTGACCCTTCTTAAGAATCAAACGACCACTTCCCCATTTTTGATCTGCATTCACAGTAATGAGCCAAGGCCTCCCTAGGATGATGGGATACCCTCCCCCTTAGCTGGCATGACATACATATCCACTCGTGCATCTATGTTACATACAGAGACTTTTACATTTTCAATGATCCCCAAACACTTCACACTTGAGTTGTTGGCTAGCTTAGCTTGACAATTAGAGGACTTTGTAATTTCAAGCCCTAACCTGTTCATTGATTTTTCCGTGATCACACACATTTGAGCTCCACCATCAACATATACATTAGACACCTTTTTACCCCTTATGTAAGAATCCACAATGGGTTCCACATCTTTTTGTAATTTTGAGGCCACAACCTTAATGGAAAGATTTGCTTTCTTTTTTGGAATTCTTGTACTTACCAACTTTGGCCATTGCCTTCTTACTTTGGCTGATAGGTGTAGAAGTTGAGGCCATAAAATGTTTGGCTTTTGGGTTTGTAAATCCTCCAGGATGTTGTAGGGCTCTAGTTCCTTTCCCAATGGGAAGTTGTTGATACCAATTTCCCTTCACCTTGATCTTTTCTTCTTGCTACTTTCAGCTTCTTCCATCTTTGACTTCTTCTTCTTGTCCCTTCTGGCTGAATTTGTTCCTTCACTTCTCATGTATTCATCCTTATCATGTGCTCTTGTGTGTTTTTCTGCCGGCATAACATCAAAGTTTAGAGTATGCTCATCTATTACCTCTTCTAGCTTGATGATGTTGACTCCTCTTTCTTCCTCCTCATGTGGGACGGGAGGTATATTTGCTGGTGGTGGTGGTCGACGAAGGATTAGTGGGACTTGAGCTAGTTCCTGCTGCACAGTGAGAGGAGGTGGTCTGGGGGGATATATGTCTCCTGGAAGTCGCCTTGGATGTGGACAATTGTACATGCCATGGCCCATTTCATTGCAATTTCAACATCGCAACTCTTGAGCTTGTCTTCGTTGATTGCAATTCCCTTCTCTTGGTTGTCGTTGTTGAGGTAGGCCTTGTACTAGAATCAGAGTGAGGTTCTCAAGTTGTTGAGTTAGCCTTTGTAAAACCTCTTGTTGAGAGTTACCTCCTATTTGTGAAGATTGTGCAAGAGGGGCCCTAATTGGTGCTTCCATGGTTTGTGAAGACTCCCTCTCACTCACTTCATTCAAACCCCTTGCTCTATGTGCTTGGAATTGTAGTTTTCTAAACTTGATGATGGCTAACTCACGTGCTTCTTCGAAGGTGGATGGGAATTTTAGCGCTACTTTAGCCTTTAAAAGTGGATACAAGCCAACCATGAATCTCTCTTTTTTTAGAAAGTTAGGTGCACCACCATGATTTTCTAATGTAGCCTCCCACCTACCCCATAGATTGAAAAAGGTTGCTTCTTAAGAGGGATAGTCTTCAAGTGATACCTGCTTATGTCCAATAAGACATTTCCATAGTCCTTCAGAAGTATCACCTTGCCCGAACTTGGAGAGGAAGCTTGCTCGCAGTCTCTCCCAATTGGACTTGATTTGGGGTTGCAAGGTCTCATACCATGCTTTAGCTTCTGCTTTTAGAACCAACGGGAAGGCTCGTAGCTTTACTTCCTCTTCATCTCTCCCGGATATGAGATGTGCCATCTCCAAGTTGTCAAGAAACTCTTGCGCATCTTCCCCACTTCTTGCATAGAACGTGGGAAAAGAACTTGACATTTTGTTTAGACTTTTTGAAATTTCTTTTTTTTAGAGAAACTTTTCTCTTACGGGCCTCACAAGATTGTTGACACTATAAATCTGATTACATTAAAATGAAGATGTACACATCCATTGTTAATTCGTACTTTATCATAGGTAGAATAAATGGATTAATTGAAGCATTGATTTCATTGAGGCGAGTGGATCCAAATATCCTCCTTATGATAGATTGAAACCTAAACTTAGTTGCAATGATTATATGAATGGATTGCCGAGCAATAGGCCTAAAAGGTTCATTGTTTTGATCGTGATTCATGTGCTACTCCTCGTTGTTGGTTTGAAGACCTCGTTCCTTCATATGGCCCTTGAGCACCCCTTCACCACTCCTTGTTCCTTCCTTTAAAACAAAATGAAAACGTGAACATCAAAAGAAGTTTCATAATTGATGATTGGAAGTATAATTGGATTGGGTGATGCTAGTATTTCTCTAAGTCTTTCTGCACCAAACATAAAAACAATGTGTTGCTGGAAAAAGACTTTTCTATCTATGTGAACATTTACTCTAATGCGTTGTGCAAAATGAAATGGATAGATGGGAACTCCATTGTTCATCACTAAAAAATTTGAAGGTAACTTGGAAATATGTTCCTCAGTGGGGGAACCACTTTATGAGGGCGACATTTTTGAAATGGGACCTCTAAACCCAAACCAATGGGCCTACCCTCACAAAATGTTCGTAAAGAGGCACGCACACTACTTGGGGCACCACCTTCTTTTGGGAGTGGAGAAGGAAACCAATCAAAATAATTGTTGCACTCACCCACTCAAGCAACACACTTTGAAAACCCCCTTACTCTATATACACTTTGGACACTTGAACACCATCAACGATTATGCAACCCAATGCCGTGCATCAAAATGAAATATGCAATTTGTGGAATAGCATTCACCTTCTCCCCATAAGAATACCCATAATACATCCAAAATCTTCCTCTCTCAAGCACTCATAAAAAAATCATGCGCACAAGACTTGCCTCTCAAACACACAAGAGAATCACTTACATCAAACTAACAGACTTTGCATAGAGAGCTCATCTCCATCTATGCAATGCCGTGACACAAATAAAATCACCATAAGACGTAGCCACATGCATATGTAATGAAGCAAAAGAGAGTTGGAGTGAGAAATTTCTTTAGACCAATTGAATAAGTGTGGAGAAACAAACCAATGGTAAATTGAGAATAGAACACTTACTTGATTTCTCGCACACCTTTCAAGGGGAGGACAGATGCTGGCTAACCATCACGAATTGCGACACTTGAAAGTTTTGAAGATGATTTCATGATCATTAACATAACCATGAGAGAGATCATGATGTATTTACAAGTTATTGAGGTGCTACAAATGATTTATTGGGTTGATGGAGTAAGAGATTGTAGAATGGAAAGAGTGGAGAATAGAGTTGCACTTCCTCCAAAGAGGAGGGTTAGGAGGGAGGATGTGAAAGAGAGAGAGTTGGGGTTTTCTCTACTATTGATCAAGAAAACAACATGAAGTTGAAAATATAGGTGTGTGTCCTTGAGTCTCTCCAAGGGGGGCTATTTATAGTTGTGTAGGAGTGGGATTATGCTACACTTAATTAGAGTAAGTGATTAGACCTAATTAAGTGTCCTTTGACCACTCATTGAATATTGGACATAAAAGGGACTATTTATTCACCCAAAATATCATTTTAGACCGTGAAGGCTCCATAGGGGTGCATAATGTAGGTGGGCCCCACCATGAGGCCCTACGGGTGGCTCCTATGGGGTATCTCAACTTGTCTGTCTTGGCATTTAGAAAGCATCTTTAGGTTGGTCCCATCACATGCAAGTGACCTTGAACACTCATTGCTCTTCTAGAAGATGAGTAGGGGAAAAATAAGATCTCACCCTCTTGATTTACTTGATTTACAGTTCCCTTTTGCTGCGAATCTGACAGATTTACACTATTTTGACCATAACTTTTTACCTGTAGCTTGGAATGACATGCTTCAAAAGACAAAATTGACCTTCTCAACATGTTTGATATGAATTTGGACTATCCTTCACGCCCATGCATCAAGGAATTCGGTTTGGAAGTTCCACACTAGGCTAGGGAACCTTTTGCTTCCAAGTCTTCTTGTATGGGCCCTTTGCTTGTATGCATCCAAGGGGAATCATGCTTTTTCAAAAGGCTATGATGCTTAAACAAATAGAGGACGGCCCAATATTATATTCTTGTTAAAAGAATATACAATTGGAGTCTTTTCGAAAGGAGAGAAACTATATGTATATTCTTAAGAGATATTGGGCCACCTATGTAGGGGGCATAGAAGACTTGTAGAGAGGGACCATAATCTTTGGTAAAAACAAGTGGAGAGTCGATTTCCATGGGAATTTATCTATATGGGGTGTAAGATGGATATATTATTTTTCTACTACTAATTCACAAGAGGTTAGAAAGTTTGGGGGTATATAGTTGGTTATTGTATGCGTATTCTATTTAGAAAGCAAAAAAGAAAAGGGTGGTAATATAAATATATGACTAAGGTGACATTTTTGGGAAGAGTATAATGTATGTGTCGCCACAAAGGTTAAACGAGGAGGGGGAATTTACTCTAGATAACTTAATAGCGTAGAAAAATATATACACATCTGAGGAAGAGGACGTTGAGTAGGCTGACAAATGTTGCAAAAAGATGGTTACCATTTTATGCCACTCACTGGATTATGTTAGATGTGTAAGGGTAGAGACCCTGTACAATAGGTTACCTTAGAAAGCATTATTGGTGCATATATAAACTGCTATGATATGGATGGATTTATGTCTTATATTTCTCATTATAGTGTCAATAGAAAATTAGGTTCACCTAAATTTCTTAGCCTTAACTAAACGGATTAATGACTTGGGGCTTTGTTAGATCAAGGATGTCACCTAAATCTTAGAGTTGTTTGTTAGACTTATCTACATTGTTAATGTGTCAAGAGTTAATCACCTACATGGCTAACACATTAGGGATCTTGCCTTGGTTTTTTCTAAGCACCCAATGTGGCACCAAAGACATGTGGCATTTGAATTAGTATGGTAGGTGTTGATATCTGATCACTTGTTGATATTTAAAATCCTTTCTAACCTCATGTTCATGAAAGAAAATGAGCTGACCTCGGCTAACTGACCTCGGCTAACGTATGGCTTTGGTAAGTTGACGGTGGTCTGGCTCATTCTTGATGAAGTGAAATTCTCTTTGTATTTAGTAGGAGCAGATGCAGATGGGTGGATTGATTGATCGCAGACAAAGTCCAATTTTTCTACTTGTTCATTTATGGTTTAAGAGTTATGGTGCACCCAAATTTGATAGCATAAATTCATGGTTTTCTTATTTCATTTAGTACGGCATTGAACGCTATTCTTTTGTGATTTTCTTATATCATCTATGTACTCTATTAAATATTTCATCTTCCACTACTCTCTCTCTCTCTCTCTCTCTCTCTCTCTCTATTATCCACATATGCACTATTCACATATATTCACTCTTCGCTTGGTCATTTCTTTTGAGTAATCTTTTATTCATATACATTCAGGGGTAGAACTAATCACTAGGTAGACACTAAGAACTCCTCTGTGTTATTGCTTCCGCACTCAAATGCATACGGAAATTACCATATTGATGGAAAAGGATAAATAGCATAATTCTTGCATAGACCCATATGGAAGGAATCTCTCATGCATAAAATATGATAGCTATCATACCTATGCGCACCTAAATGCTTATTAGCATATTCAACATGGTAATTAGCACAAACATACTATTATCTCACATGGTTTTGCTATCTAGCACGGGTTGAGAGTTGATATGTGCGTTGATTTTAGTAGACATTCTATGTTAGAAAAAACTTATAGTGTGATAGCTAGGATTTTCAATAAATTGCTGATTCGCATGTCCATCATGCTAATAACGGTGTATATACATTTAATTTATATACTTAATCTATCTCGCATATAAGACATGCTAAATTTCATGCTCAATTGTGAATTGATATATATCTAGCTTCTTGATAAGTATGAAACACAACTTTCTGACTAACATGTGTTGTATCTTTCTACATATATGTGTGTATGTGTATGTATGTAGATTTTAAGAGAGAGAGAGAGAGAGAGAGAGAGAGAGAGAGAGAGAGAGAGAGAGAGAGAGAGAGAGAGAGAGAGAGGGAGAGGGAGGTACTTAGATCCCACAATGATGTTGAGTCACAAAAAGTGTATGGCTGTAACTGAAAATAGTGTGGAACAAACTTTTGAATGAATTTAGTAAACTATTTTATACTCTCTTTTGAACTAAAAATGCTAAACTAGAATCCCTTTTAACAAACACTACTAGCTACCATTGTCTTGAACATGGTATTTTGATACACATTGTTGGGGTAAGGCATTAAACCTCTTACTCCAGTTGGATGCACCAGAAGCGTCTCACATCCCATCACTTGTACACACCTTATTCTTTCCTAGATATAAGGAGAAAGGGATCTCTCACACATTGTGGTAAGTTGTTCCACCCACATCTTGTGTTCTCTCTCTCCCTCCCTCCCTCCCTCTCTCTCTCTCTCTCTCTCTCTCTCTCTCTCTCTCCCTCTCTCTCTCTTTCTCTCTTCCCTTTTCCTTCTCCACACATGCACCACATTTGTGAACTCACAATTGGTTTCAAAGCACATGGAAATCGTGGTGGCATGACAATGCTCAAGATCTTGGAGGCAATAGCTTCCTCGCTCTCATTGGTGGAGAGATCAAGAAATCTTGGAAGATTTGTGAAAATGCAATGGGAGATTGTGATCTCAGTTGAGAGTGATATATGCTCTTGTGGAATCTCAAAAGACAATGTGGAAGATAGTGTCTAGGTGAAGGTGCTGTCCTGAAAATTATGTGCACAACAACATTGTTTCCAAATTCCTTTTTCTCCTTGTAGATTGTAGATCTAAAAATTCTACCCACTAAACCCCTTCATTTTTATGTAGTCTATAGCTTTTCACAAGAAAGCTTTTCCAAATCATTAGGGCCAAAAACGACTCAAAAAGGGCTGTGTAAGGAATTGGTTAAATTACTAATCAGCAAAGTCGTTTGTGGTCAAAACGCCTCCAACTTTGTCCGTTTTGGTCATTTAAAGCATATCTACGCAATCTAAAGCTTATCTAGGTACATATATCTAAATATTCAAAAAGATATCGTTTTCTTCACATTCCTTTGTGGCTCACCTTGAAATTTGTTTTCATTTACTTCACTTGGCGGCAAATAGTTGTTTCCACTTTTGAATCTCTTTTTTTTCTCTCACCTTTCGCGAGCTTTATCTCTTCTTCTCTGATGCACCTTGTTTTGTTGCTATGTTATTTCCATTATACTTTCTGCTCCTTCATTACTTACAATGACTAATACATCTTCCATTAGTGATAATCGCAAGTTTCACTTGAACATTAAGCTAAGCCAGGAATATGCTACTACACGGAGTGTCTATCAAAGACAAGTTACAATTGCAAATGAAGCACAAAAAATTCACAACGAGGGAAAGAAACACATTGATATATGGACAGATGGAAGGTTGTATCCACCAGATCCTAGCACTGGAAGGTATCCATCTTTTCACACACCTCATGATTTGATGAGATTTGTTGGTGATGGGGTTGATGGCTTACTAGGATATAGTTCTAGGTTATCTCATTTACACATTGATTATACACATTACATTCAATATCTCAAAACTGTTTTGTTTCAAATGCAACAAGAATTTTAGAACTTGAAAACCAAATAGCATCTTTAAAATAAGAAAATCACCAGCTTCGGACTTTAAACAAAACTCCAATAGGATTAAGAGCATGAGTAAAACGAATGAGAGATGTAGTAAACTTAACAGAAGGTTCTGGACAAAGAAAAAAAAGATTAAAGATTACTAGAGAACATGTGACTAGTCTTTTATGATTTAATATGTCCAATGTTCAAGAAAGGGTGAGATTTTTGAATGAGGTAATGAACAAAAGTGATATTCTTAAACTTTTGAACCTTCCTGAAAATCAAACTCAGAAGAAATTGGTATTTCAAAATTTACTGAAAGATATGGGTTTACTGGTCCAACCTTCTCAAATGCAAGAAGTTTGTGACATAGTGGGGGTGAGTAGAAGGGGTTATAGGGCCATCTCTAAAACCTGGTTCCAAGTTTTAAAGTATTACAAGATTAAAGCTTTTGGGTTGCCTAGGCCTCACAATGTTGGGAAAGTTAGGAATCTATTAAATGAAGAAATACGCGAACATTTTGGAGAGTACTATCATATAGAAGGAACGATGCCACATGAAAAACAGGAAAAAAACTCTTCTTTTGAGTATAATGTTTTTAATAACATTTGGATGAGTATAAAAAATGTTCAATCTGCTATGGTGAGATACTATAATATGCAAGAAGCAGATTGTGAAGGAAAACTTATTTTTGTTCTGAAATTGGATGAAGCTCAAATTCAAAAATGTCAAAAAATGAAAAGAGTATCCATATCCCTTATGAATAGAGCATTGGACTATAGCGAGGGTAAGCTTGATTCCCCATACCATAAAACTCAATCAGAAATGGAGCTTTGGTGGATCAGAGCAGCTCAAATACAAGTACAAAATCACGATACATTGAAATGGCTATTTTTGCAGACCGATATCCCTTCTGTTATACAGAACCAAAATGCAGCTGCTATACTCTGTGTATATGGCATGGGTAACTTTTTTGTAGAATGGCACTTGAGTGCCAACCTAAAAGCATTAAAGTGCATGTTTGGTGTATGTGGAGGTGCCAATACCAAGTATCCATGTCTATATTGCATGGCAAGCACTAGAACAAAAGGATGGCTTGCAGAACACGAGGTTGGAAAACCACCATCTAGAAATAGTGTGAACATCATCGGCTACCCATCGTCTTCTATGATTTGGGATCCAATTATAACAATAGATTTAAAAAATGTACATATATGCACAGTGCATGCAGAGATTAAAATCTTGGACAAATTGCTTCGACTCCATCTTGACTATGCATATTCTATTAAGCCAACTAAACATGCAGACCAGTGCATAGAAAAATGCGAGGCTTTGATATCTCAAATGGGTTTTCATGGTGGTCAAGTGCATCTAAAAAACGATCCCACTCTTTCAAAAGAAACCGGTGATGTTTTGCAAGATGTTTCAATGGGTGGAGCAAAAGCAAAAGATTTTGGAGTAACCATGACAACAAACAAGTTGATGCTATGTGGAAATGCTGGAAGGATCTTTGTGCTATAACAACCATTGTCAAAAGTAGACTAGATATAGCCAACAAATGCATGGAAGTGAGGAAGAAGCTCGATAAGTTTTTGAAAGTTTTGAGACAACAAGTTAGCTCTGCTACTTATGCAGATGACTTTAAAAAGACAATAAATATTTTAATAACTGCTATTACAGATGCTTGGGGAGAAAAAAGACATCACATATTACTTGGTGAGTATTCAATTACTTTCTAAAGTCTCGATAGTATTTTACTTTGCATCCTATTGAGTTCAACTAACTTTTTTTTTATTTCTAGCATATTCTGTACCTGCATGGACCATATTTTGCAAAACAAGGACCCCTTGCAACATGGAATACTCAGGGAATGGAAAAATCTCACTATCAAGCGAGGACTTCTTTTTTCAAATGTACGAGAAAGGGAGGGGGACAAAGAAGGAGCAATGCACTAAAGGAATTATTCAATTGGTTCTATAGGAGGCAATTACAACGGATGAGAACAAACAACCATGCTGCTCAACCACAGATGGAGATTAATGCTTCACTTTGAAACTTTGTACCGAATCTTTCTAAAGAGATCCAAATTCAAAAAAGATATTTTGGTGCAAAACATTGTCAAATTTACATCAGTTTTGGATTTTTTTAATATCTCTAGGCATGTCACCCCTATATCTCAAAAACTTTCTTCTTTTATAGCCCCCAAGAAGGTTGACATTTGTCTCCTCAGTTGCTGCTGCATAGCTAGAGTAGCAAAGAAAGTATCCTGCTCTTGAGGCATTGAATTCTGTAGCATATCCAAATATTTGAAGTGCTGCTGTTCTCTCAAGTAACATGATCTTGTTTGCATTGATTTGAAGGGGAGTGTACCCTAAAAACCGGGACAATATCTTCAGTGCAAACATTGGCAACTCAGGATCTTCAGAATACTGCATGTGAAAAGCACAGAAGGTGGCACTATCCAATGTAGTCATGAAGTGCATGAGAGAGGAGGCATCCCTTCTTGAAGAGCCCTCTATTGCTTTCCCTCTCGAGCCTTTAGCTCTCCCAAGAAAATTGTCTTTGTCAAGGAGTTCAATCTATAAAACAAGACAGAATGAGTAATTAAAACAAACTTGAAAAATAAGAAAGATTTCAAAAGGGAGATCACCTTTTGCAATTCATCTTCGGCAATGACTTTTTCTTGAAGTAGATTGCATGATCCGGTCATCTCTCTTATGTCAACTTCCTTTCCAATTTTTTACAGCTTAAAGTCTCTGCCAAAAGATTGGATGCCAAGCTCAACAAGTCTCTTCTCAAAATCCTCATCTTTGAGGGAAGGTTTCTCCTCTTCCACTCTTCTCATGGATAGAGCAAGTGCATCAGGAGCAGGCATAAAATCTTTATTGGATGTCTCAAGATCAAGTGCCAAAAACTCCTCTTTTTACTCTTCTTCTGTGTCAATAAAATCTTTGGCCACCTCAGAAGCTTCAAAAATGGTTGCAATACAATAGTCCTCCCTCATATTAAGCAGCCACTAGATATGATGGAGAGGGATATACTCTTTTCCATTGATATAGAAGTAGGGAAGGTTTGGAATAGTAAGGGAAGCTTCAGACACCTCTACCTCATCTATTGGTTCATCAATGACAGTACTAGCTCTAAATTGATCCACATCAAAATTTGCACTCTCCTGCTCCTCAACTACAACATCAACTTCCTCCTCTTCTAAAATTTCACTTTTCTCAAGCTGCAAAACTGTGGAAACATTTTTATTTTTTGCCTCTTCATCTGTATCTTTCCCTTCATCAGCTTTGCCTTGCATGTCAACTTTAAGGAACAAAAAGAAAAGAAAGGCAACTTCGTTTGGAACAAGGTTTCAAGGCTTTAAATGTAATTGACAAGAAATGGTAGGTGGACAAACAAAGGAAGTCTTCTTAGAAAATCTTCCAAACCTTCTTGTTACTTTACCTTTCTCAATTGAGTTGGTAGTAAATTCCGTTAGATGGCAATAAGTCTTGCCATCTAAAACCAAACACATGCCTTCAACTGCCTCTTCAAACTCTTTGAATTCTTCTGACAAGAAGTCGTTCAAATGGTCTAGCGAAGCTGCAAAATCAAACACAGGGTTGAATATTTCATATGCTTTGGTGTACACTTCCATGTCACCACCATCCATCACAGCAACCAATAGCTTCTCACATGGACTCTCCTCCCGACCTTCGTTCATGGTAACTATAAATCGAACCGGTGAAGCTACCTAGACACAGGGTGAAGGTCGAGAAATCCGCGCCAAAGTGATATATAGAGCAATAAGGGGGGAGGGTTACACGATGAGCAAAGCGCTACCTCACTAGCATGCCCAAATGAAGCGATAGGGGAGGGTTCCAAGATGTGCAACCTGCTCGGATCGCGTCGTGCCGGAGCTGCCAACTAGAAGCCCGAACAACGCGATAGAGGCCCTACCCGGCATTTGCAAACACTTATCGGCACGTCGTGCGGGACGAGGGGACTTTTAGACACCAAAGACACACCCAAGCGACACGTAGCACTAGTAGGGGAAGTAAAATAAACGCGATATCTCGCGTCGTGTTGGACAAGTAAACGTGTAACACCAATAAAAATCAAGATCAAGCTTTATATTCGGTGCAAAACATTACCGTTATGGACACGTGTCCGCCATGCAGACGTGCCACGTGGTGTGCTTCCAACGGTCGTTGTACGAACGGTCGAATGTATATAAAGCTCTCTCATGTGCTCATTTTTTACTTTCCCCCATACCTCACATTCGTGTCGTGTCGTTCCTCCTTCCATCAACCCATCCTCGCCATCCGCACTTTCTAATTTCTTTCACCGACCCAAGATACCCATCCTCGCCCAATATGACGTGATACGAGCAAATCCTAGATAGTGGGTGGCCAAGCTATCACGTCGTGCGGTTGCCCTTCACTTCCCATTTCCAACATCAGCAGCTTTACATACGACGCGACTCGGATGTGTTCTAGCATGTGGGTGACCGGCCTATCACGTCATGCAGGGGTCCATTGATTTGTGTCCATTGATTCCTTGTCAAGGCTTAACAGCTTCACATACAACGCGATCCTGCCCTCTTCTATGATGTGGATGGAACGACTATCACGTCGTGCAGGTCTTCTTCCTTGACTTATCGAAAATGTCAAAGGCTTCACATACGAGACGATCCTGCCCTGTTCTAGGATGTGGGTGGACCGACTATCACGTCGTGCAGTTCTTCTTCGTTGATTTATTGGAAAGGTCAAAGGCTTCACATACGACGCGATCCGAGCATGTTCTAGAGTGTGGGTGAGCCGGCTATCGCGTCGTGCAGGTCTTCTTCCATGATTTATTGGAAAGGTCCAAAGCTTTACATACGACGCACTACGGACATATTCTAGAGTGTGGCTGACCCTTCTATTGCGTCGTGTTGGTGTCTCTCCCCAATATCATTTGCTTCACATATGGCACGATAGCTACAGCTTGTAGATTGTGGGTGACCCAGATATCGCGTCGTGAGGTTTTTTGTGACCCAAATGGCAAGGACGAAGCAGACTGCAAGGACAGTCTACCAAGCCCCAATTGATCGAGAAAAAGATGATTTAGAGAAAGATCCAGAGAAACCACCGCCTCCACTACCTCGTCAGAGGCCCACTGCTAGAAAAAGGTTGAATTATCAGGTCAAGTCTTCAAGAGAAATAAGAAAAGCACAAAAGTCTACTTGTCTACTGATTCCAAAGCTATCTTTGATGAGGGTTGTCAAAAAGATATCAGATAGACTTGTAAGCATGATGAATATCAAAACTTTTGTCTCAGTAAGGTGGCAATCTCAAGCTGTGATGTGCCTTCAGGAAGCTGCTAAGGATTTTCTCATAGACTTTATGAATGATAGCTACATTTCAGCTGCATTTGCTCACAGGGTCAGACTTATGAGCAAAGATTTTGTGCTTGTGTCAAGGCTGAGGTACAAGTTTGATAAGGCTCTTGAGCTTATTCCTAGTGAGGATCTTAGAGCCTTCCAAATTTTAAATATCCCTCCTTCCAGGCAGCAGAAAGATTCAGGGGTTTTCATTGAGGATGTTACACATGAGAAAGGCCCACGATATCAAAGCAAGAAAGGAGGTTGAGAGGGAGCAAGACATGATATCACAGGATGCTATCCTTAAAGAGCAAGTAGAAATTTTAAGATCATCCAACTCTCTTCTTTATGAAAAAGTTATAGGCCAAATGGTGGTGGATGTCTCCTTGTTTGGAGATAATGAGGCATACTTGGACATATTCCCTCAAGACACAAGTATGCTTGTGAATCCCAACATTGAGCTTGGTGACACTGTGCTCTTTATCTATCTCAGGTATGTGTTGCTCCTTTGCTAATTATTAGTGCATGTGCAAGGCAGGCACAAGGGGCTCATTGAGGCTTGTGTTTTCTTTTTCAGGTGTCTTATGAGGGATCTTCCAGAGGCTCTAGCTTATGCAAATTTCCATACTTGACCCTCTAGTGACACAGTGCCTTTTTAACAAGCAAGGAACCCTTTCAAGTTTTTTTGAAGATTTTAACATGCTGACCTGCAATTACATATTATACCCCTATGTTGAAGGGTAAATCTTAACTCCTTACATGTTATTTTTAACATTTTGTGGTATTCCTAGCTAATTGTTATTTTTTGTAGAGGACATTGGAGTCTTATTATCTTCAATATTTTGGAGAAAGATATTATATTTATGAATTCATTGTCAAGTATCCATGGGAGAAGTAAACTGTAAGTATGACGTGTGATCTATGCTTGATGGCCCATTGTTTTCTATTAGTAGCTTTTTGATTCAATGTCTTATTGCAGTGCTGCCAAACTTATTGTTGGTCACGTGAGTACCACAAATAAGGATTACAATATAGAACCTTTCAAGTACTACAATCAAAAAGTTCCTTTACAGACAGACTCAACATCTTGTGGATGGAGGGTGCTTGCCAATGCATGGAGATATCTTGATTCAAGGTGCCGGATGACTACACTCACTGTAAGTGTGTGGCTCATGTATTTATTTTGATGTCTTAACTATGTATGTATGTACTCATGTCCTTTAATTCCTTTTTCTATTTTTTTCAGTTGCATGACTATCCAGAGTCTTGGGTCACGTGGGTGAGAGAGAAGGCTGTTTCTATGGTTTTGGAAAGATCAATAAATTCAAATGATCCACAATCTCCTTTGCCACCAAAGGTTTGGATGCAAAGAAAATGGATCAGAAGAAGAAAAGTACTGCAAAGAAGATCCATACAAAGAAAAAGGATCACAAGAAGAGTCCTACAAAGAAGAGCCATGCCAAGAAGAGTCCTGCCAAGGGGAAGAGTCCCACCAAGAAGAAGATCCCTTCCAAGGGCAAGAGTCCCACCAAGAAGACTGCCAAGGTGAAAGAGTCCCACCAAGAAGAAGAGCCTTGCAAAAAAAAGAGCAGATACAAAGGGCCATCCATTCCACTCACCATTGAAATTCAAGGTTCAAAAGTGGCGTACACTTAAGAACAGTAAGGGGGAGGCACCTAGCTCACCTTTCAAGCTACCATTCACGTTGCCAAAGAAGGTTTCCAAGTCACCCAAGCCAGCCACTCCTGAGGAGCCCAAAGCACCAACCCCTGCCAAGTCACCTGTGCCAAGCCCTGAGGATTCCAAGTCACCACCACCACCCACTCTTGAACTTTCACCCCCTTCTGAACACAAAAGAAAAAGGGTCTCTGAGGATGCAGAATCCTCTCAGCAAAAAGAAAAGTGGGGTTTCATGACTGATTACTCCACAAAAGCTATGTACACTTTTGTTCATTTTGTCCATATGAACATATATATACCCTTTGGTGATTCATAATTTTGTACTTCAAATACTTAATACCAACTATCGATTCTTAAATGTGTTTCATGATGTCATGTAAGTTTAAAAAAACATAAATAATGTTCACAATAAGGTAGAGAAAAGATAAATATATTTGCAAAATGATTAAAATATTGAACTTGTTTTTTCAAGTCCTTGCAAGTGGCTCAAATACAACTCTTTTTGGGGGAAGGCATGTAATCCAAGAGGTTAAATTCTCCATCCTTGTGCTCACCACAATTTCATCCACTTTGAATCTATACTCAGGAGATGTTTCATCAAGAAACTCAATAGATTCTCTAACATCATTTAGTCTCCAATTTGTTGTTACTATCAGGATTCTGTACTCGGTGTGTGGATGGACCGTGATCTGTAGTTCAAACTCTGGACAATTTTCCTTATAGTCGAGAGGAACCTAGCTACCTAATTTGCTTCTCCATTTCCTATAGTCGTAGCCCAGAACTAATGGTTGACGACATAGTTGATCTTAGATAGACATAGAATTTGGGCTTAGTCTACAACTAATATTATCACCAATATGGAAATTTTCTTTGGTGCTGCATCTGTCTCCAAGTACATTATCCAATTCAATCAAAGAAAGTCTTCTATTAAGCCACATTGTCTTTGTCCTCTGCAAGTCCATTGTTTTGAAACATGCCACAAAGACATGTATAGGCAAGAACCATTGAACTTTAATCCTTCTTGATATCCTTCTCGGAGACATAGCTTTAAGGATGTATTCTTTGATCTTGGATTTGAATCTTGATATAGTACATGCATCAGGAGCTTCCCAATCAAGTGAATTATGGTGGGAACGGGTAACTGATGTAGTTCTCCATATGCACCTTCTCGTGATGGAACTTTGTATTCTACAAAATAAACAAACAAATCCATTGTTTTGTAAAAGGAAGGTGGCTTGTCAGCATACATAGCATCTGCAATCCCTTTATGCATTGCTTTGAACGTCCCACTTAGACTCTCCACATGCTGCCATTCCATAGCTGTTGAAGGAAATATATCTGGAATGGAATCAAAAAATGAGAAAAACAATGGGATAATGAAAAATTCACTGTATCAAATAGAAGTTTTTTTTGTACTTACAGTAAGAATGCAGTGTGGGATGTTCTTCCCAGTCTAACACCATATCCTTGGCCATGTACACATGTTGAACCTTAGCTAGCCATCCATTGTCGATCACTTTGAAAGCAAGAACATGACCTTTCCAATGGTCTTTTACTTTATCATGTTTAGTTCTCTTCACTTTGTGTACACCTTTGCATGAAGGAAGCATTGTTACCCAGTCATCACATGAAAATATATGGGCTTCCAAAGACCATCCTCTCTAACGTTATGAAAGTCACAAGAAGCTATGTTATGTGAAGGGCGACGTGCAAAAGACACCATAGAAACTCGAATTAGAGAAGAAGAAACAAAATATAAATGGAAAGACTTAAACCTCTCACAAAATAGAGCGAGAAAGGTATACGTTTGAAAAAAGTAGGTGATGTGTCATTAATGTCCTTGTTTTGAGAGCCTTCTGACATCGATTTCGTATCTTTTGACAACACTTTTGTGAAATACAAAAGAGAATAAAAGATGAGACTTCATTACTTTGAGCCGCAAATTTAATGAGCTCTCTCGCCGAAAGCACCCAAATATAGCAGTTTCAGCCTTATGATCAAGACATTTAGCGGTTCTCCGTCAAAATAGGACCACCAAAACCCACAATAGAGGAGAGAAGAGTGCCATACTTTTGTATACATGTCAAATAACTATTGGACTATTCCTTAATCCTTAGATTAACAAACAACCCTTTTTGAGTCGTTTTTGGCCCTAATGTCCTCATTGTTCTGTTGATATTCAACTCAGACAGACTATATGTAAAAAAAATTAAGTTTTCTATTTTCACACAGTGTGCAAGCTTGATGCACTTTTGGAAGCATCGAAAGGGATCAAAGTAAGGTGCATAAATTTTTCAATTGAAGATGCAATTTCAGCTTGTGTAGAGCTTCATGTTTGAGATTTATTGGTAGATCTGTGTAAAGAATCATAGACACTAAAGTGGTCTCTTGAGAGACATAGTTTTTCAAGCACACAAGTGGAGCTTCTTTCATAGGATACTTTGTAAAAAAAAATGGTACTTCAGTCTATGATCTTTGTAGATGGAATTTCATATGGTTATATCACATGGTTGATGCTTGTTGTACATGCATTTTGGGAAGCACTTTTGAGTGCTAGTGAGCTCTCTTGAGAGCATTGTTTTTGCATTGATCACTTTTTTAGATTGCATGTTTTTTGGCACTTGTTTATGCATGGACACTCTGTCAATGTAGAATGAGTGTCGATTGCCATTTTATGTGAAACTGTGGAGACTTTTTGGTGTTTCTACTCATTTGCAGTGATTACTATTATGGTTAAAGGTTTAGAGTCCTCTTTCAAAGACTATAGTGGTCAAGGTTTACTCCCACTTTTCCATATCTTTTGTTTGATAAATATTGATTAACATATAGTGGTCTCTCAATTTTCATCTTGGATACAATTCATGGTTTGAGAGTTTGTATTAAGATTTTTCTCATTTTGCAGGGGGAACTCTGTCCGATTTTCCCTAGATTTCTTGCCATACTTTTGGCTTGACAACCACAACTCTTTTTGACGTTGATAACCGTTTTTTGGCTGTCCAAAATTGCCATAGTGAGCTACCTCACCCTATCAAAATCACCTAAACATTGTGGCTATCCCTACATTTTCTTTGTACATAGGTGTGTGTGAGTTAGGGGACTTTCTCCATAGGCGTGTGTGAGTTAGGTGTTACCATATACATGTGGTAGTGATGTGTGTGAACACACTAGGACCGCCGAGGTATTTTTTCCCTCTTTAGGAGTTTTTTTCCCTCGTGCATTGTATATACGCCCATCACTATAGGGCTATCTATCTTTCCATTTCACACTAAGTAACACACTCTCTATTGTGTGCCTTGAGCTTCCTTCATCTTCTCCAAGATGTGTGCGTTTCTCTGCAACCCTCATTCCAACAATTGGTATCAGAGCAGGTTACGTTATCCCACGCTTAGTCGCCAGCTACTCCAGCACACACCTGCTCACTTTCTCCGATTATAGTGAGGTTTGGCGAGCGTTTGCAGGCCTCCGTTTCCACTACAGGTAGGTCTACACAGGCAATTTCGTAATTTTGTGCAGAAATTTTCAGTGCCATTTTCTGCATAACAGATGCCTTACAGTCTTCTATGATTTGTGCTATATAGCACGTGTTGTTCCCACTTTGATTCTACTATTTTTAGGCAGTTTTCACATCAAGTGCAACTTTTACCATGGTTGACAACAACACAGATGTGTTCAAGATGTTTGCTGCTGAGGACAACTTGGATGGGGACAATTACCGTATGTGGGTTTACATGATGCAACATGTTCTTGTGTCAAAGGGTGTCTGGAATATTGTGCAGGGCATTGATGTACGTCCTGGTTCTAAGGATGCAGTCAGTGTTGAGTATGTTGCAGGTCTTGCTGTAAGGATTGCTGCTATTAGAGTTGTTTTGCCTACGGCATAACAATCTCGTTGGGATGTAAAGGATTCACATGCTCATGCATTGATTGCGTTGTTTGTGAAGCGCACCATTGTTCCCCACTTTTGTTCAGCAAAATCTGCAAAACAGGCTTGGGATATATTGGCTGGTCTTTATGCAAGCCGCAATGAGTCTAAAATTTCTTTGTTGTGTAAAGAGCTGGAGTCAAAGATTATGCATGAGGAAGATGATATGGACACTTTTCTTGTTGGTGTCAAGGATATCAATGAGCAACTTATTTCTGCAGGTAAAGTCATTTCAAACAGTTTCCTTGTGCAGACTGTTCTTGATGCCTTACCAAATTCTTACTAGACTTTTGGTAGTACTTGGAGTATGACCCAAGGAAATCCCGAAGTTGTCAAGTTTGATGCATTATGCACATTGCTGTTGCAAGAGTCACTTTCTAGAAAAAACAAGACTAGGTAGCGTACAGTTGAACATGCTTTTATTGCTTCTCAAAGAAAGGGTGGTAACAGCAATACAGCCACTTCTTATGGTTCTGCTGCGAGTGGAAAAAATTATGTTCCTAATGCTTCTGCTGGCAGCAATTCGTCTGGAAATTCTGGTGATAAGGTCAAAAAGAAGATGTGTTGCCATTATTGTAAATCTAATGATCACTTGATCGAGTCGTGTCCTAAGTTGAAGGCCAAAGAGGCAAGAAGAAAGAGGGTGGTTCCACTCCAAAGGCTGGTTCCACTACAAATGTAGCCATTGTAGAGTCTTCTGTGAAAGGAGACTGTGTTGCTGATGTTGATGCAGAATGGATTTTTAGTGCAGAGTGCACTTACAATCCTGTTGTCCATGATGCATGCTTCTCAGTTGCTGTATATTCACATGTGTGGTATTTTGACAGTGGTGCTACCAAGCACATTACCTCACATCGTGAATTGTTCACCTCTCTTGAGTCTGTCCCTCATGGGAATTCAGCCACTTGTGCCTACAATGCCTCTTATCCGGTTCAGGGAGTTGGAAAGATTGTGCTTACTGCAGCAAATGGAAGCTCCTTCACACTTGTTGATGCACTTAATGTACCTAGGATCAAGAAGAATCTCTTGTCTGTATCCGCACTTGCTAGACTTGGACTTGTAGTCAAATTTGTGGATGAAAAATGTACAGTTCATGATCTCAGTTTTGGTGCATCTGGCTTTTTGTGCCGTGGGCTGTATAAGCTCACCTTTTATGACAAGTGTGGACAAAATTTTGCAAATGCTGTTGTAGATTCAAGGGCTATTTGAGATGCAAAACTTTGGGCATGCACGTTTTGGTCATCTGAATTTTACCAGTTTGCTGCGTTTGCAAAAATCGGATATGGTTTCTTCTTCGCCACCTCTTGAAACACCTATCAAACATGTTTGTGAATGCTGTATTTTGGGTAAGATGCAGCGTTCTAAGTTTCCAAAGGATGGTTCAGTTCAGGCCACATGCAGGTTGCAGCTTGTGCATAGTGATGTTTTGTGGGTCCATGCAAACTCCATCCTTGGGCAATTTACCTTTACTTCGCGACTTTCATTGATGATTACTCTAGGCATGCATGGGTATTTCCGCTTAAAGAGAAGTCCAAAATTTTTATGTGCTTCAAACAATTTCTGGCTATGGCTGAAAATGTTTCGAAATGTACTATGGGCACCCTCCGTTTCGATCAAGGGGGGGAATATATGTCGCATGAATTCAATGCATTTCTGTCTAGTCGTGGGATAGAACACCAATGTACAGTTCCTTATACACCTCAGCAAAATGGTGTTGCTGAGAGGAAAAACAGGTCACTTACGGAAATGGCACGCTGTACGGTCAAAAGTCAAGCTTTGTGGCATTCTTTTTGTCTTGAGGCCATCATGTGTGCCACTTATGTACTAAACAGATGTCCTACGAAAGCTTTGCAGTCTATTACTCCATATAAAGCATGTGATGATAGAAAGCCTTCTATTGAGCACATGTGTGTTTTTGGCTGTTTGGCATATGCTTTGGTGCCACAAACACAGTGCAAAAAATTGGATGATAAAGCTGTCAAACATATTTTTATTGGTTATAGTGCTGAAAGCAAAAGGTTACAGGTTGTATCATCCACAAACAAAGCGTATTTTGGTTTCACGGGATGTAGTGTTTGTGGAAGATTCTGTTCAGCCCTTGTTGTCATGTACTAGAGATAGTAATGTAAGCTTACAAGACATTTAGGGCACTTTGTTGCCTCTTTTAGGTCGTGGAAATACGAATCTAAGTTCCAATGAAGCAAATGTACAGCCTATGGGGGTTTCTGAAAATGGTACATATCAGCCTATTACTGATGTAGATGTACTTGATGAGGAAAGGGTTGAAAATGAGCAGGCTAGAGGTATGCCAAAATGGCTGGTGCACACTTTGTGTGACAGTAAATTGGATGCACCTTTGTCTAGTTGTACTCGTTCAGACTCTCACCATGCATCTTATGCATCAGATTGTTATGCTTTGGTTGTGTCTAGCTTACATGATGTTGAGGAGCCTCTGTCTTTTGATGAAGCACAGAATTTAGAAAATTGGATGGCTGCCATGCAATCAGAATATGATGCACTTATAGAAAATGACACATGGACTTTATGTGGTTTGCGTCTTGGCAAAAAGGCATTGGTATGAAGTGGGTTTACAAGTTGAAACGCAAGCCGGATGGTGAGATCGATCGCTATAAGGCTCGACTTGTTGCAAAGGGTTATGCATAGAAAAAATGCATAGATTATGAAGAGACCTTTGCTCCCACTTGTCATAATGACTATTGTGCATTTTCTATGTGCATTGGCAGCTCATTTTGGTTGGGATGTACATCAATCAGACATTGTTACTACTTTCTTGAATGGTGACATATTTGAGAGATTTTATGTAACGCAGCCTCGCGGTTTTGTCAAGAAAGGACAAGAGAACAAAGTGTGCAAATGTAACAAGGCTATGTATGGGTTGAAGCAATCTCCTTGTGCTTGGTATGAGAAAGCTGATACTCATTTGTTCAAACAAAGCTTTCATAACTGTCCAACAAAAAGCTTTGTTCAAACAAAGCTTTCGTAACTGTCCAACAAAAGCACATTGTATGTAAAGCGTGAGGGTGATGTACTTCTCATTGTGCTTCTTTATGTAGATGATTTGTTGATCACTGTACCAAATGAGAGACATATTGCTAAATTTAAGGCTGATTGGATTGCTACTTTCAAGATGAAAGATTTGGGGTTGTTGCATCATTATTTGGGCATACACTTTAAGCAGTGTGATGGTGGTATTTCCTTCCATCAGAAAAGTTACATAGAGACATTGCTATGTAAGTTTGGACTTGAGGATTGCAAACCTATTGCCACTCCCATGGTAACAGGTTTGAAGTTGAGTCTACATGATGCTGGCGATCCTGTTGATGTCACTCTTTACAAAACTCTTGTTGGCTGCCTCATTTATGTATGCAGCACGAGGCCAGATATTCAGTTTGTAGTCTCACAGGTAAACACTTTTATGCATAGCCCAAGGTCTAAGCATTGGCAGGCTGTCAAGAGGATTTTTTGCTACCTTAGTGGCACTTTACATCTTGGCTTGTTTTATGCCAAGGAGGGATCATTGTCGCTGGATTTAGATGCTTTTTTGGACTCACATTGGGGTGGTTGTTTTGACACGCGAGTGCCCACAAGTGATTTTTGTTTCATGCTTGGCAGTTCATGTATATCATGGTTGAGCAAGAAGAAACCTACTATGGCCACTTCGAGTTGTGAGGCTGAGTACAGGGCAGCCTTCACAGCTACAATTGAGTGTGTATGGCTCAGACGCCTTATGGCTGATTTGGGTATTGGACAAGACACTGCCGACACTATCTACACTGACAGTTAGAGCGCATTAGCAGTTGCGAGGAACCCAATTTTTCATGCTCGCACAAAGCACATTGAGGTGCATTACCACTATGTCAGGGAGAGTCTGTCAGTAAGAGAGATCAGCTTGGCTTATGTGCCAACACAGGACAACCTTGTAGATCTTTTCACAAAGGCATTGTCTCGTGAGAAGTGAGAAGCTTTTTGCAAAGCTTTGGGCTTACTCCCCTTTGTGGACTGATCATGTCCTCAGGGCATGGCACTTCCCTTTACTCATGTGCCAGCTCTCGTTCACCGCATCACTCCAGGGGGGGATTTGTTACCATATACATGTAGTAGTGATGTGTGTGAACACACTAGGACCCTCGGGGCATTTTTTCCCTCTTTAGGAGGTTTTTTCCCCCGTGCATTGTATATACACCCATCACTCTAGGGCTATCTATCCTTCCATTGCACAATAAGTAACACACTCTCTATTGTGTGCCTTGAGCTTCCTTCATCTTCTCCAAGTTGTGTGCATTTCTCTGCAACCCTAATTCCAACATTAGGGGACTTTCTCCATATCTTCTTTAAAACCCTCACTTAGTTAGTCACTGGGCTAGTTGAGCCTAAAAAATAAATAAAAATAAAATCCAAAGTATATTATGTCCCTTTTGTGTATAAGTTTTTCATTGTTATAGGGCGTTTATTATAATTATTTTGGTATTTATTTAACTATTTATGTTTAGGTGTGTCTTATTTACCTAACTATGGTATGTATATTTACTCACCATTAACATGATCTTTCTTACCTATGTATTCTATAAAGAATCATTTCATGCAAGCCTCTCTTAAATTTGGTGTGAATCCACTCCAAAGAAATTTTTTTAAAAAATACCTTTTACCACCCGTCATTGCTTTTCACTAATTTCCTATTTCCTATAGGTATTATTTCTTACCTCTAATTAATAAATATACATCAATAGAACAAATGAGGACCCTCCTCATTTGATTCCCTATATTTTTATATATTTATTGTTTTTATATATAGCTGTCTGTATTCTAGATTCTATGAATTGTTTATATATCCTAATCTGGTGTTTTTCCATCATATCCATTATTATAATTGTGCATAATCCACAACCATGCATGTTTTTAAACTTCTAAAAATCATTTAGGTCATGCTCTCATACAAGGACTGGCTCACCTTTGGAGTCTAATGCAAATTCAACAAAAAGGGGGTCACTAAAGACCTTTTTTGTGAAGAAAAATAGGCCTTTTGGTGGGATGTTTTATATCCATCTCCACTCCGAATTTGAAGCAGTGGTCAAAAGAGAAAATGTGGACCAAGAGCTAAATAATCACCTAAAAATGTCTTATAAATTTTGGAACTACCACCGGTGAGATAGGATTTTTTTAGTGGACCCCAATCTGCCCACTTTTCTCAAAGTAACCCATAGTCTTCTCTCACCTCCTTTCCTACTTCCACACACACACAACACTCATTCCTCTCCATCCCTCACTCAAACCTGAAACTTTTATGGCTTCTTTTATCTTCTTCACCATTCCCATCTCTCCCTTATTCATAGCTCAAAATTATCATCTCTATACACATATAACTCAATTTTTCTCTCTAGAATGAAACTCATATTACCATAACCTCTTCATCCTTTCACAAAAAGAAAAAAAAAATCAGCAAATAACCAAGCTCAAGCTCTACAAAAGGAGGAGTTTGATCATAAAAAATTAAACTTTTCCATGGTCAGAAGATCTACACCAACAGATTTCTACAACCGCTCATTCGTTAAAGGAGATAGGTGAAAAATTCCCTTTCCATCTAGTGGTTTTCATCAATTGTGTATATTCTAATTCTTCTCTTATTTTTTATCACTTTATAAATCATATAATGCACTTTGAGTGATATGCCATGTAATTTTGTCCCATCCTACTAACTACAAACTACTAACACTAAGCACTAACATACTAACACAAAATAGCCATTGACCTAACCATAAAAGAGACCTCAGCTCAAGCCTACATGTGCATAGTAACTCTCTCTCTCTCTCTCTCTCTCTCTCTCTCTCTCTCTCTCTCTCTCTCTCTCTCTCTCTCTCCTTCCTTAAAACTCTACTTTCACCTTACCTACCATTAATAATGTTCTCTTTTGAGCCCACATCCATGACTCAAGCAGACCAAGAAGGCCTGCAGTGTTTTGATTTAAAAAAAAAATCATAACTTGATTTGCTAACTTGTACATTAGGATTTCCAATAATCTTAATGATAGGTCTCCAACCTATAAATAGGCCCCTCTCCTTCTTGTAAATAAGCTTCAATATCGCACATAGCACCCCAACACTCTATGCGTGAGGAGAGACTTAGGCGTAGCAACCACTTTGTGAGCTTCACTTTGGTGTGAGAGAAGCTTTCAAGCTACACATTGCAAGTGAGAGAGTGTGAGTTCAAAAATCTCAAAACCACTATTGTATATGTTCCTCCATCATCAATTAATCAAGGTTTGGTGCATCAAAGTCGTGATTCGATGGTCAAATCTGCATCCTTCCACTTGTGCTATACGGTTCGGTGAATTCAAGGTGACTTGTGTATTTTAAGTTTCTAACATCATTTGATCTTTTTTGAGAAAGTGTTTTATTGAGTTTTCATTGCCAATTTTGTGTCCATTGTAAGAGGGTATTGTAGTGAGAGGTCTCCCACACCCTAAGACAATGTGTGTGTGTGTGTGTGTGTGTGTGTGTTGGCAAGGTTTAACATTTATTAAGCATGAGTTAGTTTTGTACAAGCTCTACAATAGCATCATAACGAGCCATCTCCATTTGCAAGTCATAAACAAGGTATTATGCAAGTTATATTCCTCTCCATTAAGCATGAGTTAGTTTTGTACAAGCTCTACAATAGCATCATAACGAACCATCTCCATTTGCAAGTCATAAACAAGGTATTATGCAAGTTATATTCCTCTCCCTCTCTTCCCTTTGATCTAGCTCTCTCTACTCCATTTGGTGTGTGTGTTGGTGTGAGACTGCTTGTATGTGTTTTGTGGCGCATCTTCTTGGGTGTGAAAAAATCTCTCTTGCATCCTAATTCTTATACCATAACTAGGTGGTGCCCCTTCACTTGTTTGGATTTGGGTTTGTTGTTGTTCATTGCGTGTGGTTGCCCCAACCCCAATTGAGTCAAGGGGTGTTTAGAGGTCGCCTCTCTTGTTGCCCACCCTGGACCGCCTCAATTTTGGTACCCCCACTGAGGAGGGCTTCTGTATGTTGTTGTGAATGCTCCTTTAGAATATTCAAGTAATTTGCATGAATCAAGAGAGTTTGTATGATCCTTTCATTCCCATTGCAAGGAAAAAGGTACACATCATTTTTAGTACTGAGTTGAAATTTCAACATGTAATTTGTAGAATTTTATGTCCTCTTAGGTTAGCCAAGATAAACGCTTCAATAAATCCTTTTATATTGTCTCTCATAAAGTACAACCTTAGTATGGATGTCTATGTTTTTGTTTTGTTTCAAGAATTAGGTCATGCATAGACCATAAAAAATGGCCCAAGAATAGAGGGTTTTCCCTTCCATTTCACTCCACACATTAGAATAAATGTTGCAATTAGTAGAAAAAACCATTTTCATCAACGTATGGTGTTCATGTTTGGTGCTCAAAGAGTAAGAGAAATTCTCGCATCACCAAACCCTGTCATCCTGCCTCTTCTTGACTATCATAAATCATTTGATGTGCATATTTTTATTTTGTTGTAGAATAGATTGCAATTTACAAAGAAATTAGTGTAAATATTTTTAAGAAAGAAAAAAAGAAACAATTTGTTACCTAGAAACTATTTCAATGGAGGCCCAATGCCAAATGTCAAGATATCCTCTCTTTTTTGGAGAGATTGGCGAGGATGCCGAGCTATTTCTAGCAAATTTCAAATTGGCTTGCCGCATAAAAAGAGCGATAGGAGATAAGGAACGCTTAGAAATGTTTGAGGTAGTTCTGAGGAAGGATGCTAGCACTTGGTTTGACTCTCTATCTCAGAAGGTGAAAGAAAACTATAATGAATTCATTGATCATTTCAAGCAATACTTTTTTGACCCCCAAAACACTCAAAAATTATGACAAGACATCGTTTCTCACAAGCAAAAAGATTTAGACGACTACTACATGTATAGACAAGAGTTTCTACGTCTTTGGGATGTATGGGTGAGAAATGTTGCTAACGTTGGTGATGATGCAGAGTTTCTAAAGAAGGAGAGGTTTGTAGCCCATCTCTTTCCCACACTCAAGATAAAAGTTGAGACGGGTACACATGCTACCTTTGATGCAGTTGAAACTACAGTTTTTGAGAAGTATAGAAAACTCAAGTGCCTAATAGGAGAGGTTCCAATAGGGGTCACTCGGAGTAAAAACGGGACCAACGGGATTTTTATATTAAGCTTGATCTTTGTCGTTTTCTTTCCCTTTCCACACCATATGACAATCCTTTATGGCATGACTACACATACTCAAACGACTTGTAAAGCCCTTTTTGTGCTTTACCACTTGTTCTCACCGCACGGTGCGAGTAGGAGGTGTTGAAGGACTTAGGTCAAAGGACAATTGCACCGTTAAGGCCTCTTACATATTATTTTGTCAGCTCCTCTAGCCCCTTCAAAGCACTATCATCTCCTCATCTTTCCCATATTTTAAGTCCATTTCTCTCTATCCTATATACATCCTCAAGGCAACATATCCCCCTAGGGGCTCTCCACATTGGTCCAGTCTTCTCTCCCTCCTTTCCCATCCATATCTCCTGCACAATGTGATGAGTGATGCTTGTAGAGTTTGCCTCATGCCAATATTGCAATGTTTGGGTCTAAATTTTTCACTAGCCTTCACACAAGTAACCTCCTACATGACACGATAGGATATAGTTGCAGAGTCTGCCTAAGGCTTGTATCGTGTTGTTTCATTTTGCAGTTTGGTACCAATTTTGGTGCAAAGTCTCAAGTTTGGTACCAATATTTTCAACCAAAAGATGAGTCTTATAGTTAAGGTCGTGAAGAGATTTTAGAGGAGGGACAGGTCCCTACGGCCATGTGAGCCTCCTCCTTCCTATTCTTGGACTGCACCTCCTATTTTTAGCCTCTCATTTTGCATGTGAAATCACCCTGTGGGCTTGCCTTGAGCCCCAAGTCACACAGTTGCGGTGGCGCCACTGTGGGCACTGCCCCTTATTTAAAAGGTTTGGCACCTTTACGACACGCGGGCATGGTCCCCCTAGCAAGCTTTCATGTCATCGTCCACATCGCAAGCTACACACCCTGCGGCCACCGACGGACGCCCAATGCGCCACCAAAATAGTGCCGACTGGCAGTCACCATGCCCGTCGGGAGAGCAAGCTTTCTCTCTCACTTCGATACCACTGAAGGGTGATGCCTTAGGATATGTAGCCTTATGAAACCCCTTTTGAATTCACATGTGGGGCTTGTATCCGCCTTGTGGCACCCATTGGGATATTTCCCTCCAACCCTTCAAAAAGTTCAAAAATATTTTTATAAAACCCCCCATGCAACCCAAATTTTCTCCTGCTTGCCCTTGCCTGCCAACTGTCACCTAGCAATCCGCTTATCAAGCCACAAAACCCAGCTGCAAGCTCACTTGACTAGCTCCAAACTCATTTGACCTTGCCGCACTTCAAGATTCCCCGAGACCCCGAATAGAGGCCGGAAAAGTGCTAGATTTCATCTGCAATCAATCACGAACAATTGCACCCCAACTTCAAACTGCTATATCTTTCCGCTCCGAGCTTTGTTTGACAAGCAATCAACTCCTGGTATCTCCATACATCACATAGCACCTTCTCAAACTCTGTTGAGGCCCAAAATTTTCCAAATTGCACGACTTCCCATGCGGTGAGGTGGGCACCAACCTAGCCCCCAACAAAACTTCAATTGGCCAAAACCTGCAATCCATAGCTCTGATCTGCAATCAAAAAATATGGGTATGCTTTATGATTTGAGCACTACACGTCCATACACTGGCATTACCTTGGGCCATGTGTCCCTAGCTGCCCTATCCAGCAAGAATCTGCAATGCACTACACCTTCAAACTCAAATACCTTGGGCTTCGTAGCTCGGTTTGAGGAGCGGTCTGGACCTTCTCCTTCAACACTTCAAGCTCTACACATCCAGACCAAAAACTAGCACCTTGATCCACTTCATCTGCCACCCTGCCAGGCCCTATCTAGAGCCTATTTGGACTAGAAAACCTCATAAATCATACATCTTTGCTACCACTTGCCTGCACAAGCTCTTCCCATCTGCTCTAGCCCTCTTCCATGCATCCATAAGCATACACATCAGTGCTCGTGCCCTCTCCTAGGGTCGACATACGCTTAAAGGTTTTTACTTGCCGTTCAAAATAATCACTAGCACATACCGGAGGATGTGTAAGTTTAGAGGGGGTGGTTGTCATGTTGCTTTGTGGGCATGAGGTGAAAGATGAGTATCTACCTGCATTTTCAAGGTTTTGCCAAACTTATGATTTAGGCTAGATTCAGGTATGACATCAGGAGATGATTGGAATGTATGCTAATTGTGGTTTTGAGGCCATCAAATGAGGTTTTTTCATGCAGAGACTGAGGTGCAATGATGATTATCATAAAGTGGTTTTATAGAACAACACTGTAGTGCTCAAAGTGATTTACAAACTGGTCTAGACGACTCATCAAAACGGAGCTCAGAGAGAAAGTTATTGTAGTTCAAAGCTAGAAGTGGTTGTAGATCTGAGACAGACAAGGCAGATGGGAATAGGTGGTAAAAGGTGGTTTGAAGTGACAGATGCATAAAGATTAAAGTATGGATCATGTTGGTATTTTTAGATTGCAAATCAAAATTCTAGATTACAAGTTATGGCGAATCAAAGATCTGTCGATGAGGTCCAATTCTGTGCCAATTTGGCAGCATGGGGAGTCATGTCATTTGAAGATTTTTTTTTGGTTGGCTGAGGTTCCAACATGTAGAATGCATCATGTTGAGTTGAAAAGAATTGAGGGCTCAACAATCAAAGATGTGATGGTCGAGATATCCCAGTTTAGAGTTCGGCGGCAGTTGTCGACAAAGTGGTCCCATATTTTTTTTTCACTTTTGCTAGCCTTTCTTGCTGGGCCTGATAGGGTTTAACTGGGGTGAGAACAATGGGCATTGGATTTTGGGTCGGCAACGCATAGTGGCACTTTATGATGCAGGTAGGGGAGTCTTGAGTGGCAACGGGAAAGCTTTGAAATTTGGGGGCAAAGTTTGTCTTCAAAAGGATTTTTTCCTTGGGATTTTTTAGGGGCCCTTGGGAGGCTTGGCAGCCCTGGAGCCAATGTCGCATTAGGAAAACCCACATGCAATGAAACGAGCTCACATTTCAAGATACTTAGGCTGTGCCATGACCTCCATTTGAGGTGTGAGTTGAGTGAGAATATGATCTCTCAAGATTAGTCATGGTGGCTACTGTGTGCAACCTTGCTGGCGACCCTTTGGGTGGTGCTCGCATGATGCTCGGCATTGTTTTGCAAGATTTGGTGGCTTTGTCCTGTTTGTGCAGCATTGGATGTCATGCAAGTGCGTACATGGCACAATGCCTGAAAGGTCTTGGTCCCATAAAGCCCATTGAGGCACAAGTTATTGAAGTAAAGACCCCCCCCCCCCCCCCCCCCCCCCCCACACACACACACACACACACACAAGTGATATCGCTCTAGTGGTAGGGGAAAAGGGAGGGGTCATGTGAAGGGAGGGAGGGGAAGAGAGAGAGAGAGAAGGGGTAGTTGGACAGTCAAAGCCAAAAAAAATGGAGCCAAGGGGAGGTCCAAAATGGAAATTCCGAAGGCCATTGAAGGGCATTTCCAAAACACATGGTCTTTTGAGATCTTTCCATAATTGGTACCCCTTTTTTGGTCTTGTATACCTTGGTAGGATCAAATACATGTGATGCCCAAGGTGTGCATGGTGTGCCCATCAATGTACTATCTACTAAAGAGAGAGGTGGACACTGTCTTGGAGGTGTGGACTAATCGGTAGCACCACCACCACAACAATCACTGCCACCACTTGAACGACGACCTCTGCCATTGCGTCGTCTCAAAGAGGAGCAAGAAAGTATAGTCTTTGGTGTACAGCGACCAATCCGTGTAGCTAGAATGTTGGTTTGAGATGTGATGCCACCAGTCAATGTGACTAGAATGCAAGTTTGAGGGGTGGAAGCAGTTGTAGATGGTACAGAAGGACATGTTGTCCAAAATTGTTGTGCCATCCCTCACTACTCTGGTGAAAACTATGAGAAGAAAGTCCACATCTGCTTTGATGACATGCCGGCTCGAGTAATTGGGAAACTGAAACTCGAAGAGTATGGCTCCTCATCATCAGCCATGGCTGCAAAAACTAATTTGAGAACTTATATACAATATGCTAGTTCACTTAACCACAAATAAACATTTCAATCAACAGAATTCACTGTTGGATAGTAATAAAACCCATTAATAAAAAAATAGACATTACAAGAGAGTTTCTAATAAGAATCATTAGTCAATATCTCATCTTCTATGAGATCTGATGCTCCAAACACATCTATCTCTATGTGAACTTCTGCATCTTCATCATCAAACTCCATGGCTCCATCCATCTTTGCATTTATCTCAATATCTAATCGCTCATCTTTAGGTTCACACATAAGCTCAAGAATAGCACCGACTTCAAGCTCAGGCTCATCATCTTGATTATCACCAATCTGTGCATAGAGCTCATGTGTCTCTTCATTCTCAACCTCCAATCCTTTTCAGACTTGTTTACTCTGTGGAGAAACTTGGACGACAAAGAGACAATACGGTTCTTCTTCGTCATTTTCATTCCACAATGGATCTATAATAAACAAAACCTGTTCACAATACTGTGGAAGAACAAATAAATCTGATCATCTATCCACACCCGCCTAGAGTTGATTTGAATTAGTCCACTCCTATCTTTGCACACAATTGCATTGGGACCACTAGTAGTAACCTTGAACCACTTTACATCAAAAAATGAAAATATCAAAATTTTTGAAGCTCATTTTCAAGATTTCTTCGATATAGCCAAAGTATTCAAGTTGGCGAATCTGTGTATTGTCATCCCTAGCACTACTCCAACGTTTTTGAACAAATCTTGCTCCAAAACTAGTGTTGAAGGTGACCCTTCATTTGTCTATCCATTGAGCTCTAAAGTATCACCCATGTGACCACAAAGCTCCACGCTTGTGATACTAGTGGCACATAAAACAATTTCAGACTCACATTGCATATATTTTCATGTTGGTAAAAAAAAAGTAGGTACAATACATACATGCCAATTGCATCCTCTGGGCATCTCCTCTTCCTCTTCAGTGATCAATAATCCATTTTTCTTTGCCTCTTAGATTGTTGCATCAAGCCTGCATCCAGTAGAAAAGTCTGGCATTTTTTGTAGGTGATCTAGAAAGGGAAGATTCCTACTGATACAATTGCACTTAAATTGCATCCAATCAGCCAAATGTTATTGCTCCTCCACTTTGTATTTCTCAATCCACTTTTGCATGACTCTCAAGTTGAGAAGACAAAATCTCATAAGCTTTTCACGTATTTGACATCCATCTTCCTCGTAATGCCCTATTCTTATGGCTCCTCCCTGATTACCTTGGTGTTTGTTTCAGACATCTAAAATCTTGGCATCCCTAGATCAATTGAACCCAAGAACTTACTAATAAAAACAAGAAACTCTTGCACAAACCGTCCTTTTTCTATGCTACCCTCAGGACGATCCCTTTGATGAACGAACCCTTTTAACATCTTCATGAACCTATCCAAGAAGAACATTCACCTATAATGGACCGTTCCAACTACTACAACTTCATCAACCACATGCACAAGTAAATGCATTTGGATGGTCAGAATTTTTGTTGGAAAATATTTTCCCACCATACACACTGTCTCTCTAGCATTTAAGCAAGCTGCATCTATGTTGTCTCTTCTTATCTCTTTTGTGACATCCAATGCACTAACTCACTAATCTTTTAAATTATGTTTTTAATGCCATTTCCCAGGCAATCTTTGATGGCAATTGGTAATATAAATTGTAAAAATGTGTGCCAATCATGAGACTTCATACCATTTAGTTTGTCATCTTTAATAAAAGCATTTTTCAAGCACCGCATGCTCCCCGTAAAATTTTTGAGTGTAGATACGACCCTCTTCACTTGGTTCTCCTTTGTCTTTCTCAAAACCCATGGAAATTTTGGATACACATTTTGGGTTAAGTTGAGGACACATGTTTGCATTCATCCCATAGATTGCAAATTGTCTCTTTGTGCCTTGCTATCCCTTTTTCCAGTAATTGTCTTCTAGAGGATCTCCCCCACATTTTAAAAAATACGCATTGGGTCAAGCAAATGATAGATAAGCCAACCTAGGTGGCATAATCTCTCTTGATTCTTGCCACATGTCCTTCCAGTCAATCACCTTCAATGGGTGCATGTTGTGTTTGTATATATTTGGTCCACGTAGTAGCTCATGAACTTCTTGTAAAAATTTTCCATGATCCTTGTAAGTAAGTGTTGCCCAAATAATCTGAGCGATGAATCCAATTCAAGGACCACATAGCAGATGTGCATGGTTCCCCAAGTAGCTCAAACCTTGAAACAAAAAAGAAGAAACAAAAAAGGATCAAGCATTTAACAGACACCACCTACATAATGCATATAGATAGGGGTTTCAAAGTACTTATTTGAACACTCACCAAAGCCTGGCCAATTGTGCATGGTCCACATCAAAATTCCCTGCACAGGGACATGTCGTCGACTAACCGGTTGGTACATGTCAAGCACATCAATCCTTGTCCACAAGATCTAGAGATTTTCTATAAGTGGTGCCAAATAAACATCATGGATCCATGCTCTTTACCTTGTGTTTTCTTGGAACAATCAATCCCTGTCCACAATATCTGGAGATTTTCTATAAGTGGTGTCAAATACATATCCATGTTATTTACCTTGCACTTTTGTGGAACAATCAGTGACAATAGAAGATGGCCCTTCTCGATAGCCAACCATGGTGGAAGATTATAGTTCACCAAGTAAATAGGCCATGTGCTCCATGAGGGACTCCAAATTCCAAATGGGTTTACTCCGTCCATTGCCAAACCAAAATAAACACAATGAGGTTCTTCTTTAAATGCAGACCTTGAGGGGTTCATCGTTCAGTAACCCCCTATATAACGTGTGTTCATGTGGTATTTAAAGAAACCTTCTTTTAACATGTTTGAATGAATAAAATGACCCCATTTTTAAGGTTTTTTTTCCAAATTTGAATATAGAACCCCCTTAATTTAATGTATCTTTGTTAAATTGCCTAACATTTTTTTAGTTTAAAACCCCTTCTATTGAACTCACATTATACATTAACTTGATTACATAGTGCACCCCCTGAGTGCAGGCCATCATTCCTCTATGTGCTTCCATTCAAGAGAATTAACAGGCACCCACATCACCTCATCTGTAGATCTAATTTTTGAATGCCATGTCATCAAAGTTGCTATAGATTTGCAGTTGAACATACTCTTTATCCTTGGAATGATTAGAAAGTGTCATAAAATCTTTGCAGGGACAAATTTTCCTAAGGGTCCTCTCTATACCTATTTGATCCGCATTTGGGACATTGTTACAAATACTCGTACTCATTTTGATCACACAATCATTAGGACATGCATAAATTTTACTCTAATCCATTCCCAAGTTTGTAAGCAGCTATTTGTGGTGGGTCGGGCTAGGGGCATGTGATTGCCTTCTAGCAAAAATCTACTAATTGAGCAATCCATCAGAACCATTTAAGCAAGTTAAACAAGAACTTCGGCTTGAGTGGTAAATTAGTATGGCATATTTATATTTACCTAAAAATCTTTGTAACACTCATGTTAGACCATCCATAAATAGATTGTAGGCTAAACATTTCCAAAGTTGTACGAAGTACAAAAGTTTTAGCGTCGCTATAAAGCGGCATGCAGACAAGCCTTTTCTTCATCTCTCCTTCATCTTCGTTATTCTCATGTTGTTTTTGTGGATGGCATGATTGAGGTTGAGAGGCAGTGTTGCCTTGAGTGCTAATTCTTTCTCCACCTTGGATTTCAATGATGGGGTCCATGTCAAAGAATACATCCAACATCTCAACTTCTTGAAAAGTAGCATCAATGGGGTAGACTCCACTGGTAGTGTTTTATTTGATGTTTTCCTCCTTTGTTGAGTCCGTATTGAGATTGGAGCGATATTGATATCCAATATTTGACCTATTCTCTCTTGACCATGAGACTGATAGCGTAGATCTTGTAGCTTCTCTATGACCGTTGTTGTGTATATGTATGGTTAAGTTTGGATTATGCTTATGGCTACGTCAGTTTAGATTATGGTTATGTCAGTTTAGATGATGGTTATGTATAAAGTTATGGTTATGGTTTTAAAATTCGGTTATGGTTATGGTTTGAATTTATGGTTATGGTTTCTAGAGAGAGAGAGAGAGAGAGAGAGAGAGAGAGAGAGTTGGTGTGGCTGTGACGAACCTTAAATCCACAAGTAGAGAGAGAGAGAGACGGTTGTCGATATTGTTTTAAAATTCAATTACGGCTATGTTTTGCGATCTACACGATGGTTATGGTTTGCAAGCATTGATATGTTTGTGTTTTCTGGATCTCTTCATGGTCAATATGTTATCACATATCTGTGGACTTTTCACACAAAACAACGTTGGAGTGTGGCTGATTTTGCACTCTCTCTTTTGAGCAGAGAGGACTAGTTTTGGTGCTACATTACATGTAGCACGAGATGATAGTCCTCTTTGCCCAAAAATATTTTGCAGGTTTTGTGTTGATAATACCGATACAATGATACCAATGCCCATACTTACATCCATATTGACACCCGAATTATTTTAAACTAGTTTCTCTTTATCTGTATAGGCAACGATATTCGTGCAATGTGTGGTAGTGATGAAAAGCAAATAAAAAATAGTCAATTACTTTTTGATGGCTTTTAAATCAAAACACATTAAAAACAATTGTTAATTTATTGTAAATTACTTTTGATATAGAATTTGATAAATGTGTCTTGATGAGAATCTCTAGAATACTCCAAAACCTTAAGAAAAACTTTTCAAACATTAAATTAATTTTTGAATAAAAAATTATAACGGTTTTATGTTCTATTGAATTGCAAATTTTTCCTGCATTTGTGCTGCTTGAAGCTACGAGAGGCCAAAAAAAGTCCTTATTTTGTGAAGAAAAAACAACCATTCCCTGATGCCATATTGTTGAAAAAATATAAGAAGAGAAGAACAAAGAGATGATATGCAGAGAGTGCAACCTCAAAGTGTGTAAATATACTCACACTACATATATATATATATATATATATATATATATATATATATATATATATATATATAGAAACTTTATGTATAGCTCATGGGAGAGTATCCACACTTGAATCAAAATAAATTAGAATGTGAAAGTTTTCTTTTAATGGAATTGAACAATGTCTAAGAGATCAAGCATTTCCAAGCACAACATGTTTCTTCAATAGCCCCTAAATAGCAATCTCATTGTGTATTTTGTCATCCATAAAAGGTCTTATGCAAGGCTACATGCCTACTACAATATGTAGGCATAGGTGATTGCATTTGGAGAGAGGCCATATCTTCAGAGCTCGTCAGAATAGCTCAAAGCTACAACCATATTGGACACTTCTTGCAATCACAAGTCTAGAGCTTCCTTGGCAGAGCCATGCTGGGCATATCCTATAAACAATGCATTCTCAAGAGACTAATCATCAAGAATTTGATGTTCTTTCATGTGGGAATTACATTTTGCATACATATAGACCATAAAAAATCATTTCCAAGAACACACCATGTTTCTCCAATAGCCCGTTACTAGCAATGCCATAAGGAATTCTCTCAGCCATATAAAAGTCTTGTGTGAGGCCAAAGATCTTTAAGGTGCAAGCATATGCGATTACATTTGGCAAAT
Organism: Adiantum capillus-veneris; assembly: GCF_014529385.1. Taxonomy (NCBI): domain Eukaryota; kingdom Viridiplantae; phylum Streptophyta; class Polypodiopsida; order Polypodiales; family Pteridaceae; genus Adiantum; species Adiantum capillus-veneris. The sequence continues at coordinate 6,744,926 of NC_140940.1, read as the reverse complement.
GGCCATATGGTTTAAAAAGCCCAAAGCCACATCAATGTTCTATAATCAACCTAGAGATGACAATTTGAAGAAAATGCTCATCAAGAACCTTTGTACTTTTGTACGACACCACATTTGACATACATATCAACCAAAGCATTGACTAGCACAACATGTTTCTACAATAGCTCTTGATCTCAACATGAATTCTCTCACATATGTGAAGGTATTACAAAAGGCCACATGCCTTTACGGTGTAAGGAAAGGTGACTATATATAGAGAAAGGCCATCCCTTTAGAGATAGCCTAGATCTTCCTTACTGCAATGCAAATTCCACAATCAGTGCATTGCAAAGAGACAACGTTTCAGACAAAAATATCAACAAATTTGATCATGTTCTTCCTTTAAGGACTCTACATATATTTGTTGTCGATATATACTAAATCATTTTCAAGCACAACTTGTTTCTCCAACAGACCCTATCTAGCAATCTAGCAGTTTAATAGTGGTGTCTATCACCCAAGTCCCTCTCTAGCAATCTCATAATTCTTTCTAGCATCCATATACTTGAAGGTCTCTCTCTCTCTCTCTCTCTCTCTCTCTCTCTCTCTCTCTCTCTCTCTCTCTCTCTCTCTCTCTCTCTCTCTCTCTCTATCTATTTATTTTCATAGAAGAATTTGAAGTTTTTTTAATCGACAATAAGGCAATTCAAATCCTGATTAGGACCATGCAAATCCAAATTCATACCATCCGAGTGCTTAGTGTAGCGTGTCGCCACAATTGAACATCATTTCAAAATCTATCATCGCCTAGATTCATATGAAAGAATCTGAAATGTTTTATCGATAACACGATAATTCAAATATTAATTAGCACCATGCAAATAATGTTTCTCTTCACGAGAAATCTATGTTCTCAACTTTGAAAACGAGCCTATTTCGCTCTTTCTATGTTACCAGGTTCTTGATTCATACGGATCAAGTGGGTCACCATAGCTATCGACTCCCAAGCATGGCACCTGCAGGACTCATGACTCTCAACGAGGAGGGCAACGTTTGGGAAAGAGGGGAGAGGGGAGGGAATCGTTTTAGATTCGAGCTATTAGAAATGAAAAAGAGTGAGTAGAGTAGAGGGTACCAGCTGGCGTAAAATCAGAAAATGGCTCATTAGAAGAGAATATCCCCTTGGCATGGGATCACAGAGAAGGTGGCGCACAGGGGGGAGCAGACACTCAAAGAGGAGGTGGGATAGGAGGGGATGGGCAGAGCCGACGCAGCCTGCTGCATGCAGAGCCGAGGACAGTTTTTTTTGTAATTAAAAGTTAGCTATGTGTGGGCGAGCTGGTGGACAGAGCAGGGGCATTGATCACAAAACAAGCAATGGCTTCAACACATGGCATACCTTCTTAACAAATCGCATGATACCAATGAGCTATTTAGATGAGGTGATAGGCAAAGTATGTCCTCCAAACGCCTTTGTGCAAAAGTAAACAAGGGATACAAGTAGTGGCTCATAGACAATGGGTAAGGTGAGAGGGAAATTTTAAATCACTACAGAAAATGTCAAGAGTGTCATGCCAAACAACATTACCCCCTTCCTATCAATGTTGTGCAGTACTTCCCTCTCTTGCTACGGCTAGAGGTATCAATGGAGCAGTGGGTGGAGCTTCATGCTAGCATGACCTCCTTGCCCAACACTTCTCCAACCCTATGATCACCAAGCTTGCTTCAGAGAAGAAGGGCAACTCCTACAAGTTGAGGACTACAACATCATTGCCGGCTGCATGTCTCTATTTTAAATCTTAGCAAACCTACTTTTCTCGTGATGCCACTGCCGCCTCCACCATAGCCAGACACCTCCACCAAGTTCACGGTCCGCAGGTCAAGCAGGGCAAGAGGAGGAGGACCAAGAGGATGGAGGGGCTATCGACCAATTAGCTAGTGGGTTGAACATAGGGCACCAGTCAGGCGGCAAGGCCACAGTAGTTGACCACGAACGGTAGCAGGCGAGGTAGGCACGATAGACACCCCCACCCCCCGCTTCAGTACTCTCCTCTTTGATTGCTTGCACGCCAGCCTACCCACCGCCCCCTCCTCTCCTCCTCATCCCCCTACAGACCTAACCAGCCTCCTGCTCGGCATTTGCCAAAAGACCTAAGAGCGATTCCATTTGCCACCCAAACAAAGAAAAGAAGAGAAAGTTTGCCATACAGGTTTTGGCCAAGGCTCGTGGCATACACGTCTGCATGTTCACCTCGACGTGTGTTCAAATGATAGATTGATCATAGGCTCGAGTGTTAGGGAAAAACCATTTTTCTAAACATACAAAATTTAATTTTCTTGAGTTTGTCAAGTGAAAATTTAAAAAAGTAAGGCTATTTTCTCATATTTTTACACTATTTTGGGGTGGGATTTCTCCTTTAGCACTTTCCTCAACCAAAAAGTTTTAAACAAAAAACAGCACGAGCTGAGACATGAAGGGATATTTGCAGCCCTCGCCCATCACAAGAAGGCAGCAGATACACATCGTAGAAGACCTTTTCACAAGTCTCGACCTCAAGGCTTTCACGACTATTGTGGAGTCATTTCTGAGTGACCTATAGCCGCTTACTATCAAAATCTTTTTGTTCCACATTCTTAAGTTTTTCAATATGTGATTGACACACACGTTGCCCAATATTGCACTTTTTGACATGTTCAATCGCTTGTCTGTAGCACGGGCCTAAGATAAAGCTCTATCATTTTGTAATGTAGGCCCATATCACACCAAGGAAGCGAACACAACTGACCTAGCAGAGCTTGGGTAGCACTTAGAAAAGGTTTATGTGTTGAGCTTTTGAGCCTTTGTCACAGCAAGGATGAATAAGTGTGTGTATCAAATAGGAGTTAGAGCGCTCAGCAAATTAGGATTGAGAAAAGAAGGTTAAGTTAGGCTTGGATGGAGCTAGGAACTCTTAACCCCTTAGACAAACTTTGTGGTTTCATCCCCATGGTTTTCTCCACGGAGAGCATTAGACACTAGCATTAAGCTCCTTTCGTGTATTCCTTGTTGGGGGTAGTAACTTGGCTCTCCATGATGTGTTGCTAAATGGGGTTACAAGCTCCTCTGCACTGTTGGTAATGGCATGAGTCTCCCTAAACCTCAACAGCTCCAGGGTCTTGTTCCTCTGTCACAAGGCTCTAACCTTAGTCAAAGGGGAGTCAAGGTTCCCTCTACAGACTGACACATAATAATAACATGCAAATTGTGTTGGTGTGGTGGAGTGCTTCCCCCCACCTCATATGCTAATGCTTTGCTATCAGGACTAGGAATTCACAGATGTAATTTTTTGGTGAGCATTTTTTGACATATGCTTTTTTGGAATCCGGCGAGCAAATTCCAAGAAGATTCTTTCTCCCTTCTCAACTTTATTCTCTCTCTTGATCCTCCGCCGGTCTCTCTGTCTCTCTCTGTCTCTCTCTCTCTCTCTCTCTCTCTCTCTATCAAACATTGATCATTTATAAATCTCTCTGTGTCACTATACTCTCACTCATACATGCAACTTGTCTTCTCAAATGTTGTGATATATGTTGGGCAACAAGATTGACCACCGAAGTGATACTTGTGTCCTTCTATTTTGTCACACTTGTTAGTACTCATACACATGTAGCAAATCAATTTCAACAGTTTACACTTTATAATTATGAAATTTAATTTTGAACAACATTTAAAGGCTGCAATAAAGACACCACAGACTGTTATTAAAAGGGTTTTTACCAATATACGTGCATTCTCAACCATTGTGAGAAGGGCTTCTCTTGCGTCGAATAGATGCTTCCACTAACAGCACATCACCCTTGGCCAATATATCGATCAGGTGACATTTTCTACAATTTATCATTGGATTATAACATTCTTAATAACTTAAGGGAAACAAATAGTGCTTTCAAACGTACATAGTACCTAGTCCAAAGGACTAATCGGTGCCTGTGCAACCTTGGAGACTCTGAAGGGGGTCATTTTTCAACCCTTCTCTTCCCATCCCACAAAAGAGATGAATTTTTTGAAAACATCTATTCCATTTTGGGTGTTGGCTATGATTGTTATCTCTAGTCCCTTTTGCACAAAAAAATTCTTGGTCTCTTTCACAGCCAAATCATAGCTTGCCTTGTAATCATCCTCGTGTATGTGGTACACTCTACTCCCCTTCACTAGTAAATTTTGTGTTTTCAATTGATACATTGCATCAAAATCTTCTTGCAATACAAATCGCCAAATTAAACTCGTTTCTCATGCGCTTATCTAATGCATGTTTATTATAAATTTATAATTACCTTCCACAATAGTTGTGTAGCAAAGACATAGGGAGTCTAAGCCATTTTGAATGGTTCATTGCCGTCCCACAAAGTGTCCAATAAATTTTTACCCTATCTTCTTCAATGAATTTGTCTAATAAGGACTGTGGGTGCTAATTTTTACATCACAAATATGTTGTGTGCAATGGTGTAAGGCACATGGACTCGCGTCACCCTAGTTTTAAATGAAACATTATATTAACAATTGATAATATCAAGTGCACCAATAGAAGCGTGAAGAAACTTACTTGTTGATCATGCCAAGCACCAAGAGAAATTTTTCACCTCCGCAAGGTCGCACTTCAAACTCGTTCACTCAACCTTTGGTGTAGATAATTCATCCAACCTCTCCCGCAATGCCCAATCTTTCCATGCATAGAGCTGGTGGTTGCCTTCCCAAACAATGAATATTTTCTCCTCCATGTGAGAGAGCTTGGAAATGTCTCTAATTTGGTCATCAAATGTGACCAACATCACTAAATCTCTCCCATAAGTGCCATGCCTATCGAATGGTATAGGATGTTGTCCAAGAAAAGCTTCACAACAATGAAGCTAGCCATTGTGGGCTGGTAATCTCTTTCGGCTATAGAGGTCATTAGTTCAGTCACATAATCATCATTTGTTCTAATGGCCGTATTGGCCAAAGGGTGGCAAAGGGAGATGCGAGGCAACAAGTGATTGTATGGCACAACATGTGCATCAATCCAACCCGATGAGATGTGGCTATCAACCACAAATCCAAGGAAATCGGTAAGAGGATCATTACTTGTGTTTTCTGCAAGGATGGTCGTCGTCGTGGCTGCACTTGTCGAAGAAGGCACTTGCATCATCATCAAAACGGACCGTCCAACCACAAAACCACTTTCTTGAGTGGTGTGCAAAGGATTTTCTTCTTGGGTGATTTGAATCGTCATTTCTTCTTGGCGTCCACATCTTTCTACCATTTTCTTGTTAAAATTGACATCTTGTTTGTTATTTAGGGTGCTTATGTCTTTCAAAGAAATGATGAAAGGTGAAAGTAATATGAGAGGTTTGAAGGTGTGGGAAGAAGGTTTAAGAGAAATGAAATAAAAGAGAGTGGGAGAAGAAGGTTTTTAAAGGTATAAAGGGATGAAATAAAAAAACTTTGCATTTCTAAAAGATAGAGATCACTAATGCTTAAGGAAGACTAGAACTATGAGGAAAAATAAAGAGTAAAAGAGTAAGCTTTTACACACATTTGAAAGGGGAGGGGGGGGGATGTTTTGGTCAGCATAGGGGGTGCGTACAGGGGACAGGTGGTGGTGGGCACGAGAAAGAGCGGGTCTCAAGGAGGGACGAGTGAGAAGGGGTGGTGTGGAGGGGATAGAAGGGGGCGTGCACAAAAAAAGGTGGGGTGTAGGAGACATGTGGGGATCCACACGGGAATGGACAGGGTGGGGCACATGGTCGCAAGGGCAGCGGGGCGTAGCTTGGCAGGGCGACAGGGGGAAGGGGGGAAATAGAGTAAAGATGACAGAGGGAAGGGTGACGGCGACAGGGGGCAGTGCAACTTCCACATGACCTCAGGTGATCTCCAGTCCATGTGGACTTGCAAGTGGACCCCGCAGTACCCACCTGTCCCCTGCGCCCCCTCGTTGCCCCGCTGGACTTCCCTTCCCCTTCACTACAAGAGGTACTTCACATTAGCTACGCTTGCAGTGCGACGCTTAAAAGTGAAAATCCAGGGCGTCGCTAGATTATTTGTATCTTAGCGACACTCATAGCGACGCCGACGACATGATAAAAATAAACCAAGAGCGCCTGAAAACTCAGATGTCAGATCTGAGTTTTTGGTGCTCAAGCAAGAAAAGATGACACGCGCTCTCCCTCTCTCTCTCTTTCTTCTCCACACACACACACATACATGAGGAGAGGAAGGAGAGCCAGGTATGATCCTTCCCTCTCCTCTCTCTCATGTTCCCTTCCCCTCTTTCTCTCTCTCTCCCTCTCCCTCTCACACACACACACATACACATTGTGTTTTTGTGTGTGTGTGTGTGTGTGTGTGTGAGAGAGAGAGAGCACATGCATAAACAAAAAACACACACACACACATGCATAAACAAAGAATGCATACACACAAACATTGAGAGAGAAAAAAAAGAGAGAGAGAGAGAGAGAGAGAGAGAGAGAGAGAGAGAGAGAGAGAGAAAAGAGAATAAGAAGAAGAAGAAGAAGAGAGTTTTAACATCATAGGAAACTATCCAAAGAGACCTTAAAGATCTAGCCGACGAGGAGTTGAACTCAAGACCTGTTATTCAGGAGGGAAATGGAATAACCAGTCTACCACACTTGGGTGATAGAAAGGTTACACCATTTTCCTCTTTTTATTGGCACGTGCGCACACACACACACACACCTCCAAGAAGAAGAGAGTTTTAACATCGTAGGAAACTATCCCAAGAGACCTTAAAGATCTAGCCGATGAGGAGTTGAACTCAAGACCTGTTATTCAGGAGGGAAATGGAATAACCTGTCTACCACACTTGGGTGATAGAAAGGTTACACCATTTTCCTCTTTTTATTGGCGCGCACACACACACACACACACCTCCGAGAAGAAGAGAGTTTTAACGTCGTAGGAAACTATCCCAAGAGACCTTAAAGATCTAGCCGATGAGGAGTTGAACTCAAGACCTATTATTCAGGAGGGAAATGGAATAACCAGTCTACCACACTTGGATGATAGAAAGGTTACACCATTTTCCTCTTTTTATTGGCACGCACACACACACACACACACACACATACACCTCCGAGAAGAAGAGAGTTTTAACCTTGTAGGAAACTATTCCAAGAGACCTTAAAGATCTAGCCGACGAGGAGTTGAACTCAAGACCTGTTGAACAAAGAGAAAGAGAGAGAGAATAAAAAACCAAAGAGAGAGAGAGAGGGGGAAAAGACGAAAGAGAGAGGTAAGGGGAGAAAATAAAGAGAGAAAGAGATTATGTTAAGATTTTAATTAAATTATGTTAGATTACATTTAGAATTATGTTTATGTCGAGTTTAAAATTAGGTTAGATTTAGATTTATGTTAGATAAGATTTATGTTTATTTAAGTTAGATTAGATTAGATTTAGGTTTATTTTGAGTTAAATTTACATTAAATTAGATTTAGGTTTATTTACATTAGATTTAGATTTACGTTAGATTAAATTAGATTTAGGTTTATTTTGAGTTTAAGATTAAATTAGATCTAGATTTATGTTCGATGGACCATGCGGACCAGCAATTCCACCTGCATGTTTGACTGCTGCACAGAGAGAGAGAGAGAGAGAGAGAGAGAGAGAGAGAGAGAGAGAGAGAGAGAGAGAGAGAGAGAGAGAGAGAGAGCAAGCGAGAGCACATGCGCACGAGAGAAAACGACGAATTTGTAATTTAAAATCGTGTTATGAAGTGAGGCCCATTCACATCTACGCAGCTAGTAGCCCCATTGGTAAGTCTTTTACCCTTCAATGGAGCGAATCACCACATGTCACATAGGTTAGATTTAAGATTAGATTTTGGATTGAGTTTTTATATTAGAGTCTACCTTTGAGGTTACGGTAAAAAAAATAGAGCTAGACGAACGTTGATACCTCTCTTCCTCTCTACGGATGCGACCTTAAGTTGGAAAACTTTCAACGGCATGATACTTTGATTGGAGGCCAACATGTAATGTGTTAAGTAATCCCTCGAACAAAGATCTACTGTGAAAAGATGTTAAGATGCTATGAAATTCTACAGCTAGACAAGAGGCAAAGGGGTTTTGTCCACTACATGCACTACCATGTAGACACGGGTGTGTAGATTTCTTGTACCCACAAATATAGGCATTGACCAATAAAGACGAGATTATAATCCGGTGGTTCTGATCTCCGTGCACCTCTAGACCGAGGTGTGCGGGGATTGGACATGACTAGAGAATGTAAGGTAGTTTATAGTATGAACAAAGAGAGAGATAGAGAGAGAGAGAGAGAGAGAGAGAGAGAGATAAAAGACGGAGAATTCCAATAGAAGATTAAATTTGTTGTCTAGGTTATAAGGTTTCTACCCTCATTATGAGTAGTGATGAGGATGTGGGGCCGTCCAACCGAAACACCTATCTCTCAACGACGATCTTATGTCCTTGTAATCAATGCAAGAATGCTGTGCGACGGACAAGCCGCGTTTCTTTGTAGCACATTTGCAAATTTGGCGAGTTCGATCCATCTATTATAGATCGAGTTGCTGCTAATTATAACTCGTTGGACTCTGACGCTGGCCAACAGGCAGCAATCTTGCAACCCAATAGACGTGTTCGCAGGTGCTTTGGTCAAGCAGCGTATGTGAGGCCACAAGATGTAGCCTCTCACAGCTCAGGGGATGATCATGCAGAGCACATTCCCAACGAGGCAATATTTGAGCCTGAGATCGATGAAATGATCGAGACGATCATGGATTCAGAAAGTCTTATCTATGATGATATGAAAAGTAAAGCCAATACGCCATTGTATGATGGAGCATGTGTGTTTAGATTGAAGGCACTCCTGGTTCTTCTCAACATGCAGATAAAGTTTGGATGGAGTGGCACTAGCGTCACAACGCTTTTCAGGTGATCTCTTACAATGTGTTTACTTTAATAAAAACTTGTAGATGTATAATGATCTGATAGATTTTTATACAATTATACCGTATTTTTTGGGTTGTGTAGATTGCTCAAAGAGCACATACTGCCAATTGATGATGTGATGCTAGATTCTAGAGAGGAAGCAAGAAAGATCTTTCGAAACTTGGGGATGGATTACAAATCGATCCACGCTTGTCCTAACGACTGCATCCTTTTCAGAGGGGAATACATAGACATGGAGAAGTGTCTGAAATGTGTTTCTGAGAGATATCGAGTAGATCTCCACGGAACAAAAATTCCACAAAAGGTTTTGCGAAATTTTTCTCTGCTTCCTTGCATCAAGCATTTCTTTGAATGTAAGTCCATGGACGCCCTGGCATTATGGCATGAGGAGAATAAATCTTCAGATGGTGTGCTACGGATTCTTGCAGATTGTACAGCATGGAAACATATCGATGAAACATGGTCGGATTTTTCCAAGGAAGCTTGAAATTTGCACCTAGGCCTCTGGCTATGGATGGCGTAAATCCATTTGGTCAAAGATCAATATCTTACAGTGTATGGTGTAAAGAATGAGGATGCAAGAGAGATACACAAGACAAGCACAAAGCACACAGAGATGGAAAGCTTCTTCTTCTTCTTCACAGAAAAGAGAGTACAAAATGACTTAGTGCTAAAGCTAAAAAGTAGCACATATGTACATGCGGTCACTAAGTGTGAACTCGCTAGAAGCGTACTAGGCTGGCACTATAAGTGTAGTCCAGCTGTAGAATCACTGGCAGAGATCCTCCGTGTCAGTCACCTAACGCACCAGTGAGTAAATGCCGTAAGCGGCCAAGACCCGTAGTGGATGCCAGCTCAAGGTGTAGAGCTCGATATCTCAACACTCCCCCTCGAGCTCTGCATGTCGTTGAGTCCAAGCATAGTCTGGAAACGTCGAAGCTTCTCAGCTCTGAGGGCCTTGGTAAAGATATCCGCTATCTGCTCCTCTGTGCTGACGTAGACCAAGTCGATGTCGCCCGCGAACACTCGCTCTCGAACGTAGTGGTAATGGACCTCTATGTGTTTGGTCCTAGCATGGAACACTGGGTTCCTAGCCAACTGCATGCTGCTGAGGTTGTCACAATGGATGACAATCTGCTGGTCCACCTGCACTCCCAAGTCCTCAAGTAATGTGCGTAGCCAAGCTACCTCGCACGCCGCAACTGCTGCACCTCTGTACTCGGCCTCTGTGCTCGATAAAGCAACCGTAGGCTGCTTTTTGCTGCTCCAAGTAACAGCAGCAGTCCCAAAAGAGAACATGAAGCCACTGGTAGATCTCCTATCAACAATGCTACCTGCCCAATCTGCATCTGTATACCCATACAATGCTAATGGCACATTTGCTGCATAGAACAATGCGTAGTCAAGAGTCCCTTGCACATACCTAAGTGTGCGTCGTACTCCATCCAAATGTGGCTTCCTCGGAAGCTGCATGAACTGACTCTCCAAGCCTACTGTGTAGCTCAAGTCTGGCCTCGTGATAGTCAAGTAGATTAGACTACCCACCATCTTCCTGTACATATTGGCATCCTCAACAACATCACCCTTCTCTGCACTCAGCTTTTCATTCACATCCAAGGGAATAGAAATTGGCTTACAATCAGCCATACCATACTTTGACAACATGTCCAAAGCATACTGTCTCTGTGACAGCCATACACCCTCTGGAGTCCTGATCACCTCAATGCCAAGAAAGTAGTGCAACTCGCCCAAATCTTTCATTTCAAACTCCTATTTGAGAAGACCCTTCACATGGTCAATCTCCATAGCATTGTCACCCACAATAATAAGGTCATCTATATGTATGGTAATGACCACAATCCCCACATCACTCTCACGTACATAGAGTGAATGATCTACATGAGCTCTCCTAAACCCAATACTGACAAGATACTTGGCAATCCTGTCATAAGATGCTCTAGACCCCTGCTTCAAACCATACAAAGCTTTGAGAAGCCTGCATACATAATCTGGGTAACCTGTATCGACATAACCAGGTGGCTGATCCATATACACTTCCTCTTGCAACTCACCGTTCAAGAAGGCATTCTTTACATCCATTTGATGCATAATCCATCCTCTAGATGCAGCCACTGCTATGACAGCTCTCACAGTCGTCATATTTGCCACTGGAGCAAAGGTCTCCTCATAGTCTATGCCATACGTCTGTGCATAACCCTTTGCGACCATCCTTGCCTTGTGACACTCAATTTTACCATCAACCTTATGCTTGGTTTTATACACCCATTTACAACCAATAGTTTTCTTGCCACTTGGCAATGGCACCAACTCCCATGTGTCGTTTGCTTCCAATGCAGCCATCTCTTCATTCATTGCATCATCCCAATGCACATTTCCAACTGCATCCTCAAAACATGTGGGCTCCACATCCTATATCACCTTAGCCATGTAGGCTTGGTGATGCGCTAGATACCCATCATAAGTCAATTTCTGAACTGGATTTTTGACTCTGTTAGATCTGTGCGGTCCTGGGTCACTCCTTTGCCCTCTAGCATCTTCTTGTACTTTCCTTACACCAGGTGTCCTGACAGCCGTAATTCCAAATTCCTCATCAAGACTTTGTTCAGAATCATCTGAATCCATGTTTACATGTGAAAAACCTGATGATGCATCAACCATAAGGGGAGGTTCATCAACCTTTTCCTTTACTTTTCGTGATACATTCCCTGTACCTGCTGGTGGAGTAACCTGTGTATGTAGTCTACCATTCCATGGCTTTTCAACAGAGCCACGAGAAGAGGACTCTTGTGGTCCACTCAAAACCTGTGACTGTGGCCTCACATTTTGTACAACCACATCATCTTTTACATCAGCCCCAATAGTGCCATGTGCATTACTGTACCAACTGCTCATCTCATCAAAGACTACATCTCTGCTCACTCGTAATTCTCGTGTAGTAGGATTGTAGCACCTGTACCCCTTTTGTTCAAGGGAATATCCCACAAGAATACATTTCTCTGCTTTAGGATCCAATTTCCTACGCAACTCATCTAGTACATGCACGTAAGCTATGCAGCCAAACACTTTCAAGTGTGCCAAATCAGGCTTTGTACCTGTAAACTTTTCCTCAGGTGTTACATCATGCACCGCAGCTGTAGGTGTCCTGTTCATAATGTACACAGGTGTATTTATAGCTTCAGCCCAGAAATGATGAGGCATGTTCTTCTCATTCATCAATGCATGTGCAACCTCTGCAATGTGCCTGTTTTTCCTTTTTGCGACCCCATTCTGTTGTGGAGTATATCTGCATGTAAACTGCCTGCGTATACCATGCATTCGCAGAAAATCTGAAAAATCATTGGAGAAGTACTCTCCCCCTCCATCTGACCTCAATGTCTTGATTTGCATATCTGTCTCCTTCTCAATCATGACTTTGAAGTCTTGAAAGTGACCAAACACTTCACTTTTGTTACGCATGAAGTAGACCCATACTTTCCTTGTATGGTCATCAATGAAAGAGACATAATACCTGCAACCATGTATACTTGCAGTATCGGTTGGACCCCAAACATCTGTGTGCACCACCTCAAGTGGCTTTTTACATACATTGCGCTCATGTGGAAATGAGCCCTTTGACTGTTTTTCAAACTAGCATGCTGCACACACTTTATGCATACCATCCACCTTGAATTTGGGCAAACCTTTTACAATCTGTTTTGATTGCATGTTGCGCAATCTCTGCTCATTGACATGGCCAATGCGTTTGTGCCAAATGTCAACATCAACCACAACACCTGTGCCCTGTGCAAATAATGCAACTTTTACCTTAGGCATGTCTACATTCAGCGTAAACATTATTCCCACACATTTGCCCTCTGTGATCAGCTTACAGCCATTCTGAAAATCTTTTACATAACAGCCATTCGGATTGAAATGAACCTGCAAACCCTGCTCAACCATTTGTCCAACAGAAACAAGATTCTTTGTAATGTTTGGGACATGAAGTACATGTGCTAAGTACTTTGATTTTCCACTCTTCGTATTTAGAGGTATGTCTCCTACATGAGCAATGGGGTGAGCTGTGTCGTCTCCTGTCTGCACATAGCCTGACACATCTGGTTTGCGCATATCTCTAAACCACTCTCCACGAGACGTCATGTGATTAGAGGCACCTGAATCCACATACCAAACATCATCTTGGGTGGAATTCTCTGCAGTCATTGTATTCATTACATGCTGCATAACAAACATGCACTCGTTTTTGCTGTCATCTACATCTCTACTAGTAGATGCATAGTTGCACTGTTCTCTCTTTCCACTTGCTGTTCCCTTTGGACAGTCACGTGACATGTGACCTCTTTCACCACAAGTCCAACATTCTCTGCTATCTGGAGTATGTTGCTGCCTGCTTGATCCTGCACCACGACCTCTTTGACTCCCCCTGCCTTGAGACTGGTTTCCCCTCCCATCTGTATTGTTTTGATTTGATTGACCTTCTAGAAATTGGCCCCTGCAACCCCTTGGGCCTCTACCTCTACCTCTATTGGAGTTAGAATAGAAGGCCTGTTCAGAATTATTTCTGCCATGAGAAGAAGATGTGTCAAGGTTCTTCTCCTCTAGAATAAGCATAGAAATCAAATCTTGGAACACGGGGATGTCGTCTCTTGTATTCATGGAAGACCTGAAATGTACATACTCATCTCCTAGACCATCCAAACATGCACAGACAATGTCATCATCTTCCACTAAGACTTTAATAGATCCAAGAGCCTCAATGATACTCTTGATCTTCAAAGCATAATCATTGATGGAGAGGTTGTTCCTCTTAACCTGATTTAGCTCCGACTTTAGTTGAAGCTTCCTGGCCTTAATGTTCACCTCGAACACTCTGCCTAAGTTTTTCCATCCAATGGCGGGGGTTTCAGCATCCTGTAGATAGCCCATCATTCCATCTGTGATGCTCATAGAAATCCAATACATCACTTTGCTCTGGCCTTGTTGCCAGTCCCTCAAAGGTTTCCTTTGTTCTGCTGTAGCATTTGCCTCAGGAATCTCTGGTTCCTTTTCATTATCTCCTTCTACATAGTCCCAATAACCTTTTCCTTTTAGGAAATTTGTTATTATGAACTTCCATGCAGGGTAGTTATTTTTCTCAAGCTTCTCTGTATCAATCTGACTGAAACCGTCAGACATCTTGAAGCACTAAGAAAAAATAGTTGCAATCTGCAAAAACCTGCAAATCTGATGAACCTGCTATAATGGTACCTGTAACGCTTTCTACACTCAACGAGTGTCCACAATCAAGCGTGCATACAACCACTGTACTTCTACAGTAAATCTCTGTGTACTGCACTTTGGAGACCTCTTCAGAAATGAAGGGATTGCGAACGAAGGGATTGTGATGCTCTTGCTCTCTTAGCCTCTCTTGCCTGCACCAGGCTCTGATACCATGTAAAGAATGAGGATGCAAGAGAGATACACAAGACAAGCACAAAGCACACAGAGATGGAAAGCTTCTTCTTCTTCTTCACAGAAAAGAGAGTACAAAATGACTTAGTGCTAAAGCTGAAAAGTAGCACATATGTACATGCGATCACTAAGTGTGAACTCGCTAGAAGTGTACTAGGCTGGCACTATAAGTTTATTCCAGCTGTAGAATCACTGGCAGAGATCCTCCGTGTCGGTCACCTAACGCGCCAGTGAGTAAATGCCGTAAGCTGCTAAGACCCGTAGTGGATGCCAGCTCAAGGTGTAGAGCTCGAAATCTCAACATACGGCCCATTGTCATCGTAAACTACAACATTCCCCAGTGGTTGACTACGAAGAAGGGACACCTATGGCTAAGCTTGATTGTGCCAGTGATCCGAGCCTATCACAAATTTTTGTTTATCATATTTTGTTGGTTTTCCTTGCTTCTAGAGGTTTACAATAAAAGAAAGAGTGAGAACAACCTCTTGGAAAAATTTTAAAAAAATGATTTGATAGGAATTTTTTCTTGACTAGTTCACCGGAGGTGAAAGGTAGAGGGAGAACCTAGTGGTAAAGGGAAGGGAAAATATGTAAATGTGAAAAGAAAAGATATGATGTGGTTGTGGAGCCATGCACCCATGATTCAAGGGTCATGAGTGGCTCATATCATCATGGCTTTGGAGCCATATGATGATTCAAACAAATGGGACCCAAGTGGAAGACTTGGTAAAGGAAGGAACCAGACACATGATTTTGCTGAATTTTTTAAAAATACTTCCACTCCGATCCAAGAAAAGTTGTCTGCATCAAAGTTGTAGCTGATGAGCTGGAGATTTTGGCCATATTTTTTTATAATTTTTGCATCTACGGTCTAGGAGATACGGCCAAAATGGCGGACGCCAATTTTTTCAACTGTGGTGGAGACCACCCCCTCTACCTTTACACACACACACCCTTCCTTTACCACATTGAGACCTTCTCTAAAAATCATCCATTAGTCTTCTCACCCTCCTCTCCTTCCTCCTCTCTCGCAAGCTCAAAAACCCAGCAAAATTCCTCTTCTAATCACCTCTCAAGTCATGCTTAATCTTGTTGTAATTCATAAGTTCTCATTCAACCCCTTTCTATTATTACTAGATATGTATTGATTTTATGTAGATTCTTTACATTTTAAAATAAGGAAGCTCTTGGACTCAAGCTATGGAGGAAGGAGTGAAGACAACGCAAGTGATGATGGAGCTAATTGGTCAACAAATCACTTGGAAGGAGCTTCTTCATTGGTTGAATGTCCCTAATCAAGCTTCATTTGTACAAATTACACTTGGATCTTAACCTCACTCCTAATCACTCTCTTTCCTATATAAAGAGGCCTTCCCCTTTGTAATTTCAAGCCTCCCTCAGCCCCATTGAGTCTTTGTATCACTCACCATGAGCCCATAAACTCATTCATTCACTCTATTCTTGCACATTCTAGAGTGCAAATTGTTTCATGCTAGTAACCTCTCCTCCTCTTACTTATGTTAATTAAGAGAAATCTTTTATATGTGTGTGAGAGTGCTTGATGTGATCTTGGCTAATCCTTGAGTGGTTGGTTGGTAATCTACATGACTATTTGTGTTGGGAGTGTTTGAAGTCATCCATTCCTTGTACACACACTAAGGTTAATGCTTCATTCATAGTGATATCTCTCTCTCTCTCTCTCTCTCTCTCTCTCTCTCTCTCTCTCTCTCTCTCTCTCTCTTTGTGTAGCGGTCCTAGCCCACGCTTCCAAGACTAGGTGGTGCCCTTATCTCATTTCCCTTGTGGCGCAATGGAGTTTGTTTTGGTGTAGAGGCCGCCATTCCAAATTCCCTTCGTCATAAATTGGTGCCCCCACGGAGGAGTTCTCAAGCAGCGCTCTGTCAATCCTATGAAGGAAGATCCATCAAATTCTCCGAGACTTCCACTATGGTCTCCCCAAGAAGCTCGAGAAAAGAAGCGTCTTTATCGACAAATGGTACGTATGCGGATAAAGAGAGTTAACTACACACACCCTTCTTTGCTTCAAGGAAAATCTTGTAGTCATCAAGTCCCTAGGTCAAAAAATTGTGTTGAGTGCTTTGTGGCTAGTGTGAAGACACTTCCTTTGAAGCCTCGACTTCACGTGGTGAAAGCACTCTCAGACTCGGGTATTAACAACTTTTTGGAGGGGGAGCTACACATCAATGGGGTGCAGTATTGGCAAGAAGCTACATATGGTGATGCACTCCAACTACTACTAGCAAGAAGGCTCAAGGTGGTTGAGAGGGTAGCCATCGAACCCTATGAACTCTACAAAGCTGAAGATGGTCACACCAAAGCTAGGCTAATCACTGGTGAGCAAATTCTTCTCATCTCTCAAATGGTGGGATCCAAGAGAGCTCAACTTCAATGAAGTGCTTCATGGAAGTTTGTATTTAATGCACCAATGAATAATCCCATTTTCTACAACTTTCAATCAGTTCAGAATATTAGGGTGAATGTGCGCATTGATAGAAAGATTTTTTTCCAACAAAGATTGGTCTTCTATTTTGGAGCTGAGAGGTTGAGAGAGATATTGTTGTCCCCTGACCCTATAATATTTCCTATTTTGGAGTATAATGTATCTTTTGATGTTCACATATTCATCTTGCTTTAAGCATACTCCATGAATCATAGGGATTTATATGGACCTTTCCAACCTCTTGCTAGACAAACTGTGCATATAATAGCTAGCACAAAGCTTAGGTTCAAAAACATCATAAGGAACTTACTAGGCCCTCGTCATCTAGCTGAGATTAATGCATCTATCAATCCATTTATTCTACCCTTAATAAGATATGATTTGGGCCTAGACGTTTTCATCTTTGTGCTGTATTGAGAGGAAGGCAACCCACTTTTATGATGGCTTTCCCAAAAAATTTTGGGCGTAGTGGGGAAAATGCTGGGGATTTTTTGGATAACTTGGAGATGGATTTCCTTGTCTCTAGGAGGGATGATGAAGCATTGAAATTGAGAGCTTTTCCTTTGGTGCTCAAAGAAGAAGCTAGGGTATGGTTCCAGGCTCTAGTTCCAACCCAAAGAATTGATTGGGAGGGATTGAAGGCGACTTTCCTACGAAGATTTCAACGAGCCAATTCGGCAGAAGAACTATGGCAACGGCTTCTGGCCCTTCATCAAGTTGACCCTCATGGTTATGCAACCTATGAGGAAGGTTTTCTGAAACTTTGGGGGCAATGGTCAGACTCACTAAACCCTGGTGAGCGAGCTCCCAATTGCCTCCAAAAGGATCGATTTATCTCAGGTTTGTACCCCTTGCTAAGGGATAAGGTAAAGAGAAAATTTCCAAATGCTTTTGAAGATGCCTTAAGAATTGCTAGGGAAAAGAATAGAAAGATTCTCTATCAAGCCCAAGCTGGCCAGCTAGCTTTGGGAGGCAATATCACAACTATGGAAGCTTCTCACATACCTCCAAATGTGCCTAATGCACCAGACCTCAATAGAGGTCAACAAGAAGATATGCTCCAACAAATAAACAATCTCACAAACTAGCTAGAGGGGTTGAGAGTAAATCTTGTGCAGGGTGCAATAAGGCCTATTGAGGGAAATGGTGGGAATCGGCCACCAATGCGACGTCAAGAAAGGGAAATTTTGTGTTACAATTGTGGGGAAAATGGCCATGGCATGTATAATTGCCCTCATCCCAGAAGATATGACTACCCTGTTAGAGGTCCTTGACAACAAGTAAGTCCTCCCCGTGCTAGAGCTCAAGCACAAGAGCAACCACAACCTCAAATTTTGCGGCCACCTCGTGCTCAAGCTCAAGCCCCTGCTACTCAACCAAATGTGAGCATCATAAGGATGGAGGAGGTCCTCAAGGGCAGAAGCAACCAGGAAGAAATAGCTAAAGGGAAGATGAAGATAGATGAAGTGGCTACAATGCCTATCAAACGTGTGCGTGCCCAAGATGAAGTAGGTAAAGAAACAAGCAAGGATGCAAGCAATGAAGCAAGTACATCTCGGGCAACTAAAGATGAAGCCAAGAAGAGAAAGACCCGTACTAGGTCTCAAATTGACATCTCTGATTTCCCTATGGGATCTCAGACACAACCTTATGACTTGACAGCTTATGTGAGTTCTCAAGGACCAAAGATTACTTGGCCACAACTACTTCATATCTCCCCAAAGCTTCGATGACAATGGTCAAAAATGGTGAGCACGAGGGCAAAGCGAAGTAAGCTAGTAAGTGTAATCAAAGCATATGGTCTCAAGGATATAGTGCCTTTGGTGGAGGCTCAAATCAAGGGAGAACGGATTCCAAAAACTTACATTGATAGTGGAGCAGAGGTTTCTTTCATGACAGAAAAGCTAATGCATCAATTGGGTTTAGAGGTAATTGAATCATCAAACTTTAGGGCAAAAATGGCCAATAATGTCTCTGTCACTTGTGTGGGTGTAGTGAAAGCTTTGAGAGTTTCTGTTTTTGGAATCAGTACAGAGGTTGATGCTTATGTGATGCCAGTAAAGGGAGAAGGATACCCCCTTATTTTAGGACGACCTTGGCTCATGGGTATAGGAGCTAGGCAAGATTGGGCAACAGGAGACTTGGAGTTGAGGCCTCGCATGGGTAGCCATAGTCGGAAGGTGGTTTATCACCTAAAGAATGGGCGACAAGAGAACCTTGAACTAGAGACGTCAGCTGATGAGTGGAGCTCAAGTGGATGCTCCTCATCCATGGACGAGGAAGAGAGTTCAAGTGAAGAGAGTGATAGCACTCTCGAAGTCATGGGCATCACCATAAAGGAAACTACCTCATCAGAAGACAACCCAAGGATCCAAATGGAGAATGTGTGGGATGCCAGCCTAGAGGAGATGTTATCTAAGGATATAAAGGAAGAAGAAAAGGAGGGTTGTGTAAATGTTCTCAAGAAGCATGCATCATTGTTTATTTCTGATTACACTCACATTACAGGTGTCACTGCAGTGAAGCATCATATCCATCTAAAAGAAGGGAGCAAGCCAGTAGTACAAAAACTAAGAAGATTAGGAGTTGTGCAACAAAATGCACTATTGTCTGAGGTGACGAGACTCTTAGAACCAGGATTCATATACCCAGTAGAAGATTCAGAATGGGTCTCCCCAGTAGTGGTGAGGCCAAAGAAGAATGGTAAATGGCGAGTGTGCGTGGATTACAAGCCACTAAATGCTGCAACAAAGAGGGACCACTTCCCTCTCCCATTTCAAGATGAGATTCTAAATGAAGTAGCAGGCCATGAGAGATACACAGTGTGTCATGGCTACTCTGGCTACTTTCAAATACGCATTGCAGAGGAGGACCAGAAAAAGACTACTTTCATCACACCATGGGGATGTTTTGCATTTCGAGTCATGCCTTTTGGTCTCACCAACGCTCCAGCCACCTTTCAACGATTCATGAACATGGTCTTCCAACCTTACTTTGGTAAGTCCATAAGGGTTTTCATAGATGACTTTTGTATTTACAGCTCCAAAAGTATGCATCTCGGCAAGATTGATGAAGGATTTACTCGTTTAGCTAAGCTGGGTGGACAACTAAACAAGGACAAATGTCACATTGGGGAAAGCAAGGTTACACTATTAGGGCATGTAGTGTCCATTGATGGAATCAAGGTAGATCCTGAAAAGATAGAAACATTGCTAAATCTACCTCCCCCAACTTCCATCAAACAATTAATCTCTTTCTTGCAAAAACTAAAATATATGAGTAGATTCATACAATTACTCTCCCAAGTGATATTTCCTCTACAACAGCTGACTCGTCAAGAGACGCTTGTTTGGAGTGAAGAAAGTGATGGGCATTTTAGAGAGATTAAAAAAATTTTAGGGTCACTCCCTGTAATCCTCCAACCTTGTTGGGAAGAAACATTCTTTGTAAACCCTAGTGTGGGAGAAGAGGCCATTGGTGCTGCCCTCCTACAAACAGATCCAAAAACATCCTTTATGAGGCCTGTGTATTTTGCTAGCCGCCTCATGGAAAACACAGAGAAGGCCTACACCCTGATGGAATAGCTAGTGTTAGCTCTCATGTTTGCGGTAACCAAATTTTGGCCATACTTGCTGCCGAAGAGGTTTGTAATTATCACTGTGGAGGATATGTTTCCCTATGCACTACAACATATGGAAATCTCTGACAAAATAGCAAATTGGGTGGTGCGACTTCAAGAGTTTGATTATACAATACAGGTTGAAAGAACAACTCGAGCATGCTTAGCCGACATTTTAACAAACAAGTGCTATGAAAAAGTTTTCCATTTGAAGAGAAAGGAACTTCCACCACCTCCAGCTCCAGAGGCTTTGGTCAATGCTTATAGCCTCTACTTTGATGGAGCATACAAGAGAACCAAGGATAAGGCAACTGCAGGCATCGTGGTCTTATCTCCATTCGGAGAGAGGATCCATGGTGAAGGGATCACTCTAGAAGATGTCCACTCCAACAATGAAGCAGAATATCATGCTCTAATTCATGGCCTTTGTTGGTGCCTCGATAATTCAATTAAGAGATTAAACGCTTTTGGTGACTCCATGCTTTTGGTAAGGCAAATGCAAGGTACATGGGCTTGCAAAAATGCCCGTCTCTCTACTAAAATGAGAGAAGCCAAAGCTCTTATGAGGAGATTTAGGGAGGCACAAGTACATCATGTGCCAAGAGACCAGAACAAGGATGCAGACCACCTAGCATCATCAAAGTTAAATGAGTCAATAGTGGGAGCAGTGGCCATCAAACTTCCACTTCAGCAAGGCAAGGAGGACTTGGAAGATATTATGCACATTCTGGAGCAAGGAGAGGCTCCTAAACACTTGAATGCAGGGGAAAGGCGATGGTTAGCTAGGAAGGCTACCAGGTATCGCATAGTAAATGATGACTTGTATTGTCTCAGTAAGGATGGTGTGCTTAGGAGAGTGCCTTTGAAGAGTGAAATTGAAGAGATTTTAAAAGCTTGTCACGATGATATGTGCGGAGGACACTTTGCACACGACATCACTAGTAGAAAGGTTCTACAAGTTGGGTTTACTTGGCCAAGTCTTCATCGTGATGTCAAATACTGGTGTCAAACATGTGATGAATGTCAGAAAGCAGGACCACGACGGCTCATAGCTGAACCTCAGAACCCAATAAAGGTATATGGGCCCTTTGAGAAGTGGGGAATTGATGCCATAGGGCCTCTACCACGCACTCACTCAGGTAAAGAGTACATCATCATGGGAGTAGACTACATGACTAGATGGGCTGAGGCTATGCCGACCAATAGAATTACTGCTAAGGATGTGAGTCAGTTCATCTTTGACCACATCTGTTGCCGGTTTGGCACCCCTCTTGAAATATTATCTTATAGAGGACCAGGGTTTAGAGCAGACTTGGTAGGAGAACTCATGAAGAAGCTAAATATTCAGCATCAACACTCTACTCCTTACTACCCTCAGTGCAATGGTTTGGTGGAAAAGGTAAATGGAATCATTTGCAAAATTCTCACCAAACAGGTACATGCCAGGCGCCAAGATTGGGACAAACACCTGAATGGAGCTCTATGGGCCTATAGAACCTCCTTCAAAACCACATTAGGGTACACACCCTTTCATTTGGTTTATGGAAAGGAGGCGCTTTTGCCCATTGAAGTGAAGTTAACAAGTCTTCGAATATTGGGTAGCCAGGTAGGCTCTCAAAAGAAGAAAGTACATCAAAGGATCATGGATCTAGAGAGGCTGAAATTGGATCGTGAAGAAGCCATCAACCACTATTCTCAAGAAGCAGAGAAGCGCAGAGAAAAGTTCAACAAAAAGCTAGCATCCAAAGACATCAAAAAGGGATCTCTGGTGCTTCGATATGACAATCGCTTCGACACTCGTAAGGATGGAAAGTTTCTTTTTCGATGGGAAGGCCCGTTCTTGATCACCAAAAAGTTCAAAAATGGCTCTTACAGACTTCAAGACATTGATGGTAAAGTGCACAAGACCAGGACAAATGGATGGCGTCTAAAGCCTTATCACATCAGGATAAGGTCAGCTCAAGATCAAAGAAAGTAGGCTAGAGGCATAAATACCCCTAGCTAGGTTTGGGGGGGCTATGATCCGAGCCTATCACAAATTTTTGTTTATCATATTTTGTTGGTTTTCCTTGCTTCTAGAGGTTTACAATAAAAGAAAGAGTGATAACAACCTCTTGGAAAAATTTTAAAAAAATGATTTGATAGGAATTTTTTCTTCACTAGTTCACCGGAGGTGAAAGGTAGAGGGAGAACCTAGTGGTAAAGGGAAGGGAAAATATGTAAATGTGAAAAGAAAAGATATGATGTGGTTGTGGAGCCATGCACCCATGATTCAAGGGTCATGAGTGGCTCATATCATCATGGCTTTGGAGCCATATGATGATTCAAACAAATGGGACCCAAGTGGAAGACTTAGTAAAGGAAGGAACCAGACACATGATTTTGCTGAATTTTTTAAAAATACTTCCACTCCGATCCAAGAAAAGTTGTCTTCATCAAAGTTGTAGCTGATGAGCTGGAGATTCTGGCCATATTTGTTTTATAATTTTTGCATCTACGGTCTAGGAGATAGGGCCAAAATGGCGGACGCCAAATTTTTCAACTGTGGTGGAGACCACCCCCTCTACCTTTACACACACACACCCTTCCTTTACCACATTGAGACCTTCTCTAAAAATCATCCATTAGTCTTCTCACCCTCCTCTCCTTCATCCTCTCTCTCAAGCTCAAAAACCCAGCAAAATTCCTCTTCTAATCACCTCTCTAGTCATGCTTAATCTTGTTGTAATTCATAAGTTCTCATTCAACCCCTTTCTATTATTACTAGATATGTATTGATTTTATGTAGATTCTTTACATTTTAAAATAAGGAAGCTCTTGGACTCAAGCTATGGAGGAAGGAGTCAAGACAACACAAGTG
This sequence comes from Adiantum capillus-veneris, assembly GCF_014529385.1. Lineage (NCBI taxonomy): Eukaryota > Viridiplantae > Streptophyta > Polypodiopsida > Polypodiales > Pteridaceae > Adiantum > Adiantum capillus-veneris. The sequence goes on along the minus strand of NC_140940.1, from coordinate 6,721,591 downwards.
ATGATGGAGCTAATTGGTCAACAAATCACTTGGAAGGAGCTTCTTCATTGGTTGAATGTCCCTAATCAAGCTTCATTTGTACAAATTACACTTGGATCTTAACCTCACTCCTAATCACTCTCTTTCCTATATAAAGAGGCCTTCCCCTTTGTAATTTCAATCCTCCCTCAGCCCCATTGATTCTTTGTATCACTCACCATGAGCCCATAAGCTCATTCATTCACTCTATTCTTGCACATTCTAGAGTGCAAATTGTTTCATGCTAGTAAACTCTCCTCCTCTTACTTATGTTAATTAAGAGAAATCTTTTATATGTGTGTGAGAGTGCTTGATGTGATCTTGTCTAATCCTTGAGTAGTTGGCTGGTAATCTACATGACTATTTGTGTTGGGAGTGTTTGAAGTCATCCATTCCTTGTACACACACCAAGGTTAATGCTTCATTCATAGTGATCTCTCTCTCTCTCTCTCTCTCTCTCTCTCTCTCTCTCTCTCTCTCTCTCGCTCTCGCTCTCTCTCTCTGTCTCTGTGTGTGTGTGTAGCGGTCCTAGCCCACGCTTCCAAGACTAGGTGGTGCCCTTATCTCATTTCCCTTGTGGCGCAATGGAGTTTGTTTTGGTGTAGAGGCCGCTATTCCAAATTCCCTTCGTCACCAGGACGGTATAAAGTGAAGAATATGGATGTGTATCTTTGTCCATTATTGGAAGAGCTACAACAACTGTGGATTGTCATAGAAGTGGTGGATATGAGCCGACACACAGGTCAACGGAATGCTTTGATCAGAGGCATTCTAATGTGGACCATGCATGACTATCCCGGACTAACAGAATGCTCAGGTGATTTACAATTAAACTCAAACATTGTAAATCTTGGTTTTTCTCAAGCTTATCTATTATCATGTGTATATATGTAGGGCTTCAAACAAGCGGATATAGAGCATGTGTCACATGTGGACCTAGATTGAATGCACATCGGGCGCCCTCATTGAAGTGGCTTTTTGGGAAGAGAGCCACTGAGGATGTCTGCACAAGCATGGTTAGAGCAGAAGGAGATGTGCGATGCCGGTTTGCCCCCAGGGATGAAGAGACTCTCTCTATGGTATGAGTTACCATATTGGCCACGACTGATAATCAATCACTTGCTCGATCCAATGCACATATTCAATAGTGTGTGTAATATTTTATGGGACTATCTGACCGGCAAGAAAGATACTTTGGGAGCCATGGTTGACCTTAGAAATGTGGATTGTATGGAGCAATATTGGCCGTAGATAGTATCCGATGGATCGATTAATCTCCCTAAAGCACCATGGATTTTCATAGGAGCCCAAGCACAGAAAGTAAGAGAGACCATTTGATCTTTGAGGACCCCCATTGGCGTAATGCACTCACTCCGAACGTGTTTTACTAAAGAAGGAAAGCTTACTGGTTTAAAGTCACACGACTGGCATAAAATGTATCAGGTATGTTCATAGTGGAATATATCATAGTGGAAATTATGACAAATTTGTGTGTGGACATTAATATCATTACTGCACGTGTTTTGCAGTTTATTTTACCAGTGGCCATTGAGGGATGTGTGGCTCTTGACATCCGTAACATAATCTACAAACTTGCAAAGTTGGTGCAATTGATCTCACAAAAGGAGATCAATGTAGACTCCATACCATTCACCAAACTAAACTCTGCGAAGGCTGTGTGCATGTTTGAGAAACACTTTCCTACTACCATGCTAACCATTCAGGTGCATCTTCTTGTTCACATAGTTAATGAGGTGAAAATAGCTCGCACAATACATTCCAGATGGATGTTCTTTTTAGAACGTTTTGTGAAAAATCTCAAGGGATATGTGCGTCAGAAGGCACGTCTGGAGGGTAGCATGGTAGAAGATTGGCTAGTATCAGAGTCCCTAGTGTACATTGGAGAGTGGCTAGACGGATTTGATAAAGCCCGGGACACGCTATGGCGAAACATAGATGATGAGCGTATATCTGGGATTGTCATGTGCAATCTCGGTGTTGAGAAGAAGATGACGGAAGATCTAGAGGCTAAAATCAACCGATTTTTCATGCTTCACAATCCACTGATGCAAAAGTGGATTTTACAATATGAGGATGCAAAGCAAGAGCGACAAAGGGCACGAATCGAGTGGAGACGGGGAAGACAACCCCTGATGCACTATCCGACGGGTCTGGAGAGCCTACCAACATTCATGAGCTTAAGACGGTTGTGCAACCGATTGAAAAGCGCACAGTAGTGCGGTGAATAAGTGACTGAGGAGGAGTGGGAGTACTCTCGGGGTTGCACGACCAAGGTAAGTTTGCAATGTATGACTAGTGACTTTCTAGATGTTTGAACGGCCACTCATAATCTTTCTTGGTTGTAGTATAAGTCATATACAACAACATGGTGTAAAGGTCAACATTTTAGGGTGGAATAGATCGACAAAAAGCGTTTTACTCAAGATTATGGAATCAGGGAAAAATTTGAACAGTCTAGTCGACGACGGTCCTCTGATGCAAATCTTGTGGTGGTGGAACTCACTTACTTTGGCACACTACAAAATATTTTGAGGATCGATTATAGAGGATTTTTTGTGGTCTTGTTCGATGTGAAATGGTTCAAAATAATCATGGAGGGTCGCAACGCTACTGTGAGTAGAGGAGAGTCTGGTTTTCTTGAGGCGGATTCAACTAAGAAATGGATTGACCTAAGAGACACTTTCGTACTACCCGAGCACTGTGAACAAGTAAGTATGTAAATAGTTAACATCCAATTTTAGAATTTATGTGCTTGGAAGCTCTCATGTAAGTTATCTGGCTCTAGCAGGTGATATTTCATCTTACAAAGTCTATCAAATTGGTGGTACGCCATAGAGGTAACCCCTCGTAGTGCACGGATGTATGAAGGCTACCATTTTCCAATCATAGTGGAATCAATGGAGGATATCAGAGAAGATTCTCAGTCAGAAGCTGCTAAGGTGGTGCCAGACGAGCATCAAGCTGCTACTCTCTATGGGGTGCATGCAGAGGATCTACAAAATGAAACGGAGGACATCTGTTTAAATGGAGATCTCTATATAGATATAGGAAGTTATGTTGAGCTTTGTGAGGATGAGAGAGAGACCTCTTAAAGCCATAAATATTGTATTTGAACAATTTAGCTCCGTTTTATAATGTATATTGTATTCACGTCGCTTTTTGTCCATTTCTATCTATATGCGTTGTGACATGTTTTGGCGCAATGGTACGGGCCACCCCAAAGTGTTTGAGAGATGTTTTCTAATTATTTTGGGATCCTTAGATGTAAATAAATCATTATTTTACAAAGTATACAAAGGCAATGTGTGCCAGTTGTCTCTACGCATGCAGGCCAGTTGTGTGGGGTACATAGTTTTGTTGTTTTTGTACAAAGAGGTGTCAAGACTTCAAGGAGTGAGTAAGTTATTTAAAAATATGAACAAAAACAGAAATTTTATCAGATTGGGGTTGTAAATGAAGAGGAATATTCAGCTGTGAAGAAGAAACTATGTGTTGCTGCAGCCTGCGGTGAAGGGTGGGGGTTTTGGTGTAGAGGTGCCCCTTTTGCCTTACGAGAGCTTGGTGTGGTGAGTTGAGAGTGTGTCTCTCATCAATGGACTGATGAAAGTGGGTGATTAGCTCTGCATATTGACCTTTCTTCATCTTGGTTTGAGGTATGGAAGCCATGTTGTGTGTGGTTCCCTTTGGTGCAGTTAGTCGAGGGTAGACTATGCGCTGCAATTCCTTGCTTGTACGTACGCAAAAGGGCAAGGTTTTCCCCAAGTTTTCCATAACTTTTTTTGAGTTTTTTTTCTGAACTTTGTGGGTTTTCAAATTAGGCTTGATTTGGATGGGTTTTGGTCAAGCTATGTGTATATATGGGAGCAGCTCAAATGGAGTCTCTACTAGCACATGGAAGGGCGCTTGAAAAGAAGTGAAGATCTTGGTTTTATGAGGAAAAGTGCAAAGATTTCCATTGTTTTTCTTTACTTACTTTGGTTTTCTTGGTTCCCTTGCTTCCTTTGGTGCATCCAAGTATAGTGGGAGTTGCAGCGGTGTAGAGGGAAGATAGTCGAAGCTAGTCGAGGCTGAGTGTGAGTGAGGCTGTCAAAATTTGTGAAAGAAGATCAGCCCATATTATCTTGAGAGATCAATACTCTTCATCCTCTTTTCTTGGTGTTGGTTTGAGGTGTTATAGAGGCCATCCCCCCAATCCTTCACATAAATTGGTGCCCCCACTGAGGAGGAGAGAGTAGTGTTTTGCTGCTTTGATTCTCAGGTTGGAGTCCACTTGGGATCAACTCAAGGCCTTGTGTCATCTTGGTTTGGATATTATTTTGTAGTATTTTCATCACTTGAAGAGATACTTGGAATCTTGTGATATTATATTTGATACTTCTGGACAGAAAGATGACAATAAACAGGGTTTTCTCTTTATGTTGGCTTGCCAATATAGGCAGTTTGAGTTCTTGCAGGTACTTCAAAAGTATGTCATGGATGATTCTTTGTATGAAACATGTGGTATTTGGAAAAAGATAAAGGATGCACTTGCGGATTTTAGCAAAGGCCTTTCAGATGGCAATGAAGAGTATGTTGATGAGTATGCATATTTGTGGGATAAGGAAGACATTGTCTTTGACAGCACACACGAAGTGGATGAGGTGATTTCCATTGTTGGTTTGAACTTTCAATATGATGAATCTCATTTGGGTAAGCCTATGGAAGAGTATGCGTTGTGGAAGCTTGAGGTAGGTCTTTGTGACCAAGAAGTCAAGTGTGATAATGAAGCATCATGTGATTGTGTGGACGATGAAACTGTAAATGAGATGGATACTTGTCATGTGGATTTGGATGCTATAAATTCTCTCATGGATACTTCTCTTGGTGATGAAAGCACTGATTTTGATGACTTGAATGCTGATTTGGAGTCCTTTTTTATGAATGATGTTAAGGTGAATGAAGACTATGTCTCTACATATGGGTTATTTGATGAGCTCCCCATGGTTATCGATAGTGATGAAAGTACTCATGCTCTACATGATGCTTTGGTGTCTCATTCCTCTTTTGATAATGGAAAAAATTATATCTTTGATGATGATCAATATCCCATTGATATGCATGAGATAGTGTCACATGAATATTATGTGTCTACTTTTGGCTTGTTTGATGAGGTTGAGGACGTTTCTAATGATGCCAAGCATAGAGATGAAGAGCATGCATCCCTTGTGAATTCTCACATGATGGATGGTATTATGCCTCTTATGATTGGTTTCAAGATGCAAACAAATAAGGAAGATTCTATGAGAGATGATGCTATTGTGGATGGTGAGAGACAAGGCTTTGATGATAGTTTGTCTCTAGTTATGCCAAGAAAGGATACTATGTATTGTTTCATGAGTGAGAGATACTTTGATGTTTATGTGAAGAGGATATTGAGTACCTTTGAGGAATATCGTGATGCATCCTTACCATGTGTTTATCATTGTCAAGCCAATAGCTCGTGGGAGATGAATTGCTTTGAATGGAGTCGTTATGAACATGGTAGCCAAGTCATTGTATGTTCTCTCTTTTATGATGAGGTATATGATAGATATGTTGGGAGGCACCATGCTAATATCAATGATTTTGAGAATGTTATTTTTTCAAACGATGGAATTCAATGTTATGTGTTTGATAGAGGTAAGTGGGATATACTTGATTTCACAAGTGCATGGGCTTTTGCTTCAAGCGAGGTAGCTCTTGGTATATCATGTGTATGGTTGTTCCATGAAGAATGGAAGTGGGTGGTGAGAGTAGCCACCCATTTTGTAATTTATCATGAGAATTAATTCCTTCTAGCTTGGGATTCAAACTATATAGAGTGACTACTTGATGCTAAAATGTGCATATGGAACACTTGAAAGTGTTCCATGCTTGTTGGGGGGGCAATATGTGACGTGTTTTGGTGGAACGGTACCGGCCACCCCAAAGTCTTTGAGAGATGGTTTTTAATGCTTTTGGGAGCCTTAGATGTAAATAAATTATTATTGTAAAAAGTGTACAAAGGCAGTGTGTGCCAGTTGTCTCTACGCATGGACGCAAGTTGTGCGAGGTACATAGTTTTGATGTTTTTGTACATAGAGGTGTCAAGACTTCAAGGATTGAGTAAGTGATTTAAAAATATGAACAAAAACTGAAATTTTATCAGCTCGGGGTCGTGATTGAAGAGGGATATTCAGCTGTGAAGAAGAAACTATGTGTTGCTGCAGCTTGCGGTGAAGCATGGGGGTTTTGGTGTAGAGGTGCCCCTTTTGCCTTGCGAGAGCCTGGTGTGGTGAGTTGAGAGTGTGTCTCTCATCAATGGGCTGATGAAAGAGGGTTCTTAGATCTGCATATTGACCTCTCTTCATCTTCGTTTGAGGTATGGCAGCCATGTTGTGTGTGGTTCCCTTTGGTGCACCTAGTCAAGGGTAGACTATGCGCTGCAATTCCTTACTTGTACGTACGCAAAAGGGCAAGGTATTCCCCAAGTTTTCTATCACTTTTCTGAGTTCTTTTACTGAAATTTGTGAGTTTTCAAATTGGGTTTGATTTGGATGGGTTATGGTCAAGCTATGTGTATATATGGGAGCAGCTCAAATGGAGTCTCTACTAGCACATGGAAGGGCGCTTGAAAAGAAGTGGAACTCTTGGTTTTATGAGGAAAAGTGCAGAGATTTCCATTGTTTTTCTTTAATTTTTTACTTTGGTTTTCTTGGTTCCCTTGCTTCCTTTGGTCCATCCAAGTATAGTGGGAGTTGTAGCTGTGTAGAGGGAAGCTAGTCGAAGCTAGTTGAGGTTGAGTGTGAGTGAGGCTATCAAAATTTGTGAGAGAAGATCAGCCCATATTATCTTGAGAGAGCTATACTCTTCATCCTCTTTTCTTGGTGTTGGTTTGAGGTGTTGTAGAGGCCAGTCCCCCAATCCTTCACAGCGTGATTGCATCATTGTATTTAATGGTCTTTGCGTCCACTCTAGATATGTATGCTCTACATATGTTATCACAAGCAGGGATGACGAGCACTGCGCTCCAAGTGGGATGGAGATTGAAGCTGCAATCACGAAGCTGGTCTATTCAATATAGATGCTGCTCGTCCCACCGCTAGATCTAGCTGATCGGGTGAAAGAGACACTAAGAAGCACTACTACTTCTTCTCAGCGTCTCTTTCACCTGATCAATTAGATCTAGTGCTGGGGCAAGCAACTTCTATGAGCAGACCTGCGCGATGCCGCTTCAATCTCCATCGCACCCGGAGCAGAGTGCTTTTACAAATTCACAGAAATTCAACAAAATCTCTCTACACAGGAATGCCTCCCCCTTTATGAGTCCCCTCTCTCTCTCTCTCTCTCTCTCTCTCTCTCTCTCTCTCTCTCTCTCTCTCTCTCTCTCTCTCTCTCTACTTGTCCATGTTTTCTTCTCCATTCATTCAATATTAAGTTTAAATGTTCGTGTGTTTAATGTAGGTACGGATGATGAGGAGTTTCTTTCTTCTTTGTCACCCTAGCAGAGACAGTGGTATGTGGAGCATCATCTCTCTCGAGCACCATCATGATTCCTACTCCTGTAGCATCTCCCCCTGTTTCGGAGAATTCAGCACGCACTGAACATTCGATGTCGACGAGACAATCTTCACACTCGTCTAGGCACTGGCGCTCTAGTGGTGGCGGCGGTGGTTGTTGTGGGGATGCCGCCATCGATGCCTCGATACTACCTGGTGTTCAACAAAGCTCTTTACCCTCCCCTTCTTTGCCCCCACACCAGCCACAGCGTTGCCATCTACACCAGGTTTTGCGCGGCTGACGGCCGTTCCTAGCGGCTACACACCACTAGCTACTCCTCTTGGAGTCACTCCAATCGACACTCAGCGCTTCCGGACCCAGACTCCAGTGGAGACACCTGACATTTGTACCTCCGTTGACATGTTGCTAGAGACCCCTGCTAAGACACCCAGGTACACGCTTCACTGGCAAGAGGGCTTGCCTTACTCCGTCGACTTCAGCGGCGGCATCATCTTGGATGATGAAGGCAAGAAGGTGATCTCGTGTATGCATGGTCTTTACTCTCCGGTGTTTAGACACTACATACTAAACACCTGGAGTGAAGTACTAAGTGATTTAAAAGATAGAGTCATCAACATGGTGCATGATGAGTTTCCTGTTTCGACACGGGATGACCTCGAAGACTTGATGAAGGTTCGAATGCGCGAATACTGCAAACACAAGCGTTCCGAAGTGCAAAAAGCAATTAAGCATGGGTGGAACAGATCAGATTGGCTGGCCAAAGAAGATTGGAAGAATGCGAAGAAAGCAACGTGCGAGAATCCCGACAAGTGGAAGCAACAAAAGGAGGCAGCCAAAGTGCGAGTAGAGGCAGGGAGCTCGCACCACTTGGGGAGCGGCGGGTGGACATCATGTGAGGCCAATTTTGTAAGTGTTTTTGCATTGCTCTTCAAGTTTGATAGTTTAGGGTTTAGGGGTTTTTAAATTCTATCATAATGGATGCTTTGTATGTTTTGACAGTGATCGATGACAAGACGTGACCCCACACTGTACGAGCGCGAATACGCAAGCAGAAAGGGCTTAAACACCCTGATGGATATTCTGAGCTCTCGCGGCGGCTTAGTATTAGGGTTTACTCTTTTCTATTTGTTGTATTGTTTTATAAATAGTATGTTTATACTTACAGAAAGCTGTCTTATTGTTTTTTTTGCAGAATCCGACAGATACGCCGCTTGGACGCGATGAGACGTCTGATTAGACAACGTCAATCTAGTCATAGCTAGATAGCATTAGTTTCCTTTTGTCATAGCATATGTATCATGAAATGACGTTTATACGTCTTTTTGAAAACCATGTATATTTTTTCAATAATGACAATGGTGTTGTAACTATTATATTTGCAAAGTTTAACAATCAAGTGATTTTGCCTATGATGTGTAAAATTGTCATTGATTTACTTCCATCAATTTACTTTTGTCAATTTTGTATCTTTATTCAGCAAACAATACTATGGATGATGGAGTTAATGGTTATATTGTCTTGTAGGTGACTACTTTGGGTCTATATCTAAGCTTGCACTTTCTTTCAAAGGTGAATATGGGCTTATCTTGGATTCATTTAGGTTTACTCAATTAATGAAACATTCCAAAAAAAAAAAAAATCTCGGGTGTCGCTATGATCATCGCTATATAAGGCTTTGCAGTGTCGCTATAAATGTCGCTATAGGTGGCCTATAAACATCACTATGATCGTTGCTATATAGCAACGCATATAGCGACCATTATAGCGACAACCATAGGAACGTTCTCGTATGACACTATTAGCGACGATCTTAGTGATGTCGGGGAGTATAAAAACCCAATGTATTTCCATCGCTAACAGCGTCACAAGTGCACACAAGAGTCGTGTAGTGCTTGTCGTGTGCCATGTCCTTCCCTGCCCCCTGCGCCGCTCCTCGTCGCCTAGAGAGAGAGAGAGAGAGAGAAGCGAATAGGAGAGGGCAATGTAATTTTAAAAGAATAAATTTACTATATGGATTTCAAAAATTATTAAATATTACTAATAACTATCAAGATCAATATAATTTAATGCTCTTAAATCCTCTAAACACAATGAAACACTTTCACTCTCATCTTTTCAATATCCTGCTTATCTTTTCTACTCAACTATCATCCACTGTATTCTTTCCTTCTTTCAAAAGGGCTTTTTCCTTTACCAATGGGAAGATTATCTTTGTGGTTCAATATCTATAGGAGCATATTTTCTCCACAAACGTTTTCTGCTTTGCATGCAATTGTCATGGTTGGGAGTGAAGAGTTGACAGTGCCAATGGAGAGAACAAGAAATCAATTGGGAGAGGAGTTTTATGTTGTGGATGAATCTCTTTCTACAAAATTCGCGGTGCTAGTCGCAGAGGACACAGTCTCAAATTCTAGTGGCATGGTTGCTGCATTGGTGGATGTTCCCTACATAGACCTTATTAGTCTAAGAAATGAACAACTCTTTGGAGAGTAAACATTGCAAAACTCTATCTAGGTAAGGAGTACAAATAGTATTTTTTCATTTTTTAATACAATGACAAATCCCAACACTTTGACAAACCTTCTTTCAAAGATACTGGAAATCAAACAAGTGTCAAAAATACCAAAGGTGTACAATGGTAACATGGTGTTTGAGTTTTCACCAACCTTAGGAAAGGTTCATAGAATGGATGCTATGGAACATAAGTATGATCCACACCATTGGACCAAATCGAAAATCTCAAATATCGTATTTCTTGGAGTGCGCCGCAAAAGTCAGTGTGTAGGTGCTCTAAAATGTCTCAATGAAAGTTGTCTTAAATTGGTTAATTTTGGGAAGTCAAACACAACGCATTTCAATCACAGCATGCTAAAATTACCTTGCATGGGCGAGTTTTGTGACGGACTTGGTGGCAAGCTTACTTGCCACTATTGCGGTCAACCGCCCATTTGTTTGTGTACATGTGATTTCTTCGTATATTATATCATGCCGCTAAGGGATGAGAGCATGAGCAGATTAGTGGTACATCAAGGAATTCATGTAGGATGGGTCGTCAAAAGGGCTCACCAATAGAATCAAAGAAATGGTTGCACAAGTTCTGAGTGTGGATAGGCATGCAGGCACAAGAAAGGTAATGTGTGTGGCAAAGGAAATGATGAAAACAACTTTGATGCAAGAGGGGGCTCTAGCCATGTACTTGGTCAGCAAGATTTTCTAAATGTTGCTGAGGCAATGGGTCCCTTGGTGGAGGACAATGGGTGAGTAAGCTTTCATGTTTCTATTGTTTGGACATAATATTTCAAAGTAATCTAACTCTAAACCACAGGTTTTGAAGGTCCGTGGTTGGAAGTAGGAATGGGTCAACAAAGGAGAGCTTTGGTATGGACTCCTTGTTGCGGCTAAAGAGAGATTTCTCGTATGATTGTTTCCACAAAAGTAGGTTCCCCGAGGAAGGAGCGGAAGGGAACGGTGGTTTGTGTTCAAGATGTTATGGAATTGATATTTTATTATTTATTGCAGCTGGCAAGTGGAAAAGGCTAAACCAAGCTAGGCTATTGCAAAAGAATATTATATTTTATGTACATTTTATTCAAGTGCTCTTTTATGAGCTTTGTCCATTTATGACCCGTCGGCTAGTTTGTACTCAATTTGACCATTCAAGAAATCTATAAATGAAATACGTGCAAAAGGGAAAGGGTTACTCTTGCACGGGGGGAGATTGCACCCAGTGTCTGTGTTGCTCTTCTCACCTCTCCTCTCTTCTCTCTCGTTGTGCCGGCGTAGCACTCCGCTATAGGAGGTGCACCTGCATGTTATCTCTCTCTCTCTCTCTCTAGATCTCTCTCTCTCTCTCTCTCTCTCTCTCTCTCTCTCTCTCTCTCTCTCTCTCTCTTCACATATATCATCAGTTTCATACTCGGGATGTACCAGTTCGTGCATCTGAGATTTGTCAGGTATGCAGATTCATCTGTTTATGCGTTATATTGTGTTTTCTTGGGTAATTTGTAGGGCAGTCACGCTCTCGACTGTAGTAGTGGTATCAGAGCGCAGGGGTTGTTCTTGGGGAGCTGTTCATCATAGGCCTCCACGTGCAGCAGAATATGAACGGTTCAATCTATTTTTTTCTTTTCTTTTCTTTTTTTTTTTTTGTTGGAAATATTAGGAGAGAGGTCTTGTTATTGAGAAATATTCATGTAAGTATTACATAGCCAATGCATGTATGTTTCCTTAATTATGTATTTATACCTTGAATTAGTGGACTAAAATAATCTCTTGTTTAAGACGCATGTTAACCCTCACGGCTCACGGACACCCTATCACCTACGACGGACGTTGTAACCTACGACGGACATTGTATTATTTATTTGGTAGAGTCAGGTACCGGGCTTGTCGGTCCAATAGGAAAAGGGTAAGAGTGATCGTTAATGAGAGGCGCACTCTTACTGGAACATTCAAGGGATTAGTTGGCTAAGCATGGGCGTCCAAGTGTGAATGGGGCGAGCTCATATAAAAGTCAACTAAACCTAAAATTCACTCATTCTCTCATTTGTGCGATTGAAAAGTGCTCTTGCTCCATCTCCTTCTTCTTCTTCTTCATCTCTTTGTGTGTGTGTGAGAGAGAGTGAGAGAGTGAGAGAGAGGGAGTGTGTGGGCGATCGAGCATTACGAAGGCACGACGGCGGTGAAGCGGTTGACCGCGGCGTAGCGGCGTCTCCTTCTTCTTCGCGGTGAGGAATCCTCCACGAAGCAAGCGTAGAGCGGTGAGTGACACACCATCGCCTTCTTTGAGCTTACTAGTTTAGGCTTGTTGTGTGCTTGGAGCCATTTGTGGCTCGCACACGGTGTATCAGCAAGTTCTTTGCATTGACACGTGCGACATACGTGCACATTTTTGACGCCGCTGTCGGGGAATGCCATACATGAAGCTCGAGTAGCACTCTGTGCTTCTTAGTAGTGCAATTTCAATTATAGGAAAGGTAAGGAAGGAGTGTGTGTGTGTTGAGAAGAGGGATTTGGTGTTATACTGTGTGTTTTTTTTTGTTAATGGAGTTTTCAAAGGTTCTCTAAACATTCTCTATGTATTAAGGTAGTTGGTTTTCTTTGTTAATAGAGATTTCAAAGGTTCTGTAAACATTCTCTGTGTATTAAGGTAGTTAGTTTTCTGTGTACAGTAAGTAGGAAGTAGATTAGTGAGAGTTAATAGACTATGTTAGTGTGTAAGAGTAGGTATATTAGTTAGAAGTAGGTAGATAGACTGTGTGTGTGCTTTCGCGCAGGCCGTTGCGGTCTTATCCTTTTTTTAAAACTTTTTTTTAAAAAAAATTTAAAGGTAGGACCGGGATTGGGAATATCTCCCAGATCCAATCCCAGACCCAAGCCCAAGCTCACGCTCAAGCCTAGGCCTCAGTCACCTTTTAAAAAAACGAATTTTAGCTTCACACGTAGCTAAAAAACGATTTTTTAAAGACCAACGGAACGTTAGATGCCCGAAAATTGTGTTGTAAAGCACACAGCGACCCTCTAAGTGATACGCTCGTTTCGAGCTATCACACACTTAAATCAAAAAAATCAAACATGAAAAAACATTCAAAAAACATCAAAAACAAGAAAAAATCAAGTAGAAAACGGGGTGAAAACACCCACAAAACAAAGCAAGTAACCTTTGAGGGTATTTGATGACACTTGTAGGGCACCCAAAGCACATGTATCTACGCTCTGGTCGTGTGCTAGAGTCCGAACAACTAGCTAGTGCTTCGATTTACGGGGGTACTCACTATCCTTCCACGCTAGGGTGTACGCCCTCGGTGGGGACCCAAGGTAGTGCAACCCAAGACGCAAATATAGCGGCTAGCGATGAGGGCGAGCTTATTGAAATGGGGCCTCTAAACCCAAACCAATGGGCCTACCCTCACAAAATGTTCGTAAAGCGGTACGCACACTACTTGGGGCACCACCTTCTTTTGGGAGTGGAGAAGGAAACCAATCAAAATAACACTTGCACTCACCCACTCAAGCAACACACTTTGAAAACCCCCTTACTCTATATACACTTTGGACACTTGAACACCATCAACGATTATGCAACCCAATGCCGTGCATCAAAATGAAATATGCAATTTGTGGAATAGCATTCACCTTCTCCCCATAAGAATACCCATAATACATCCAAACTCTTCCTCTCTCAAGCACTCATCAAAAAAAGCATGCGCACAAGACTTGCCTCTCAAACACACAAGAGAATCACTTACATCAAACTAACACACTTTGCATAGAGAGCTCATCTCCATCTATGCAATGCCCTGACACAAATAAAATCGCCATGAGAGGTAGCCACAAGCATATGTAATGAAGCAAAAGAGAGTTGGAGTGAGAAATTTCTTTAGACCAATTGAATAAGTGTGGAGAAACAAACCAATTGTAAATTGAGAATAGAACACTTACTTGATTTCTCGCACACCTTTTAAGGGGAGGACAGACGTTGGCTAACCATCACGAATTGCGACACTTGAAAGTTTTGAAGATGATTTCATGATCATCAACATAACCATGAGAGAGATCATGATGTATTTACAAGTTATTGAGGTGCTACAAATGATTTATTGGGTTGATGGAGTAAGAGATTGTAGAATGGAAAGCGTGGAGAATAGAGTTGCACTTCCTCCAAAGAGGAGGGTTAGGAGGGAGGATGTGAAAGAGGGAGAGTTGGGGTTTTCTCTACTATTGATCAAGAAAACAACATGAAGTTGAAAATATAGGTGTGTGTTTTTGAGTCTCTCCAAGGGGGGCTATTTATAGTTGTGTAGGAGTGAGATTATGCTACACTTAATTAGAGTAAGTGATTAGACCTAATTAAGTGTCCTTTGACCACTCATTGAATATTGGACATAAAAGGGACTATTTATTCACCAAAAATATCATTTTAGACCGTGAAGGCTCCATAGGGGTGCATAATGTAGGTGGGCCCCACCATGAGGCCCTACGGGTGGCTCCTGCGGGGTATCTCAACTTGTCTGTCTTGGCATTTAGAAAGCATCTTTAGGTTGGTCCCATCACATGCAAGTGACCTTGAACACTTATTGCTCTTCTAGAAGATGAGTAGGGGAAAAATAAGATCTCACTCTCTTGATTTACTTGATTTACAGTTCCCTTTTGCTGCGAATCTGACAGATTTACACTATTTTGACCATAATTTTTCTTCAAAAGGAAAAATTGACCTTCTCAACATGTTTGATATAAATTGGTACTATTCTTCACGCCCATGCACCAAGGAATTCGGTTTGGTAGGTCCACACTAGGCTAGGGAACCTTTTGCTTCAAAGTCTTCTTGTATGGGCCCTTTGCTTGTATGCATCCAAGGGGAATCATGCTTTTTCAAAAGGCTATGATGCTTAAACAAATAGAGGAGGGCCCAATATTATTTTCTTGTGAAAAGAATATACAATTGGAGTCTTTTTGAAAGGAGAGAAACTATATGTATATTCTTAAGAGATATTGGGCCACCTATGTAGGGGGCATAGAAGACTTGTAGAGAGGGACCATAATCTTTGGTAAAGACAAGTGGAGAGTTGATTTCCATGGGAATTTATCTATATGGGGTGGAAGATGGATATATTAGTTTTCTACTACTAATTCACAAGAGGTAAGAAAGTTTGGGGGTATATAGTTGGTTATTGTATGCTTATTCTATTTACAAAGCAAAAAAGAAAAGGGTGGTAATATAAATATATGACTAAGGTGACATTTTTGGGAAGAGTATAATGTATGTGTCGCCACAAAGGTTAAATGAAGAGGGGGAATTTACTCTAGATAACTTAATAGTGTAGAAAAATATATACACATATGAGGAAGAGGACGTTGAGTAGGCTGGCAAATGCTGCAAAAAGATGGTTACCATTTTATGCCACTCATATTAGCCCTCCCCCAAGCCTAGAGATATTCATATCTTTAGGAGGACGGTGTTGCTTCTTTTTCTTCTTTTTTTTTTCTCTTTTTTTTTGTCATTTTTCCTTTTCCACTTTTTTTTTTTCAATAGGAGGAGTGTCATGCACTCTTTTACTCCATTAGACCTGCTTTTCATTACCTCAATCCCATAAATCGGAGATGGGAGGGTTGCCTTGGGTATGTTCAGATTCCAAGGCTGGTTCTTCTTTGCACATCAAAGCTTTAAAAATAGGTGGAGCATTTTCGAAGCCGAAGGGTGCTACAAACGGATGCCCGATGGCCCTGCAAAATACTCATGATAACACAATACATACCATAAAATGATAAATAGGTATACATGAATCATCGCAC
The DNA here is from genome assembly GCF_014529385.1 of Adiantum capillus-veneris. NCBI lineage: Eukaryota > Viridiplantae > Streptophyta > Polypodiopsida > Polypodiales > Pteridaceae > Adiantum > Adiantum capillus-veneris. The sequence goes on along the minus strand of NC_140940.1, from coordinate 6,705,742 downwards.
ACGCACATAATGAACGACGTACGCGAACGGAGAGAGACATAGAGCGAGAGAGAGAGAGAGAGAGAGAGAGAGTGAGCACGTGCAGACGCACCTCCTAGAGCGGAGTGCTACGTCGGCACGGCGAGAGAGAAGAGAGGAGAGGAGAGAAGATTGAGTCGGACACTGGGTGCAATCTCCCCCCGTGCAAGAGTGACCATTTCCCTCTTGCACGTATTTGTTATATAGATTTCTTGAATGGTCAAATTGGTTACAAACTGGCCGGCCGGTCATAAGTGGCCGAAACTCATAAAGAGCACTTGAATAATACATGAAATATATTTCCGTACGCATAGGCCTATCTCGTTCAAGCCTTTTCCACCTATCACAGCTGCAGTAAATAATAAAATATCAATTCCATAACATACCTCTCCGTTGGAAAGCAACTGTCCTCAGTTGTGAAGATAAAAATCTGCAAACAGTACTTGTCAAAAACAATGATTAGAAATCTGTATCAAGTAAAGAAAAATCCATAAAACTAGACAACATTGCTTATGCCTGTCGTCATCCACATACTACCTATCCTAGTGTCCCATACCACTAGAATAAGCAGTATATGTCATATCCTGATGAATCAAGATATCATTGGTCACACTCAATTCTCATAATGGCAAGTCTCATCACATAAACACTGCCGTAATAATCACCAGATACCAAATCCCAATCCAATTCTAATTCCACAATGTAATTCCAATCCAAATCACTTTCATTAGGTACATGGGTAACAAAATCATACCAGTTACAGTGGTGGCCAGCCACTGCAACATGATTTTGTGATTGGTGTTGCCTCATCCGGCAAGTCTACACCAATAAAGTGTGCTACCTAAATCGGCGAATCTGCATTTGGTATTGTTTAAAAAATCATGAATCTATAATTTTCAATGTGCTGCCTAAATCGGCGAATCTGCACCAAGATGAGTATCTACACACTGCCTAAATCGGCAAATCTGTATGTCCGTGACCAATGGACTAGACAAGACATAAAAGGGAAAAGTTTTTACTATGTGTGTGACACCATTTTGGAGTATAGCAAAGTGCTTACAAAGTGTTGGTCACTATCCAAAGCACCATAGCTCGCATGAGTAGCTGCATAGCTTATTGACAAATTATCTCAGTAAATAATTCTTTCAATACAATCAGAAGCCATGTCCTTAGTAGTGTTGTTTGAGTATTCAACGTAGAACACTATGGAGAGAAATGAGATAAGAAAAGAGGAATGACGTATTTGATGTACATACCAGGAGGGTAAACTGTATTTGAATATATAGACCATTGTTGGTATATGGATGAGGTACAAGTGCTGTGTGCTTTCTGTAAACCATTTGACCCTGGCTAATGTACTACATCTGAAAATATGTACTAGTTTGTGCGTGGGGAGAGAGATACAAGTAGGATAGAACTGTAATTAGCAGAAGTCATTTACAATGATGAGCCTCGGATTAATTCGAAAGTGAGATGGAATCAATATATTGTAGATTGTTTTTGTTTGAATAAATGGAGTAGTCCCCTTGATATCGCAAATTGTTGTCTCTAAAGTGCTTAACGTTGTAAAATTTTTTATTTATAATTGTTAAAGGGCATTGACTAATCTTTAATTATGATATCACGAGCATACTAGCGTCTAGTCATGATATCATGAGCACACATCATGTAAAGGCCATACTATAAAGAGTAGATTGGTCCAACAAATAAAGAAAACAATGCAAAATTAATTTGACCTTAGAGATATTTCCAGTTAGACGTCAAACTATGTATAGAATATGCATCAAGAAAATGCCTGGCAAGACCAAAACTTAAGCTTCTCTTTTAAACTTGTACTAGATATTGTAGTATGAGAGTTTGCAGCTTATAAAAAGTACCTATAAGATCAAATTAATACAATCCTTATGGATCTAATCTAGTGCCTAGGTATTAAAATGAAGTGTAGTGAAAGACTGAAATAGTCAGTTTAAATACATCATGATCACTGCCAGTGCACGTGGATGCCTAAAAGCGAGCGTTGTTTGAGAAAGTATTGCATTGGTCATCGAAGAAATATGTCGATGTTCGATGCTTCCATGACATCGACCATTGACCAAAAGGAAAGGGGAAGTGGGGGTGGAAAGAGAGAGAGAGAGAGAGAGAGAGAGAGAGAGAGAGAGAGAGAGAGAGAGAGAGAGAGAGATGAAATGAAATGTTAGATTAGACTTTGTCCAATGGTCTAGGGGACGAAATTGACTAAAACTAAAAGTCTGAAAGGCGTGATTACAATCATCATCACGAGCATGGTATGTTGAAGGATACGCGGAAAATGGCATCATGCGAGAAAGTGTTTCACTAGGCGCGAAAAAGTTGCGTGAACGTTTGCCTCTGTAGGGAGTCATAGGGGGAAAGGGAGAGAGAGATAAATGAAATGAAATGCTATATTAACAGTGCACATATGATGCCAAATTGATACAATTAGTGTGAATCTAATCCAATGCATGGGTACAAATTAAAATGAAGAAAAGTTAAAAAATACAAAATTCATCATCAGCATTGTTAATGTTCTGACGGCGTCTTAGAAAATATTGCAACAGTCGCTGTAGAGCATCGCCCATGTTCGCTATTGTAAGCAATCGACGTCTTGGGAGAGAGAGAGAGAGAGAGAAAGAGACAACTCTCCATGTTCTAAACGGGCGAAAATCCACAGCATGCAATCAATAGGAATCAAACTCCAACAGGGTCAATGACAATCGACTTTTTTTTTATTTTTTTTGGGAAATTAATTAATAAATTGCTATGTGTACTTGTTACCTCCATTTGGTGTGATAGAGGTAGAAGTGTGGGTTAGGCATGATAATTTAGAAAAATAAAAAAATAAAAAATAAAAATCTTGACGCCGTAGATAGTGCCACTTTTGCATGCTCAAGGTGGGTGAGAGGCATGCAGGGCGCCTGCGCGTGGTTGGCAACACCGTTGTTGGTGGTGGTGCAGAAAGTTGGGGAAATCCACCGACATTGTCAGTAGTTCGGCTTGTGCAACAACTCCTCTCATTCACAAGAGTCGCAGGGTTGTCCATGGCAGGTGTTGTCACTACATCTGCTGATATCCCGTGTTATGAGTCGGCCCTTAGCGGCTCCTATCTGTTGACTTCCACTATTGTGACCTTATTGAGAGGCATCAATACCTCCTCTTATTACTGCCGTAGGCTCAGTTAGTTAACAACAGATGTGCCACCGCTCCTTTTGTTAAGTGGCAAGGGGTGCTGAGGTGGATAGTGACAAGGTTGGGGGCGGGGTCGGCACAGGGCAAGCCGAGGAGAGAATTGCAGAGTGGGGTGCTATGGTCAGTACAAAATGGCTAGGGTTCTCATCAATTGCTATGGCCTCGTGCAAGGGGGTAAAGGAGTGACATCATAGACGGCTCGTTACGTTAGTGGGTTCTCAGTTGTGGCCCCCCTAAGCTTGGACGATTGGAACCAAACAGCAATCACTGCGCCATAGCAGTTTCATGCCTGACTATGTTGAGCTTGAGTATGGAGTCCGAACTGGGTGTGTGTGCGCTTTGTGTAGGGCAGAGAGAGAGAGATAGAGAGTTGCATGCAGCTGACGTGGGGTGGAGAAAAAACGATGCGGTGGAGGCCGAAGGGAGAGCCAGACTTGCAGAAGGAGGGAAAAGGGAAGGCCGAGAGCTGCACACCAAGAGTGACGAGTTGCAAAGAAGGGGCCGTGAAGCTGCATGAGCTGCTGGGGGTTGGTTTGCAGTGCATGGTTGACATTTGAAGGGCTCGGGGTCGACACGGGTAGCTTCAAAAAGATTGGCACCACTGGTGTTTGAGAGAAAGGGTTGTTAGAAAGGTGATCGAACTGCACACACACACACACACACACACACACACACACAGAGAGAGAGAGAGAGAGAGAGAGAGAGAGAGAGAGAGACTCACCCTCGGATGATATCTGCAGTCGGAATAAGAACTGCGTGGTGGAGGTGGAGAGAGAGAGAGAGAGAGAGAGAGAGATAGATAGATAGATAGATAGTTCTATTATCGTCCTGGGAGGTCAAATATGACCTATGGGACCAAATGAACATGTCACGTGGTGTGAGTGGAGTTCATAAGTGACTCTCGATGCTCAAAAATGGCTGAAATGAGCGTCGCAATAGAGAGTCCACATCGTGGTTGGGAGAGGAAGGTATGTAGGGAGAGCTCATGGCTGAATATATGAGGAAAAGAGGACCTAATGTGGTCAAAAGCTGAGCACTCAAGTAGTGTGTGGTACTCACTCTCTCGCACTTGACGAGGGCATAAGGTGCAAAGTCGATGACACTCCTCGCCAGTGCCCCAACGTCCTGTCTCGCAGCGTAGAGAATGGGAGCTAAGACGAATGGAGGCAATGGTGCGGATCGCACTCAACGGGATGGGCTCAAGGATGTAGGAATGGGTTCGGTTACCTCGTTCCGAGAAGAAGAGAGATTTGTAGTTTGGGGCAACGTGTGTGGTGTAATGGCTGAAGCGAGAACCTCCGGATTTCTCCCAAGCCATGATACATTGGCGTTGTAAGAAGGCCTCATTAACTTGGGAGTCGATCGACGCATCCTTGACCAAGTGACATGCATCCCATCTTCCAAACCATTTCTTGATATCAAGCATCCACCCCGAACTTAGTATTTTGCTCTTGCATGTCTTTTGAACCTTTTGACTTGCTTCATATGCGATTCTAGGAAGTCGATGCAAAGGGCTACGTTGTGTCTTACGCATGTACTCCACAACCCTTTCCATGCCCAAGACCTCAATGGGAAGCGATCCGGACTCAAGAAGTAAGAGCATGTAGGGTGTTTGTGTCTTGACTTGGAGAAAGTTGGTGAGAAAACGCTTTTGGACATTCTCAAACTCTTTCCAAGTAGACTTCCCGATGCTTCCACCCCACACCTCCACTCCATAAAGAAGCACCGGTGTCACCAATGTGTCAAAGAGGTACTTTTTGAGAGCCCAACACTTGATCTCTCCTGCATTGCACATGTTCTCAAATGCATAATAAGCCCTCTTTCCGGCTTCCAAGCGACGCATTGCACAATCCTTCCATTTATGATTGGATGGAACCTCAAGGCCAAGGTACTTGAAGTGATCTACCACTTCAAGTTTCTCATTGTTGTATACAATGCATGGATTTTCGTCATTGAGGGTCTTTACAAGCATAACCTTGGTTTTGGATCCATTCACGATCAGCCCGCTATGTAGGCAAAAGCGTTCCAAGACACTCATAAGCTTTTGTGCATCTTCTAAGGTATGTGCCAAGAGCACTACATCATCGGCATAAAGCAAAAGCATGATCACCGCATTTCCAATCTTAACCTCTTCTATGCCTTCTTGCTGCATAAAATCAAGAACCATGTATTCCAATTCATCAATGAGTAGCCCAAAGAGGGTTGGGGAAAGTGGGCATCCTTGTTTGACACCAATAGTGCTTGCAAAAAATTCTGAAATTCCATCTCCCATACATAATCGACATATCACTTTTTGGTAGATGCGAAAGACTGCATGCATAAATTCTCTCGGCACTTGAAGGCTTTGCATACGTCTCCAAAGATTTCCTCGCGGTACCATGTCAAAAGCTTTCTTGAAATCCACAAAGCAACAATACAACTTTTTTCCTTTCAATCGAGACGCTTCCATAAGAACTCGAAGAGTGACAAGGTGATCAATAGTGCTATGATGCTTTCGAAAACCTGCTTGGCCAAGCGCACGTTTGCCATTCTTTTCAGCCCATTCACTTATCTTCATCTCCATGATACATCCAAATAACTTTGCCATCAAAGAACCAACCATTATAGTGCGATAGTTGTTCACATTGTTTACATCTCCTCCTTTGTGCAAAGGTTTGATCCAATTTGCACTCCAATCATGAGGCATGCCATACTGAAGTGCAAGGTTAAACATATCGCATATCCAATATCGTGTTTTCTTGCTTGTCCATTTAATCATTTCAGCCTTGACACCTTGAAGGTCACCTGCCTTGCGAGTAGCAAGTTTCTCAAGCGCGCGGCATACATCTTCAATGGTAAAGAAGGGAGACATAAATGGAAGGGAGCTACAACCCTCCATCTTATCAACATTGGGTTGCTCATAGAGGTTCTTACAATGCATATACATATCCTCAAGAGTCAAGTCACCAAAGCTCTCAACGCGCTTGCCTTTTAGATTTTGCCAAAACTTGCCACATGCATGTGCTTTCTCTTGTGCTAAAAGAAGTTGTTTTTCGACTTCCCACCTTCTCCTCTTCTTTTGAACAAGTGCTTTGTATGTGTGTGAACATTCCAAGTAAACTTCCTTGTCTTTGATTGCATCCAATCTTAGCAAGTGTTTTCGGGCTTGACTACATTCCATGTCAAACCATTTCTTCTTGGTGCTACCCTTCTTAGAGCTTTTGCAAGACATGTGTTTCACCGAAAAGCATTCCTTCGCACAAGAGAAAATTACTTCATAGAGAGTGATTGGGTGGGATGTGCATGTCAGAAGCGAACGAGGAGAAAGAGAGGGAAGATGGTCTCTATGAATGGTGGCTTCTGATCACTTCTATGACATCAAAATTTCTCAGCCGCTTCTGCTTCTATTTCGTCTATCTCACCCAATATCCCGTTCCTTATTATATATACATATTCTACAAGTTCAATATGTAAGGCACATTTCCTATCCTTCACGGTATATTCAGTTAGTCGATACACAATAAGAACATGACAGGGTTTTGATAAGGCTATCAAAGTCAACAACTAGCAAAGTGTTATGCATTAGCAAAAAGTGGAATGATATGTGTCTTAATGATTTCTGAAAGGAGATTAAACTCTCATGATGAATAAATATTATTAAAAAAAAAACAAAGTATACACATGCAGATGACAGGTGTCGTATAATAATATTCACCAATATTATTAAAAAATTAAACAGCAATGAAGTACAGGTAAGAATTGCTTATCTTTGTTCGTATTGCTGTCCGTAATCGTGATTATTGAAAAATAAAATAAAATTGGAGAACGTAGCCCAAGCTTTGATACCACTGCTACAAACGGATGCGTGATGGCCCTGCAAAATACTCATGATAACACAATACATACCATAAAACGATAAATAGGTATACCTGAATCATCGCACACGCACATAATGAACGACGTACGCGAACAAAGAGAGAGAGAGAGAGAGAGAGAGAGAGAGAGAGAGAGAGAGAGAGAGAGAGAGAGAGAGAGAGAGAGAGAGAGAGAGAGAGAGTGAGCACGTGCAGGCGCACCTCCTAGAGCGGAGTGCTAGGCCGGCACGGCGAGAGAGAAGAGAGGAGAGGAGAGAAGATTGAGACGGACACTGGGTGCAATCTCCCCCCATGCAAGAGTGACCATTTCCCTCTTGCACGTTTTTGTTATATAGATTTCTTGAATGGTCAAATTGGTTACAAACTGGCCGGCCGGTCATAAGTGGCCGAAGCTCATAAAGAGCACTTGAATAATACATGAAATATATTTCCGTACGCATAGGCCTATCTCGGTCAAGCCTTTTCCACCTATCACAGCTGCAGTAAATAATAAAATATCAATTCCATAACAAAGGGAGCCATGTCAATTTGGAGCTTAGACGATGTAGGCAGATGATTGCCTATCAACGGATTGATACGTTGAAAGTAGGGCTTTAATCTCCATCCATTGACTCTGGTCTTGTGGAGTTTTCCTGATAAATCTGCTAATCTGTAACTACCATTCCCAAACTTTGTTTTTATCATGAAAGGTCCCTCCCATCTTTGCAAAAACTTTTTGTCAAGTCGAGTATCAAGTCGGTTATCATAGCAAAGAACCAACATACCTTCCTTCAATCCTTTCCCCTTGAGCTTCTTGTTGATTTTATCCGTTTGGCTTGTCGCTTTGGTGATGTAGTGATCAATGGACTCTTCTCTATCTAGCTCAAGTCGTTGGAGATCTAAGATCCTTTCATGTAGAACCTCTTTTGGTTTTTTTGCCACTCTTGCAAGAACGCGCAAGCTTGAGAGCTCTACCTCAATGGGGAGAAGTGCCTCCTATCCATAAACTAGATGAAAAGGGGTGAATTGGATAGATGCCTTGAAAGATGTCCTATACACCCAAAGAGTAGCCGTCAAATGGCAATCCCAATCATTAGGCCGGTCCACAACCTGCTTAGAAATGATCATACATATCATTCCATTCACTTTTTACACCAATCCATTGCATTGAGAATAGTAGGGTGTGGAATGCAGGTGTTTCACTTTTAACCTCCTCAAGAGATCATTCAGAAGGTCAGCCCTAAAACCCGGGCCTCGATCTGATAAGATTTCTAGGGGTGTTCCAAACCTACTACAAATATGATCAAAAATAAACTTTGATACCTCTTCAGCTGTGATTCAGGTTGTGCTTGTTGCTTCCGCCCATCGTGTCATGTAGTCAACACCCATGATGATGAAAACCTTCCCTGTAGAAGTACGAGGTAGGGGACCTATTGCATCCACACCCCACTTTTCAAAAGGGCCATAAGATATTATTGGAACTCGAGGCTCATATGTTAGTCGTCTATCCCCAGCAATTTGGCATGGCTTACATGCCTTACACCAATATTGGACATCACGATGTAAGCTCGGCCAAATAAACCCTGCTTGTAATATCTTGAGAAAAGTGACCACCACATACATCATCATGACATGAAAGAAAAATTTTCTCTATCTCTTGCACACCTGGTACTCTCCTCAAGACCAAATCTTTCCCTTTGTGATATAAATCATCCCCGATCAACTGGTAAGGTGTGGCCTTCTTAACTAGTCTATGTCTTTGCACCTTGTCTAAGTGTTTGGGACACTCACCTGCTTGTAGAAAGAAGATAATGTCTTTTAGCTCCTCTTGACCTTGATATTTGGGTTCATATAGTTTCACACCTCCTACCGCCATTTGAAGCTTTTCATTTGCAAGTAAGTCTGCTTCCTTGTTATGAGTTCTCACAATGTGTTGTACTTGTGTTGCTTTAAAACCCTTAATCAAAGCTCTTACACTACTAAGCCACTCAAACAATGTACGATTCTTGCACCTCCAAGTCCCTTGGATTTGCCTGACAACTAGCAAAGAATCACCTTTTATAATAAGTCTATGTATGCCTAATTCTTTGCATTCTTCTAACCCAAGGGTTAGAGCAGCATACTCAGCCTCATTGTTAGACTGAACATTGGGTAGAGTGATACCTTTTCTAACCATTACCTCCTTTTGTGGGTTTAAAATGATGATTCCCCCTGCTGCTTTGTCTTGTTGGCGTTGATAAGCTCAATCAAAGCATAAAGTATGGGCCTTATCAATATCCTTCACTTTGAACTGTTTTGAGCCTTCCTCTCTTTGTAGTTGTGATCCTTCCCTTTCTCTCACTTTGTAGGTGAGAATGTCTGCAAGTCCTACTCTTGTGCTATCTTCTACAAGGAAAGTGTATTCAAATTCTTGGAGTTGAAGCACCCACTTTGCTATTCTAGATGAGAGGCTCATGTGTTGTACTACATATGGTAGATTGTGCTCTAAGGTGAGAAAAACAAATGGCACAGGGAGAAGATACGATTGAAACTTCCTTACCGCAAACAAGATTGCAAAGACCACTTTCTCCATTTCAGTGTATCCCTTCTCGGCCGGAGTCATCACCTTGCTTGCAAAATAGATCGGTGTCATGTATGATGTTTTAGGATCTTTTTGCTTCAAAACACCACCAATTGCTTCGAAACCTACACTTGTAGTGACATAGTAGGTCTCCTTTGGATCTGGTGGCATTAGGATTGGGAGAGAGCTAAGAATGCCCTTCACTTCCTCAAAACATTTTGCATGTTCCCTCCCCCATTCAAATGTAGATTGGCTTGCCAACCTATGCAAAGGGGCGATGGCTTCTGCTAGGAGATGGATGAAGCGAGACATGTACCTCACTTTGTGGTTGAAGGTCATTAGCTCCTTAGTTGTTGTTGGTGGAGATAATGACAAAAGGGCCTCTACTTTAGAGGGATCCACTTGAATTCCTTGTGAAGAAACCACATGGCCTAGCAAAACCACCTGAGATTCACCGATATGACACTTCTCTGGGTTGAGTTGTCCCCCAAATTGATGGAGCCTCTTAAGCCCCTCTTCAACCTTTTGGCAGTGAAGTGATCTACAACTATAAATACAGAAATCATCCATAAAGACTCTTATAGATTTTCCAAAGAATGGCTGAATTACAAATATTGTGAATCTCATGAAGGTGCTAGGAGCATTGGTGAGCCCAAAAGGAATTACTCTGAATGCAAAACATCCCCAAGGTGTGATGAAGGTGGTTTTTGGTTGGTCCTCTTCTGCTATTCTAATTTGAAAATATCATGAATACCCATCACACACAGTGTAGCATTCGTGACCTGCTACTTCATTCAAAATTTCATCTTGGAAAGGGAGAGGGAAGTGGTCCCTCTTTGTCGCAGCGTTGAGGGGTTTGTAATCCATGCAGACCCTCCACTTACCATTCTTCTTGGGAGTGACTACAATAGGTGATACCCATTCGGAGTTGGATACTGGATAGATGAAGCTAGCCTTCAAGAGTCGATTCACTTCTTGTAGGAGAGCCTTTTGTTGCACAGATCCTAGTCGCCTTAACTTTTGAGCCACGGGTTTGGTCCCTGGTTTCAATTCAATTCGATGCTCTATTACATCTACACCTCTTATTTGTGAGTAGTCAGTGATAAAAAAATTGGGATACCTCCTTAACATATTGATGTAGGACCTCTTCTCTTCACAAGTAAGATCTTTTGCAAGCATCTTCTCAAATCCTTCTTCAAGGTGGTGGCATCTTTCATCCCCTCGTGTGTGATTGTCTGTTGGCTTTTCTTCTACAGGAACATCTTGAGTGTTGGCGTTGAATACAATTCCCATTACCTCCAAAGAAGACTCCTCTTCACTAGTTGATGCATTGGTTGATGCTTCCTCATCACTTGAGTAAGGACTCTCCTCCTCGCTCTCTTCATCAGCCGTGGTTTCATAGTTGATATCTAGTTGCTTTCCTTCTCGCCAATCATACACCACCAGTTGACCCTTCTTAATAATCAAACGACCACTTCCCATTTTTGATCTGCATTCACAGCAATGAGCCAAGGCATCCCTTGGATGATGGGATAGCCCTCCCCCTTAGCTGGCATGACATACATATCCACTCGTGCATCTATGTTACATACAGATACTTTTACATTTTCAATGATCCCCAAACACTTCACACTTGAGTTGTTGGCTAGCCTAGCTTGACAATTAGAGGACTTTGTAATTTCAAGCCCTAACTTGTTCATTGATTTTTCCGTGATCACACACATTTGAGCTCCACCATCAACATATACATTAGACACCTTTTTACCCCTTATGTAAGCATCCACAATGGGTTCCACATCTTTTTGTAGCTTTGAGGCCACAACCTTAATGGAAAGATTTGCTTTTTTTTTTTGGAATTCTTGTACTTACCAACTTTGGCCATTGCCTTCTTACTTTGGCTGATAGGTGTAGAAGTTGAGGCCATGAAATGTTTGGCTTTTGGGTTTGTAAATCCTCCAGGATGTTGTAGGGCTCTAGCTCCTTTCCCAATGGGAAGTCGTTGATACCAATTTCCCTTCGCCTTGATCTTTTCTTCCTGCTACTTTCAACTTCTTCCATCTTTGACTTCTTCTTCTTGTCCCTTCTGGCTGAATTTGTTCCTTCACTTCTCATGTCTTCATCCTTATCATGTGCTCTTGTGTGTTTTTCTGCCGGCATAACATCAAAGTTTAGATTATGCTCATCTATTACCTCTTCTAGCTTGATGATGTTGACTCCTCTTTCTTCCTCCTCATGTGGGACGGGAGGTATATTTGCTAGCGGTGGTGGTCGACGAAGGATTTGTGGGCCTTGAGCTAGTTCTTGCTGCACAGTGAGAGGAGGTGGTCTGGGGGGATATATGTCTCCCGGAAGTTGCCTTGGATGTGGACAATTGTACATGCCATGGCCCATTTCATTGCAATTCCAACATCGCAACTCTTGAGCTTGTCTTCATTGATTGCGATTCCCTTCTCTTGGTTGTCGTTGTTGAGGTAGGCCCTGTACTAGATTCAGAGTGAGGTTCTCAAGCTGTTGAGTTAGCCTTTGTAAAACCTCTTGTTGAGATTTATCTCCTATTTGTGAAGATTGTGCAAGAGGGGCCCTAATTGGTGCTTCCATGGTTTGTGAATACTCCCTCTCACTCACTTCATTCAAACCCCTTGCTCTATGTGCTTCGAAGTGTAGTTTTCTAAACTTGATGATGGCTACCTCACGTGCTTCTTCGAAGGTGGATGGGAATTTTAGCTCTACTTTAGCCTTTAACCATGAATCTCTCTTTTTTTAGAAAGTTAGGTGCATCACCATGATTTTCTAATGTAGCCTCCCACCTACCCCATAGATTGACAAAGGTTGCTTCATAAGAGGGATAGTCTTCAAGTGATACCTGCTTATGTCCAATAAGACATTTCCATAGTCCTTCAGAAGTATCACCTTGCCCGAACTTGGAGAGGAAGCTTGCTCGCAATCTCTCCCAATTGGACTTGATTTGCGGTTGCAAGGTCTCATACCATGCTTTAGCTTCTGCTTTTAGAACCAACGGGAAGGCTCGTAGCTTTACTTCCTCTTCATCTCTCCCGGATATGAGATGTGCCATCTCCAAGTTGTCAAGAAACTCTTGCGCATCTTCCCCACTTCTTGCATAGAACGTGGGAAAAGAACTTGACATTTTGTTTAGACCTTTTGAAATTTCTTTTTTTTAAAGAAACTTTTCTCTTACGGGCTGCACAAGATTGTTGACACCATAAATCTGATTACATTAAAATGAAGATGTACACATCCATTGTTAATTCGTACTTTATCATAGGTAGAATAAATGGATTAATTGAAGCATTGATTTCATTGAGGCGAGTTGATCCAAATATCCTCCTTATGATAGATTGAAACCTAAACTTAGTTGCAATGATTATATGAATGGATTGCCGAGCAATAGGCCTAAAAGGTTCATTGTTTTGATCGTGATTCATGTGCTACTCCTCGTTGTTGGTTTGAAGACCTCGTTCCTTCATATGGCCCTTGAGCACCCCTTCACCACTCCTTGTTCCTGGCTTTAAAACAAAATGAAAACGTGAACATCAAAAGAAGTTTCATAATTATTGACTGGAAGTATAATTGGATTGGGTGATGCCAGTATTTCTCTAAGTCTTTTTGCACCAAACATAAAAACAATGCGTTGCTCGAAAAAGACTTTTCTATCTATGTGAAACTTTACTCTAATGTGTTGTGCAAAATGAAATGGATAGATGGGAACTCCATTGTTCATCACTAAAAAATTTGAAGGTAACTTGGAAATATGTTCCTCAGTGGGGGCACCACTTTATGAGGGCGAGCTTTTTGAAATGGGGCCTCTAAACCCAAACCAATGGGCCTACCCTCACAAAATGTTCGTAAAGAGGTATGCACACTATTTGGGGCACCACCTTCTTTTGGGAGTGGAGAAGGAAACCAATCAAAATAACACTTGCACTCACCCACTCAAGCAACACACTTTGAAAACCCCCTTACTCTATATACACTTTGGACACTTGAACACCATCAACGATTATGCAACCCAATGCCGTGCATCAAAATGAAATATGCAATTTGTGGAATAGCATTCACCTTCTCCCCATAAGAATACCCATAATACATCCAAACTCTTCCTCTCTCAAGCACTCATCAAAAAAAGCATGCGCACAAGACTTGCCTCTCAAACACACAAGAGAATCACTTACATCAAACTAACACACTTTGCATAGAGAGCTCATCTCCATCATGCAATGCCGTGACACAAATAAAATCACCATGAGGGGTAGCCACAAGCATATGTAATGAAGCAAAAGAGAGTTGGAGTGAGAAATTTCTTTAGACCAATTGAATAAGTGTGGAGAAACAAACCAATGGTAAATTGAGAATAGAACACTTACTTGATTTCTCGCACACCTTTTAAGGGGAGGATAGACGCTGGCTAACCATCACGAATTGCGACACTTGAAAGTTTTAAAGATGATTTCATGATCATTAACATAACCATGAGAGAGATCATGATGTATTTACAAGTTATTGAGGTGCTACAAATGATTTATTGGGTTGATGGAGTAAGAGATTGTAGAATGGAAAGAGTGGAGAATAGAGTTGCACTTCCTCCAAAGAGGAGGGTTAGGAGGGAGGATGTGAAAGAGGGAGAGTTGGGGTTTTCTCTACTATTGATCAAGAAAACAACATGAAGTTGAAAATATAGGTGTGTGTGTTTGAGTCTCTCCAAGGGGGGCTATTTATAGTTGTGTAGGAGTGAGATTATGCTACACTTAATTAGAGTAAGTGATTAGACCTAATTAAGTATCCTTTGACCACTCATTGAATATTGGACATAAAAGAGACTATTTATTCACCAAAAATATCATTTTAGACCGTGAAGGCTCCATAGGGGTGCATAATGTAGGTGGGCCCCACCATGAGGCCCTACGGGTGGCTCCTGCGGGGTATCTCAACTTGTCTGTCTTGGCATTTAGAAAGCATTTTTAGGTTGGTCCCATCACATGCAAGTGACCTTGAACACTCATTGCTCTTCTAGAAGATGAGTAGGGGAAAAATAAGATCTCACCCTCTTGATTTACTTGATTTACAGTTCCCTTTTGCTGCGAATCTGACAGATTTACACTATTTTGACCATAACTTTTTACCTGTAGCTCGGAATGGCATGCTTCAAAAGGAAAAATTGACCTTCTCAACATGTTTGATATGAATTGGTACTATTCTTCACGCCCATGCACCAAGGAATTCGGTTTGGTAGGTCCACACTAGGCTAGGGAACCTTTTGCTTCAAAGTCTTCTTGTATGGGCCCTTTGCTTGTATTCATCCAAGGGGAATCATGCTTTTTCAAAAGGCTATGATGCTTAAACAAATAGAGGAGGGCCCAATATTATTTGCTTGTGAAAAGAATATACAATTGAAGTCTTTTTGAAAGGAGAGAAACTATATGTATATTCTTAAGAGATATTGGGCCACCTATGTAGGGGGCATAGAAGACTTGTAGAGAGGGACCATAATCTTTGGTAAAGACAAGTGGAGAGTTGATTTCCATGGGAATTTATCTATATGGGGTGGAAGATGGATATATTATTTTTCTACTACTAATTCACAAGAGGTAAGAAAGTTTGGGGGTATATAGTTGGTTATTGTATGCTTATTCTATTTACAAAGCAAAAAAGAAAAGGGTGGTAATATAAATATATGACTAAGGTGACATTTTTGAGAAGAGTATAATGTATGTGTCGCCACAAAGGTTAAATGAAGAGGGGGAATTTACTCTAGATAACTTAATAGCGTAGAAAAATATATACACATATGAGGAAGAGGACATTGAGTAGGCTGGAAAATGTTGCAAAAAGATGGTTACCATTTTATGCCACTCAGCGTCTCTTTCTCTGACTATGGGTACCTACAAGTGTGTACTAATCGTATGCACCTATGGGTCATCACACTCATGTAGTCTCTACCTCTCCCATTGTTTCAACTACCTATTCTCCACAACCACAATACACAAGTTCTTATTTCCATGGGACTATATCGGCTAGCATTAGCATGTCACATCCGACGTCTGCTATGCCTAGGGCCACCCATATGAACTATGGACCACCACATGGCACAACATCGTACCCAATGTGGAACCCAAGGGCTTCCTATGCGCCAAGCCCAATGCCAATACCTACTCCACATGTAGTCTCTGGAGCACCTTCACCCACGGTGCCTGCTCACTTAGGTGACTTGGCAACATTTGCTCAAGCCATTGGTCGATCTATTGCTGAGAATATGCGTAACACGCCCGATAGAGAGCCTAGAAGTAAGGCAGTACAAATAGCCAAGCTCACACAAAAATTTAGTGGAGACGAGGATGTGAGAAATCATATCGAAGTGTTTGAACAAATATGCGATTCTCTAGGAGAACACAATGACCTACATAAGAGCAATGCTTTAAGCCTAACCTTAAGTGGAAAGGCTGGGGATTGGTATAGAGCCCTAAGGGTGGAAGAAAAAACGATTTACCCTACTCTTAGGAGGCTGTTCTTAAAAGAATACATACGAGAGGGAGTGCTTTGGGGTGTAGCCTCTCAGCTCCAGAAAGCCCAACGAGAGGAAGGAGAGTCGGTGAGAGACTCTATAAGTCGCTTGAAGCATTTGAATTCTCTTTGTAATCCAAATGAGCGCTTCAACAATAACCAATTGCTTGATAGATTCATTAGGGGGTTACGACATGAGGATATCTACAATGGCCTATTCATTAGAGGTATCACCACTTGGGAAGCAGTCACCACCAATGCAATCCAATTGGAGGATAATTTAATGATTCAAGGAGAAAGAGTGTCTATTCAGCCTAAATCTATCAGCTCGCAAGCATCAGGGCATCAGCCAATGACCCTAAAGCCTATTTCTAAGGAGCCAAAGATATCTAAGATGACTTTAGCAGATCTCACCAAGGCTATTCAAGAGAGTCTTAGAGACAATCGTGCTCCGCAAAACAATCATATGTATCCAAGAAGGGAGCAGCAATGGTGCTCAGTATGCTATGGACCGCATAGTACCAGTGAATGCCCTACTTTTTGAGTAAAATTCAATGGGAACTGCAATGCATGTGGAAGGTATGGTCATCAAGCTAAGGATTGCATAGTATTTAAGTGCGCGATGGCCAATAGACCAACCTTAGCATGGACAGACACACCTCGAGTGTCTGCATTGATGTCGGCCCCACCTCTTGAACAAAAAGCACAACACATGGTCCCTAGGGCCCAAAATGTTGTTCAAACAACACCCTTACCACCTCCAGTGCTAGGACTGCAACCACCACATCCGAGAATCACTTCTGTGAATCAAGTGGGTTGTGAGTCATCTATTTCTTGTTTGGAAGGCTGTGAGGAAGATATAGATCCTAATATCACCTATGGGATGGATGTTCTTGAAGAAAGTCCACAATACTACATGGAAGACTATTGGGGACAAGTCAAACCTGTATATCAAGTAGCTGCTCTTGCGGCAAGAGGCCAAAATATCAACTACACTGCTAAGAGACCACCTCTTCAATGCTATGAGTGTGGAGGTCCACATCGTGTAGCAGAGTGTCCTATTAGGCTACAAAAGAACGCCACACTAATGCAAACCAATCAAGCGAGTTTGTCTACAATGCCAATACTTATGTGTAATCGATGTGGCATAGATCATTTGATTGCCCAATGTCCAAATAATCCAAATGCACCGAAGATCACGCCATTAAACTTGATTGAAGTTACCTAGGAGCCATCACCAAGTGCAACCGTGGTACCAATAAAGGAACTCACACGATCGATGCTCCAAAAACAAAATTATATTCTTGAGGAAAGAGACACGGCATCAATTGCCCAATCTCAGAAAAATAAGAGAACACGAAGAAAGAGATCGCAAAAAGAAGCGAAGTCAGACCCCAGTTCAAAGACCAACATAGGGACTGGTGACGACCCCGTATATATGAACGACGCTGAAGAAGATTCTGATTCAGGTGAAACCATGGAGACCAAAATGACCACTAACATAGAAACCAACAAGAAAGATCTTCATGAGCCACAATGGCCAGGATCCAAAAAGAAGATAGGAACTTACCCAAACCCTACAGAGGAGATTGAGTGAGTGAAGCAATTAAGGAGTTTGGTAGAAGATACCCAAAGGGATCTAGAACCAGCACCTAGGAAGAACCAGATTACAGACACTATGTTCCCTACACAACAACAACCTCACCAAGTCCATAGACCCTTGGACATACCTAGTGTCATCCAAGAAGAAAGTGACTTAAAGTCATGGGAAAGTGGGCGTACTCACTTCTTGATGGAAAGAATGTTTACAGAGGGACTACCTGATCCTATCGAAGAAACGGAGATCCCGTCTTCCCCACGTCAAGGGACTCAATTCCAAAAGGTTCCGTTAAACATTGCCAAATTGATGGATTTCATGTCTTCAGAAGTTAGAACCACCATCATGTCCAAACTATATAAATACCCCGAGCTAGTCTCAGCTCTTCGAGCCTTCCTCAATGGAGAACTAAATTTTGGGCTACCACAATTTGCACAGATGGATGGAGCTGGGGAGATGTCAATAGAGGAGGAATACATAGATCCACAACCCAACCTATATGAGAACCTTGTTATAGAAATACCTGTTAACAAGTTGGGACAATACTTTGAGGGTGAGGAATCCAATGCAACTATACCAATCACTACTAAGGGATTAATTGTGAAGGGAATCCTTGATGGTGGCGCTGGGGTTAGCATTGTGACAAAAAATTGATGGGAAACTATGGGAAAACCTCACCTTGCGACCACAACCATAGTAGTGAAGATGGCCAATGGGTCTATCGTTAAACCTATTGGGATGCTAGAAGATCTCAAGATCAAGGTCTTTGGACATAAAATAAGAGCTACCTTCATTGTTATGGATTTCTCCAAACACACTATGGCATCAGAGATGATCTTAGGACGTCCTTTCATGAGGGAAGCAAAAATAGTGCATGACTGGTCTAAGAACCATGTCTACTTGCAGTTCCAAGATTCTGTCATTCGAGTGGATCTTATTACTGATCAAGTACATCCTCTAGGAAATAGGTTTATAATTGATCATAGATCTGACACCACAGTTCACTTGTCCCCATTGCAGTATTGTTACACGTGTAAAGCGGACACTGATGTTGGGGAAGATTCTCCTTATATGGATGTACTACCTGGGATGACTGAGTCGGACAATGTGGATTGGGTCCACCTAGCAGCAACCATAGACACTTGGGGAAATAGGGGGACGACCTGGGTAACACCTGAGGGGGATGAAATGCATGTACCTTTAAATATGCTACAAGCAATGCATATAGCTTTTGGCAAGACCCATCATAATATAACAAAGCAAACATACAAGTGGGTCCCGAAAGCTTCTTTAGCGACCATGGCTAGTAATAAAAAACAGAAGCCTTGTAAGAAACGTACCACTCGCTCCAAGAAATGTAACAAAACGTGGCGTTGGATTCCTAAACGACTATTGGAAGCCCAAGGCTACTATCAAGGAAATGATCAAATTTGGGTGCCAAAACGTAGATTGTGTTCTTACCTATCACCTGACCCTTGTGAGCTCAATCATGTAGCTCCAAAACAAATTAACGACTGTGGAAAGAAAAAAATCATAGAACGCTACACACCCGCTCCAGAGCTAGTTTGGGTACCAAAGAAAGAACGATTTGTTCCACCTAGCTCAGGAAGGGAGTCCCATGAAGCTTCTAGCTCCTCATGTAATGCATCCATAGAGGTAAAATCTTCTCCACAGCCTCCACCTACAATAGTGGACCTCCATAAAGCTACAAAGGAATCCACACCTCCCAGTGTTCAAGAATCACCTGATGAACCACTTCAAGTTCGATCCTGGGAGAGTACCTTACCACCCTTGCAACTTGACGAGGCACCTAAGGTAAGAGAAAACTACTGGCAAAAATCTCCACCTATTACCAACTGGAACAATTGGTTTCAAAGGGTGACAAGCTCATTTCAAACGGTATGATCTACCCAAGGAAGGGGGGAGTGTTTGCTGACAGTTATCATTCACTTGCTTCCCTCTCAACCTTCCTCCCTGACCTCTCAATATCCCAATCTTAGGGAATGTATATATAAAGCCTTATACTCACAAAAACGAAAAAAAAATAAAGAGCAAGAGCAATTAGCAAACAAGTATGCACAACAAAAGTCAAAATATTGACCCAAACCTACACATTCACATCCGGTACATTGAAACAGAAACCTATGTCATCAAACACCTTTGATCCTCATCATTCGAGTGATGGAGGGTAGGTAAGATTAGTACGATAGGAATTTTTCTGTTTTAGAGTTGAGTGATTACCAAAGTTCTTTTTTCCCACTGATCATGTGCCTCCTAGAGGTATTCTTTGTGTTTCCTAGTGTGTACAAGAACGTGTTGTTGTTGTTAGGATTTGGACCTTCATGGAATCATGCTCTCATTCACACTTCAAATCAAGCACGACCATCGACACTTTTCTTATCCATTAGCATTGCCCTTATCTTTTTGCATCCATGTTTGTCTGCTTTGATTGTGATTGGTAGCATACAATTCAATAAATTTGCTTAGTATCAAACCTTTAATTCAATGTAATCTTTTGTCATAATCACTTGTCTAGGTTTAAAAATCAAGCAAGTCCGACTAAGCTAGTTTGACCAAGTTAGGTGTTAGAGATCTTCTCTTAATACCATGGGCAATGCCTTCCTAATAATCAATGGTTACTTAGGTTCTTAATCCGATTTAGTTAGCATTGTGTGAAATGTACTAGAGCTTTCTAGTGGGCTTAACCCTATTGACCTTTAGCTTAAGTATTATAAAAGGATTTTACTAGTGTGATGAGCCTGGGGAGGTGTATCAATGTTATATGACCCCCCAAAGTTACAAAATTAAAATGCTAAAAATGAACAAACAAAAAATCAAAGTGCCACAATGTAAAGTCTTAAGCTGGAAGAGAAATCTCAGCTTGATTGGGTACTTCACTCACATGTATCGCCTATGGTACTAGAGCCCTAGAGGTTGATGCATGGTTTTTAGGACCCCTTCTGAAGATGCAATAAAGGCACATTCAGTTGTTGGGGAGATGAGGATACTCTAGTCCAAGGGATCTCGAAAGAGAAGAAAAATCTACTTCACAAGCACCAAAGAGTAAAAAGTGCCATGGACAGAAGATACGTCGTGGGAACGAGCTCTTATGCATGCCTACAACCTATATCTTAAATAATAGCCCATTCTAGGTGTGAATTTCTAGTGAAATTTACACGAGGATGTTCGTGTGGACTCACATCACAGCATACTCCGTTTTCACTTTTTTACCGACAGTAAATATTTTTTACCACAATAAATATTTTTACCTACAGTAAATATTTTTCACCTACATGGTAAATACAAATCACTTTTTACCTACAGTAACTTTTTTAACCCATGGTAATATTTTTTACTGCACCATAAGTATTTGGTAGGTAACAGTTCACTATTACTAGAAGCAGTGATTGGGCATCAACAATGCAGTTACAGGAGGGGAAAAGGGGAAAATCTTATGGTAAAGGTGAGTCAACAGGGATAAAGACTTTTGAGTTGAAAAGAGACATGCTGATTTTTTCAAAGAACACATGTCAAAAGAAGCCATGGTTGAGGATTTTTTGAGAATTTGATATTCAGGAGGACCCAGCTGCCACCTCCCCCCCGCAGGTCCCCCCCTGACATGTGCAGAACCTCCAGTTTCAACAGCCACCTTACCTGCTCTTCAATGCTGGTCAAGGCCTTATCCCCATGTGTCACAATCAGAAAAATCAGCATTTACCCTCCCCTCTCACATCACTCTAGAGAATATCTTGATGGTGACATATCAGGTGACCTCAATCTGTTGACCACCCTAAGCAAAAAGTAACCCAAATCAGCGGATTTAAGCATGTTTATCCCTAATCCTAAACCCTCTCAGAAACCTATATAAGGAGGCCTTCTCTCACTCAAAACCAACACTTCACCCACTTCACCAAGCAACGAAGCTATGACGACATTGCTCACAACGAGGAGCTATGGATGGAGCTCTACTCTCTCTCCCTCTCTCTCTCTCCCTCTAGTATGCTACATTACTAGCCCTAAAACCTAAATAAGGAGTCTTCTCTCATGCTCCATGGCCACCATCCTCGCCATCATTCTCTAAGGTATTGATGTGTTTCTAGTAGGATCATACCTACTTGCTGGGTTGATTGTTTTTGACAAGGTATTATTCCATCCTTGGCTTGCTTCTCTATATCCTTGTTATGTATGATCAGATGCCGTTGTATTGTTAAGCTGATGTCTTGTGTATATATATGCTACATAAGGTCCCTAAGCTTCGTTTCTATGTGTTTTTTCATATGTTTTGATGCCATCATAATGCCAGAAGTCTCACTTGCCAATGTGCACTATGTGTGAGGTCCCTAAACCTCTTAATTTAGGGTGGTGCCCCCTTTGTTTTGTTCTTTGCTTGTTTGCATGAGGCGTGGTTTGTGGAGTGTGCACGAGTACAGAGGCCACCCGATTGCACTGCTCTTTTTCCCGCTATCATTTTGGTGCCCCCACTGAGGAGGGATACACAGACCTTCAGTCCACAAGCAATGAAGTTGTGCAATCTACAACATGGACGAATGGCATGAGGAGTTTGCAAATTGGAGAACAGAAGAGGAGGAGGCTTTACAGGCCTTAAAAGCTTTCATCGAGGTCTTGTTACCAGGTTGCAGTGTCATTGAAATTCAAGAAGTAAGTTCTTATACATGCCTTGTTCGTGATCGTCGCCAACGAAGGAGAGTAAGAAGAAGAGCTTGATATACCTCTTCTCTCAACCTATGAGTGCTCCAGAAATCTCCAACGCACACGAGCTTGAAATATTCTACATCAACATACACGAAGGTACTGTGACACACATTAAGGGAAGAGAAAGCATCACCAGACCTCTCTTTCCTGAGGAGCCGACTAAGAGGAGGAAGATCACCTCTACACCTAAGTGGCCCAAGGCCGCAGCCCATGCTCAAGCGTAAGGTAGCATTTGGCTTAATCTCATTAATAAGGGATTACATGACCACTACATGCAAGAAAAAGGCTAATGAGCAACCAACTTCAACCTCCAACTTGCAGCCACGACTCTCACCCCTAAATCCTCATGAAGCAAAGAGGCGAAGGCTTGCCTACAAGATTTCCGCCCGTCTGCGAGTGCTCCCAGTGCACTTTGTGAATCCAGACACCACCAATCCCAAGCCAACCTCCTGTCCACGTGAAGATCACTTTGGATATTGTCCAAAGTGCTTTGGAGACCGGGTGAAAAGCCTCCTTGCCCTACCTTTGCTGCTAATTTTCAAGAAGTTATCTCAATCTAAGGAAACTATCTTAGTTGATGATGTGTTGCACATTAATGGTGTCACTTTCATTCGTCATGCTGATTATGGTAATAGCATCCAATTGTTGCTTGCTAAAAGGCTCAGCATTGTACAAAGTGTTGCCATCACGCCTTACGTCTTCACAGATGCATCAGGAAGAGTCGAAGTGATCCGAGGTGCTGACCTTCTGTGGCCGATCAGGCTCATTGGTCCCAAGGTGGTGCAACTAAGCTAGGCTCTTCTGTGTAAGTATGGATGCTAATAATGAGAATGATGATCCCCGCATGTTTCCTTTCCATTTTGTGCATCATATCCGTGTGAATATTTGTATTGATAGAAAAATCTTTTATCAGCAAAGAATAGCCCTGTTGTTTGGAGCTGAGAGACTTGGGGAAATCTTGCGCTCTCCTCATCCTGTCATTCTACCCTTACTAGACTATTACCATTCCTTTGATGTGTCGATCTTCATCCTATTTTGAGCTAAGTTCTGCTAAAACTCCAAATTGTAATTACCATACTCTATTTTAAAATAAATTGGAGTTGTTTGTGTAATTGTTTACTCTCTCACTTATGGCCTTCCCTAATTTTTATGGTAAGCTTGGGGAGGTTGCTCCAGACTTTTTGGATAATTTGGAAATGGCTTTTCTGGTATCGGGAAGGGATGACGAAGCTACTAAGTTAAGGGCCTTTCCTTTGGTCTTGAGGGAAGGTGCAAAATTATGGTATCAAACTTTGGCACCTGGAGAAAGAAGAGACTGGGAGTCCTTAAAGATGGCCTTCATCGAAGAATTTCGCCGCCATGAGCCTCCAGAGGAGATATGGAGACAACTCTTAGAGCTACGCCAAACATCACCCAATGACTATAGAAGCTATGAAGGAAAGTTTTCCAACCTGTGGGAGAAATGGTGTGCATCACTAGGTGAAGGATAAAGGGCGCCAGAATGCCTAAAGAAGGACTGTTTCCTGGCAGGGCTTTACCCCATCCTTCGAGAAAAGGTAAAAGGTAAATTCCCAGATACCTTTGATAAAGCTATGACTTATGCAAGGGAGAAGGATAGGAAGTTAAAATTCCAAGCTCAACTACAAGGGGGAATGGAGCCTCCACCGCTAGCTCAACCTACGGCAAGGGTAGTAGCAGGGATAGGAGCAACAGACCAAGAGTCCTCTCAACAAGAATTACTTCAACAAATCACCAATCAACTAGAGAGCTTGTCCATCAATCTGGTTCAAGGTGTAAGGGCTCCCCATCCAGGAAATGAACGAAATAGACAAGAAGGAAAAAGGCAAGCACGTGAGTACATTTGCTACAACTGTGGAGAGGTAGGTCACGGCATGTATTATTGCCCCCATCCACGACGCTATCAAGGAAATGGTAATTAAATACGGCCTCCTCGCCAGCAAGTCACTCCTCCTCGAGCTAGGCCACTAAATGGACAAAATGCACATGTGGCTCCACCAATCCAAATATTGAGACCCCTCCTCCACCACCACAAGCACCAGCAAAGATCCCTCCACTACCATCGGGAGGGGAGGACAGGGCTGTCTCTGTCATAAGTCTTGACAATGGTAAGGATAAAGGGAAAGAAAAAATGGAGGAAGCTGTTGCCATGCCAATAAAGAGAGTTAGGAGACAAAGAACTGATGAAATGGAAGCTTCAGAGCCGGATAAAGGGAATGAGGGTTCCTCCCAAGTGATAGGAGATAAGAAAAGGAAGAGTAGGTCAAGGAGGCACATAGGAGTAGAAGACTTTCCACTTGGGGTAGGATCCATACCTTACGACCTAGTAGCAGATGTTAGTAAGCAAGGACCAAAGATTTCATGGCGGCAACTCCTCCACCTTTCCCCAAAGATGCGTAGAACCTGGTCTAAGATGGTCAGCACCAGGATGCAGTCATTGATGCAGAGATTAAGAGTCAGCGAGTCTCCAATGTGTACGTAGATGGTGGAGCCGAGATTTGTGTTATGACAGAGAAATTAATGCACAGGTTGGGTTTCGAAGTAAATGAGCAAACTTCCTTACAAGCTAAGATGGCAAATAATGTAAGGGTGGCTTGTGTGGGAAAGGTTAATGGAGTGAAGGTTTCAGCTTTTGGTGTGGAAATCTCAATTGATGCTTATGTGATCCCAACTAAGGGGGAGGGCTATCCGCTAATCCTTGGAAGACCTTGGCTTATGGCTATGAAAGCTAGGCAAGATCGGGAGACAGGTTCCCTTGAGTTGCGACCAAATCATAAGGTAGGTGGCAAGCAACAAAAAATTGTGTATGACATGAAGCAGGGTAGAAAACAAGACCTAGAGATGGAGACTTCTATGGATGAATGGAGCACAAGCAACTGCTCTTCATCTGAGGATGAGTCATCTGAGGAGGATGCTAGCTCTTTGGAAGTCATGGGTATAATACTGCGAAACCCAGAAGGAGAAGGTGGTCAAGACTCTCTAAACAAGGAAGAAGCCACAGGCTTAGAGGAGATGCTAGCTAAGGACCTACTAGAAGAAGAGACAGAATCCTATTTGCAGGTACTAAAGAAGCATGCTGGCCTCTTTATAACTGATTACGAGCACATTAAAGGAGTGACGGTAACCCAACACCATATCCAATTAAAGGAAGGTGCCAAACCAGTGGTGCAAAGGCTAAGGAGATTAGGGCTAGTGCAACAAGATGCACTCTTAAAAGAAGTAAAAAGATTACTCAAGGCAGGATTTATCTACCCAGTGGAAGATTCTGAGTGGGTGTCTCCAGTTGTGGTAGCACCAAAGAAAAATGGGAAGTGGAGGGTATGTGTGGATTACAAGCCTCTAAACGTAGCCACAAAAAGGGACCATTTTCCTTTGCCTTTTCAAGATGAAATACTAAATGAAGTGGCTGGTCATGAAAGGTACACAGTGTGTGATGGGTACTCAGGCTACTTCCAAATCAGAATTGCAGATGAAGACCAAAGAAAGACTACCTTCATAACACCTTGGGGGTGTTTTGCTTATAGAGTTATGCCTTTTGGTTTAACTAATGCCCCAGCTACTTTCCAGAGGTTTATGAACTTGGTGTTTCAACCTTACTTTGGTAAGTCCATACGAGTCTTCATTGATGATTTTTGCATTTACAGCTCTAGGGAAGTACATTTGTCGAAGGTTGATGAAGGTTTCACCCGTCTGGCCCAATTGGGTGGGCAATTGAATAAAGACAAGTGCCACATAGGTGAGAGCAAGGTCACTCTACTAGGCCATGTTGTGTCTCAAGATGGTATTGAGGCTGACCCTGAAAAGGTAAAGACATTGTTAGCTTTACCTACTCCTTCAAACGTGAAGCAACTAGTCTCCTTCATTCAAAAGGTTCGCTACATGGGACGATTCATACATCTCCTTTCTCAGGCAATCTATCCTTTGTAGCAGCTCACTAAACACACTAAATTGACATGGAGTGAGGAGGGTGAAAGGTGCTTTCAAGAAGTTAAAACCATTTTGAGCTCATTGCCTGTCGTCCTACAACCCACATGGGGTGAATTATTCTATGTAAATGCTAGTGTAGGTCCAGAAGCTCTAGGAGCTGTCTTGATGCAAAAAGACCCAAAGACATCTCTCATGAGACCAGTCTACTTCTCTAGTAGAGTGATGACAGCTGTTGAAAAGGGTTTCAGCGCAACTGAGCAATTGGTGCTAGCTCTTAAGTTTGCAGTGGAGAAGTTTCGGGCTTACTTACTTCCAAGACAATTTGTGGTGATCACAACTGAGGAGGTTTTTCCATATGCTCTACAACACATGGAATTGTCTCAAAGAATAGCAAAGTGGGTGGTGCAGCTTCAAGAGTTTGACTACACACTACAAGTAGAGGATTCCACCCGTGCTTGTTTGGCAGATGTCCTCACACAAAGGTGTTATGAGAAGTCCAAGAAAGAGGCACCTAGTAAGGTACCGCCTATCCCGGAGCCTGAAGTTCTACTGGGAGCACACAGTCTGTATTTTGATGGGGCTTACAAGAGGACCAAAGACAAGGCACCAGCTGGCATAGTAGTATTAGGTCCAGAGAAGGATAAGATCTTTGCAAAAGGGTTTCATCTAAAAGAGGTTCATTCTAACAATGAGGCAGAGTACCATGCCCTTGTTTTAGGGTTGCAATGTTGTCTTTCTCAGGGCATCACAAAGCTAAATGTTTTTGGTGACTCCATGTTGATTGTTAAGCAAACGGTTGGTGTATGGGCCTGTAAAAATGACAAATTGTCTGTTAAGATGAGGGAAGCAAAGGCCTTGTTGAAGGGTTTTAAAGAAGTTCGAGTGCACTTTGTACCTAGAGATCAAAATCGAGAAGCAGATGCCTTAGCAGGTGAAGAACTACAAACTCTCATAGTAGGTGCTATCCTTGTGAAAAGTCCTTTATACCAGGGAAAGGAGGAGCTACATGATTTACTTTACTTTCTTGAGAATTGTGAAGCACCCTCTGGTATGAGTAAAAGTGAACGTAGGTGGTTGGCAAAAAAGGCTACCAGCTATAGCTTAGTGAATGAGGACTTGTATTGTAGAGGGAAAGATGCTGTCTTAATTAGGAGAGTTCCTGCATCCCAAGAGATAAAGGATATTTTGTTTAGTTGTCGTGAAGGTGTGTGTGGTGGCCACTTTGCACAAGAGATTACTAGCAGAAAGATTTTACAAGCAGGGTTCACATGGCCAAGCCTCCATCGAGATGTACAACATTGGTGCCGCACATGTGAGGTTTGTCAAAAAGCTGGACCAAGGCATCTTACCCATGAAAATCAGCATCCAATCAAAACCTATGGGCCATTTGAAAAATGGGGGATAGATGCAATAGGGCCACTACCTTGCACTCAATCAGGGAAGGAATACATCATTATGGGCGTGGAGTACATGACCAGATGGGCAAAAGCTCGTCCCACAAAGTGCATCATAGCCAAGGACGTGAGTGATTTCATTTTTGAATGCCTTTGTTGCCGTTTTGGCACACCTTTGGAGATTCTCTTGGATAGGGGACCGGGATTTTGAGCTGATTTAGTCGGGCAATTGATGAGCAAGTTAAAAATCAAGCGCAGGCACTCTACACCATACTACCCTCAGTGCAAAGGTCTTGTGGAAAAGGTAAATGGTCTTATATGTAAAATCATCACTAAGCAAGTGCATTTACATCCTAAGGCATGGGACAAACACCTAGATGCAGCACTTTGGGCCTACAGAACATCCTTTAAAACATCCTTGGGGTATACACCTTTTCACTTGGTTTACGGGCAAGAGGCACTATTGCCTATCGAAGTGGAGCTAGCGAGCCTCCGAGTTCTAAAAGCACATCAAGAGGATAGTCAAGAGAAGCATTTGGAAGGAAGAATCATCGATTTGGAGAGGTTAGGGCTAGATCGAGAGTCAACAATGAAGTACTATGCAGCCCAGGCAGAGAAGAAACGAAAGAAGTTCAATCGCAACCTTGTCAAGAAAGGTATCAAGGAAGGTTCTTTAGTGCTCAGATACGACAATCGCTTTGATTGCAGGAAGGATGGTAAGTTCTTGCTTAAGTGGGAAGGCCCTTTTGTAGTGATACAGAGGTTCTCAAATGGTAGTTACCAACTAGGTGACCTAGATGGTAAGGTACATCAGACCCCGGTAAATGGTTGGCGATTGAAGGCCTACCAATGTCGTCTTTCACAGCCATATGCTGGTGAAATCAATGCTAAGGATGGTTCAGAGGAGAGCTCATCATATTCGAGCTCCAACTAAGGTAACAATCATGTACATAGTCGTTTCAAAAAAAAAAAAAGTGAAGACAAAAAAAAAAGGAAAAAAAGAGAAGAAAAAAAGAAAAAAAGAGAATGCTACCAGTGAAAGCGGATATTGACAATGGATGGAGTATGGCTTTCAAGGGTCTAGGAGACCAGTTGTTAGTCATGGATGGATACAATTATTCATCAGAAAGGACTAAACAGGGTGCATCAGCCAAGAAAGCAGTAACATGGAAAATTCAATTGGTACCAGGTGGGTAAGTATTCAAGAGAACCCTATTGTAGCACAACCTACAGCTAGAGGCATCAAATACCTCTAGCTTAAGGGGGAGGGCTATATGATGCATGGTTTTTAGGACCCCTTCTGAAGATGCAATAAAGGCACAGTCAGTTGTTGGGGAGATGAGGATACTCTAGTCCAAGGGATCTCGAAAGAGAAGAAAAATCTACTTCACAAGCACCAAAGAGTAAAAAGTGCCATGGACAGAAGATACGTGGGAACGAGCTCTTATGCATGCCTACAACCTATATCTTACAAAATAGGCCATTCTAGGTGTGAATTTCTAGTGAAATTTACACGAGGATGTTCGTGTGGACTCACAGCACAACATTTTCCGTTTTCACTTTTTTACCGACAGTAAATATTTTTTTACCTACAGTAAATATTTTTCACCTACATGGTAAATACAAATCACTTTTTACCTACAGTAACTTTTTTTACCCATGGTAAATATTTTTTACTGCACCATAAGTATTTGGTAGGTAACAGTTCACTATTACTAGAAGCAGTGATTGGGCATCAACAATGCAGTTACAGGAGGAGAAAAGGGGAAAATCTTATGGTAAAGGTGAGTCAACAGGGATAAAGACTTTTGAGTTGAAAAGAGACATGCTGATTTTTTCAAAGAACACATATCAAAAGAAGCCATGGTTGAGGATTTTTTGTGAATTTGATATTCAGGAGGACCCAGCTGCCACCTCCCCCCCGCAGGTCCCCCCCTGACATGTGCAGAACCTCCAGTTTCAACAGCCACCTTACCTGCTCTTAAATGCTGGTCAAGGCCTTATCCCCATGTGTCACAATCAGAAAAATCAGCATTTACCCTCCCCTCTCACATCACTCTAGAGAATATCTTGATGGTGACATATCAGGTGACCTCAATCTATTGAACACTCTAAGCAAAAAGTAACCCCAATCAGCGGATTTAAGCATGTTTATCCCTAATCCTAAACCCTCTCAGAAACCTATATAAGGAGGCCTTCTCTCACTCAAAACCAACACTTCACCCACTTCACCAAGCAACGAAGCTATGACGACATTGCTCACAACGAGGAGCTATGGATGGAGCTCTACTCTCTCTCCCTCTCTCTCTCTCCCTCTAGTATGCTACATTACTAGCCCTAAAACCTAAATAAGGAGTCTTCTCTCATGCTCCATGGCCACCATCCTTGCCATCATTCTCTAAGGTATTGATGTGTTGCTAGTAGGATCATACCTACTTGCTGGGTTGATTGTTTTTGACAAGGGATTATGCCATCCTTGGCTTGCTTCTCTATATCCTTGTTATGTATGATCAGATGCCGTTGTATTGTTAAGCTGATGTCTTGTGTATATATATGCTACATAAGGTCCCTAAGCTTCGTTTTTATGTGTTTTGCCATATGTTTTGATGACATCATAATGCCAGAAGTCTCACTTGCCTATGTGCACTATGTGTGAGGTCCCTAAACCTCTTAATTTAGGGTGGTGCCCCCTTTGTTTTTTTCTTTGCTTGTTTTCATGAGGCGTGGTTTGTGGAGTGTGCATGAGTACAGAGGCCACCCGATTGCACTGCTCTTTTTCCCGCTATCAGAGGTTCCCAGTGTGGGCGCTTCTTCTTGAAAAGCAAAAAACCCAAGGCATACAAAATAAGCACACGCATCAAAATTGAATCACTGTGAAAGACTTTGGGGGGTCAAAGAAAAGGTAATCAGTCAGGCGATGATTTCATGACAAATTCCTTTTATCGTAGCTTAACTACAAGGTCTTCTAGGTATAGCCTCTAGTCAGCCCTCGAACATAAATACTTGGCTCTCGCGATTAAACAACTTAATTGACCAGAAAAAATTAAGAAGCTTACCCATGGTATTAATAGTCGATATCTAGTGGCTTTTGACCGTTAAATTAGTGACCCCAGACTTGTTTAATTTTTACCTTTACATCTGTTTATGCATTTGATTATATTGCAATTTAATTTTTATTGCTGACAAATGGTTTAAAATTCTGTTACCAATGAAATTGTCCGCCTACAACTGCATATGCTTTTTAATTGCTTATGAGAATGCAATATTGTACCAATGTTGTTTGATTTTGCAGTGACTGAAGAAGGCTAAGGACATTCATCTCAAATGCTCTTCCACCTCGAATATGAACGAGCTTCAACTCAATAGCTTCCGAGGACGGAATCTACATCAGGAAGGGGGGCATGTTGACCCTCACGGCTCACGGACACCCTATCACCTACGACGGACGTTGTAACCTACGACGGAAATTGTATTATTTATTTGGTAGAGTCAGGTACCGGGCTTGTCGGTCCAATAGGAAAAGGGTAAGAGTGATCACTGATGAGAGGCGCACTCTAACTGGAACATTCAAGGGATTAGTTGGCTAAGCATGGGCGCCCAAGTGTGAATGGGGCGAGCTCATATAAAAGTCAACTAAACCTAAAATTCACTCATTCTCTCATTTGTGCAATTGAAGAGTGCTCTTGCTCCATCTTCTTCTTCTTCTTCTTCATCTCTTTGTGTGTGTGAGAGAGAGAGTGAGAGATTGAGAGAGAGGGAGTGTGTGGGCGATCAAGCATTACGAAGGCACGATGGCGGTGAAGCGGTTGAGCGCGGCGTAGCGGCGTCTCCTTCTTCTTCGTGGCGAGGAATCCTCCACGAAGCAAGCGTAGAGCGATGAGTGACACACCATCGCCTTCTTTGAGCTTACTAGTTTAGGCTTGTTGTGTGCTTGGAGCCATTTGTGGCTCGCACACGGTGTATCGGCAAGTTCCTTGCATTGACACGTGCGACATACGCGCACAACGCAAATTTGAGCTTCATCCACAGTATGCATAAGAGATTATATATTAAGTGTGTGCTTTTGATATAATTATATAATATGAGCAATATATATATAGTAAGATAAATATGGAAAAATAGCACTCAAAGAACCAAAGAAGGAACCGAGATGAAAAGAAAAGAGAGCTTTCACATCGTATAAATAATTCCAAGGCGACCTCAATGAATGTTTGGATGAGTCTAGAACTGAAGATCTGATACTTAGGAGGGCCGACCTTAGGGCAGCGGCTAAAAGCTTGCTATCACCATGGTGCCTCCTCTGCAACCAGCGAGTTTTGTTTCTACTCCTTCATTTTCTTCTCCGGGTGACTATCTACTTACTCCATTATGCAATTCCTGCTCACTGAGTATGGACAAATCCCTAACACAAACCCAGGGGCTGCCTGCACAACCCACCCACAAGCCACCCTCGAGCTCCTATGGCTTGTATCTGGTGTGCAGCCTACTGGAAGTCATTCTCCATATCACGAGCAGCGGTCTGAGCGTTCAACTTTTCCCCCTTTCCCAACCTCTCTCTAATTCCTCATCAACAGGAAGCTACACACCCACAACTCTATCTCATTCTCTCTCTCATTGCTCGGCGGCGCCCAGTACACCTTTTCTCTGTGCTTTGCATGGTGCCTCTATTTATTTTTATTTTTATTTTTTTTCGTCACTTTGTGCCAACAATTGCGTGGACTTTCACTCTCTCTTTTCACCAGTCAATCGATCGATCACTCTCCCTCCCTCTATCTCTTGCATGGCGGTTCTAGTCTGCTGTCAATCACTGCCAGCCACTAGACTTTTGAGCTCTTTCACACTCATACACCCGCCGCCCAAAAGAGGCCGTCCGCCATTCCCCTCTACAGTCCACCAAATCTCTCTCTCTCTCTCTCTCTCTCTCTCTCTCTCTCTCTCTCTCTCTCTCTCTCTCTCTCTCTACCCCACGTTAGGTACACTTGCATGCACTTCTGCAGCCCTTGAACGAAATCACTTTGCAATTTCTCTCTTCTCTCTCTCTCTCTCTCTCTCTCTCTCTCTCTCTCTCTCTCTCTCTCTCTCTCTCTCTCTCTCTCTCTCTCTCTCTCTCTCTCTCTCTCTCTCTCTCTCTCTCTCTCTCTCTGCGGGACTGCCAATCTTATAAGAAGTAGGGGAAAAGCTCGCAACAGGTCACCATGGAACAGGTTTGTTGCTGGTTGCAGGATGAGCAGAAGCTCGCAACCTAGCTCTCTTTTCTTGAGTGTTTAGTATGCTCACGCTCCTAACAATCAAAGAACGTATGCAATCTTACCCTCGAAGAGCAACTGCACTACCTTCCAAGCCAAGCTCCACCTTCGCCATCTGAAGATGATTCCAGGCCTTTTTGTTTTTAAAAATGTGTAACACCTATTGGGCTCGATCCCTCCACGGCAGGCATACAGAAAAACCTTGGAGGGTGCCACGTGACCAACACCTAAGCTTTTCTCTACACGCTTAATGCATCGACTAATTCCCACATATTATTTGCATGTGGGGGGGTTCACTATGTGTAAAACTACCATATCATGTGCGTTCAAGACATATTTGTAAAACCCCTTATTTGTGAATTTTGTTAAGAATATAATGTACCCTTTTCTTTTAAAATTTTGTGAGTTTTTTTAAATTTGAAAAAATAATGCCCTTCTGTATATATATTTCTGTAAGTTTCAAGAACTTTAAATACCCTTCTGCTGAACTCACGTGATAGGTTACATTTTTATTAGATGACCTCCCAGGGATTTGCATCCAAGAGTTGAAATTCTGGCATATTAACCTCAGAAGATGTACGGTTAAGATTAGCTGCCCTCCGACCCTCAACTGTCATGGCTTCTATCATATAGCTCTGCAAAAATCTGGCATCTGTCGCATGTAAGACATGCCTGCAATCTTGGAAAGTTTTTATGTGCTGGAGTGGGAGGAGACAAGGTGGTCGCCTTAAAATTTCTTCCACCTCTCGATGGTGTACAGATTCTATTCCTTTTGTCTTGGCTCCCCCCTCTCGAACCTCAATTTGTGAGGGATTCTCCATCTTACACCGAAAACTATGGCTTTGTCTTCACCCAACGAACCATTCGGCGTCCTTGACACCCTCCAGTCCTTGCAGGATGAGCTCACACATCTTTGACGAGACTACGACCCCTAGAAAACCGCTTCCAAAAGCTTTGCCTTTGACTTTTGGATGTGCAGGTCTCCATCCACGCCTTAAACTCTATTTTAATGAGCCTCACCAAACACCTCTTCCGACGCACACCCTCCACTGACACCAGGAAAATGTGGTCTCGACTCTCCTAGCACTACCTTCCCCAACCCTACACCATCGACATGTTTTTCTGTTAAATTTTATTTTGTAATAAGCTTATTAAGGGTCCCTTCTATCCTCCTTTCATAGATCTCTAATGTAGCCCAACTTATTTTTACAAATATCGCAACATCTCTGTCAGCTCCCGCCTACAGGGATCCATAACTAGTGTTTTGGTTTGCTTTGAGTTGTCAATACTTCTCGTAGCACACGTAGTCTAGCATGATTTTATTTATTTTTTTAAATAATTTTTTCATACGTACACAAACACATTCTTTCTCGCAGTTTTGTCCACATTGTACTAAAATTTCTTGATTAGCACAAGCTAGTACAAAATTTGATCCTCTCATATCTACAGATATCCCCACTAAAACTCTTCATTTTAACCACTTTCTGCAATGTGTATCATGATGCTACATCGTCTTTTCTGATTCGTTCAGGTTATAACAAGTCATGAACTCACTTGTAGGGATTCAAATTTGATGTACTTGCAACTTTGTGAAAATGCAATATGACTATTTGACCCGCCAACAAGCACCCACATGAGATTATTTTCACTACTTGTCTCATGTCCACTCATTCAAAGAAAGCCACGCAGACCAGAATGAACACTATTTTATTTTGAGGTGCTTATTTGATTGTGTATACTAACCCTTTTATACAAGACAGGGCTACCGCATATTCTTACACAATCTGAGAAAAATAATCCCACTTTCTCATCAATGAAAGCCTAATCATGGTAGGCCTCGGTAAGTAGTTAACATACTTTTATCTTTCAAATCAATTTGTAGTGATTCCATCAAAATTTCATTCTCACTTCTTTTATTTTAGCCCATTGAAACAACTCAGAGTTTGGTTCTTGCTAATTTTTTTTTAATGTTTGTTTGCGGCATTAGTGGATCTATGCTAGAACTACAAAGTATTTCTTCTTGCTAAGTTGTTTCACATTTCAGTTCAGCAAGGTTATGGATAACTTTTTTATTTTTAATCCAGTTTAATTTCTTTCAAAATTCCAATTGTCAAGTCAAGATGCCAGCACTCTACATCTTCAAAGTGTAATCACACACTAATGTTAAATCAAATTCCAAATAGACCCGATATTCTTTTATTTCATTAAAAATTACTAACACAAAATTACCATCTGCTGTAGGTGTACCGCACCCCATACGCCACTAATGGTATATATACTTTCAAATACAGGATACCCTCCTGGTATGTACATCAAATATATCATTCCTCTTTTCATATTTCATTTCTCTACATTGTGTTCTCAGCTAAATACTCAAACACTGCTACGAATATGGCTTCTAATTGTATTGAAAAGAAATTTTATTGAGATGCTTTTTCAATAAGCTATGCAACTACTCCGATGAGTTATGGTGCTTTGGGATACTGAATAACAATTTGTAAGTACTTTGTTATACTGCACAGTGGTGTCAAACACATAGTATATATATATATATATATATATATATATATATATATATATATATATATATATATATACATATTTATTCTCCTTTATGTCTTGTCTAGTCCATTGGTCACAAACACACAGATCCGCAGGTTTAGGCAGTGTGTAAATGCTCATCTTGGTGTAGATTCATCGAATTAGGCAATACTAATTGTCTGTGTAGATACACCAATTTAGGTAGCACATCGACAAAATGCAGATTCACAAATCTAAATGCAGATACGCCAGTTTAGGCAGCATTAGTGCAAATTTGCCGATCTAGGCAGCACGTCTTATTGTTGTAGATTCACCGATTTAGGCAACAGCAATCACAAAATCATGCTGCAATGACTGGCCACCACTGCAAATGGTATGATTTTGTTACCCGGGTATACAAAATGAAGGATATTTAGATTTGGATTTGGAATTGGTATATGATGCTTTTCTGTCGCGACAGTATTTATGGAATTGGATTTGAGATTGATGAGAATTGATTCTTGAATGATGAGTGTGACCAATGATATCCTGATTTATCAGGGTATGACATATACTACTTATTCTAGTGGTATGGGACACTAGAATAGGTAGTATGTGGATGGCGGCAAGCATAAGCAATGTTGTCTAGTCTTATGAATTTTTCTTTTACTATGTGATAGTTTTGATACAGATTTTTAATCACTATTTTTGACAAGTATTGTTTGCAGATTCTTATCTTTGCAACTGAGGACAGTTGAAAAGATTCTTATATTTGCAACTAAGGACAGTTGCTTTCCAACAGAGAGGTATGTTATGGAATTGATATTATATTATTTATTGCAGCTGACAGGTGGAAAAGGCTTGACCAAGCTAGGCTATCGCAAAAGAATATTATGTTCTATGCACATTTTATTCAAGTGCTCTTTTATGAGCTTTTGCCATTTATGATCGGCCGGCCAGTTTGTACTCAATTTGACCATTCAAGAAATCTATAAATGAAATATGTGCAAGAGGGAAAGGGTCACTCTTGCACGGGGGGGAGATGTCTGCGTTGCTCTTCTCACCTCTCCTCTCTTCTGGCGTAGCACTCCGCTATAGGAGGTACACTTGTTATTCTCTATTTCATTCTCTCTCTCTCTCTCTCTCTCTCTCTCTCTCTCTTCACATATATCATCGTATTCCTTCTCGGGATGCACTAGTTCGTGCATATGAGATTTGTCAGGTATGTAGATTCATCTGTTTATGCGTTATATTGTGTTTCCTTGGGTAATTTGTAGGTGTCATGCTTCCGGCTGTAGCAGCAAGATGTCTACAATTGATCTTACATCTTGATTGGATTTGGTTAATCAAACGTGACAAAGTGGAGCTAGAGATCTTTGGCACGCTTGGGTGCAATTTGATCACACTCACCGAGTGGTGGATTGGGTGAAATTGCATGCTACGTTTACGATCCATGGTTTGTTGTCTTAGGAACATATTTCAAAATTTTGGCACATCTTAAAAAACAACGAGCAACGTGTTTACTAATGTGCTTGTCTTATGTTGCAACATGCAGCATCTCCTCACTATTGCAACTTGTCAGATGAAAAAGAAATGAAGCACAAATTCTTTTATGGCAGTGCATAAATGAAGTTATGGAGGGTCATGGATGTGAGAGAGCGGGTTTCCATGGATTCATTGGCGAACAAAGCTCAAGCCAATAGGAATGTAGTTTTCACAGTGTTCAATGGTGACAAAGACAATGTTCTACAACATCGAAAGCGATCTTGTCTTTTTCATTGGAAACAAAGCATGATGGCACACATCACAAAGTACATTGTCTCTTCATCTCAACAAAATCAAAAAGACATGTGTAAAAAGTGGCATCTAGCACCCTCTAGAGAGGCAGCTGCAGCGGAGTCTCGTCTACTGCAACAATGATGGCGAAATTAAAATTGCATGGATAAAAATATCCCTGCAATGTGTTGGAATTAGGGTTGCAAGGAAACGTACACAACTTGGAGAAGACAAAGGAAGCTCAAGGCACACAATAGAGAGTGTATTACTTAGTGTGCAATGGAAATATAGATAGCCCTAAAGTGATGGGTGTATATACAATGCATGGGGGAAAAAACCTCCTAAAGAGGGAAAAAATGCCCCGACAGTCCTAGTGTGTTCACACACATCACTACCACAAGTATATGGTAATAAATCCCCCCTAGAGTGATGTGGTGAACGAGAGTTGGCACATGAGTAAAGGGAAGTGCCATGCCCTGAGGACATGATCAGTCCACAAAGGGGAGTAATCCCAAAGCTTTGCAGAAAGCTTCAAGATTCTCATGAGACAATTCCTTTGTGAAAATATCTGCAAGGTTGTCCTGCGTTGGCACATAAGCCAAGCTAATCTCTCCTGCTGAGAGCCTCTCCCTAACATAGTGGTAATGCACCTCAATGTGCTTTGTGTGAGCGTGAAAAACTGGGTTCCTCGCAACTACCAATGCGCTCTAAATGTCAGTGTAGATAGTGTTGGCAGTGTCCTGTCCAATACCCAAATCATCCATAAGGCGTCTGAGCCATACACACTCAATCGTAGCTGTGAAGGCTGCTCTGTACTCATCCTCACAACTTGAGGTGGCCATAGTAGGTTTCTTCTTGCTCAACCATGATATACATGAACTGCCAAGCATGAAACAAAAACCACTTGTGGACACACTCGTGTCAAAACAACCAGCCCAATTTGAGTTCGAAAAAGCATGTAAGTGTGGCGGCAATGATCCCCCCTTGGGATAAAACAAGCCAAGATGTAAAGTTCCACTAAGGTAGTGGAAAATCCACTTGACATCCTGCCAACCCTTAGACCTCGGGC
Organism: Adiantum capillus-veneris; assembly: GCF_014529385.1. Lineage (NCBI taxonomy): Eukaryota > Viridiplantae > Streptophyta > Polypodiopsida > Polypodiales > Pteridaceae > Adiantum > Adiantum capillus-veneris. The sequence continues at coordinate 6,667,351 of NC_140940.1, read as the reverse complement.
TATGCATAAATCTGCTGACCTGTGAGACTGTAAACTGAATATCTGGCCTCGTGTTGCATACATAAATGAGGCATCCAACAACAGTTTGTTAAAGAGTGACATCAGCAGGATCACCAGCGTCATGAAGACTCAATTTCAAACCTGTTTCCATGGGAGTGGCAATAGGTTTGCAACCCTCAAGTCCAAACTTACATAGTAATGTCTCTATGTAACTTTTTTGACACAAGGATATACCACCATCACACTGCTTAAACTATATGCCCAAGTAATGATACAACAGCCCCAAATCTTGCATCTTGAAAGTAGCATTCAAATCAGCCTTAAATCAGTAATATGTCTCTCATTTGGTCCAATGATCAGCAAATCATCTACATAAAGAACCACAATGAGGAGTACATCACCCTCATGCTTTAATACAATGTGCTTTCTGATGGATTATGAAAGTCTTGTTTGAACAAATGAGTGTCAGCTTGCTCATACCAAGCACGAGGAGGTTGCTTCAACCCATACAATGCCTTCTTCCATCTGCACAGTTTTTCCTCTTGTCCTTTCTTGACAAAACTGCGAGGTTGCGTTACATAAACTTCCTCAAACATGTCACCATTGAAGAAAGCAGTAACAATGTCTGATTGATGTACATCCCAACCAAAATGAGCTGCCAATGCACATAGAAAACGCACAGTAGTCATATGACAAGTGGTAGCAAAAGTCACTTTTCATAATCTATGCCTTTTTGTTGTGCATAGACCTTTGCAACACGTTGAGCCTTATGGCAATCAATCTCACCATCCGGCTTGCATTTCAACTTGTAAACCCACTTTGTACCAATGGCCTTTTTGCTAGGAGGCAAATCACATAAATTCCATGTGTCATTTTCTATAAGTGCATCGTATTTTGATTGCATGGCAGCCATCTAATTTTTTGACTTTTGTGCTCCATCAAAAGACAAAGGTTCCTCAACATCATGTAAGCTAAACACAACCAAAGCATAACAATCCGATGCATAAGATGCATGGTGAGATCTTGAACGAGTACGACTAGACAAAGGTGCATCCAATTTACTGTCACGCAATCACTACAAGAGGTCACTTCAATTCGGGTGCCACATTACCGGTGTCACTGGCGAGCGTCGGTATATGTGTGTGTGTTTATGGAGGGAGCTAAAGTTTTTTTTAAAAAATTATTTTCAAATTTCCGACGTCTATTCTGACGATAGCACAAATTGACATTCCGACGCCTATTTCAAAGGCTATTCCGACGCCTAAGCCGACATCTGTACCAACGGCACCTGCCAAAAAAAAATCATGGGCTTTTGCTGCGCATTTCTCTTGTTCTTGCACGTTTTCTCAAGATCTCTTCTTCCCGATCTCTCACAGATCTGGTGTGAAACAAGCCGTCGAAAGTGCTAATCTTGCTTGTGGATTAGCGCATAACACTAAGGTGAGATTTTTTTCATGTTTCCTTGTATATTTAGGGTTTAGGGTTTAACTTTATATTTATGTGTGCGTTTTTGCAAGTTCCAGGACTTTTACAACCACTTTCATTGCTTAAATAGGACGAATGTGAGTGCTCGAACCTTTAAATGCATATTAAATTTACTTAAATTATTTTTTATATAATAAAATAAAATTTCATGTTCTAAACTTTCAATGCTTTAAAAGAAATTATGGTTTGTGATGTGAAATTTCATTTGAAATTATGAAAAATAATTGTTTTGGTTTATGAAAAAATCTTGTTTTGAAGAAATTTTGTTTTGAATTATGTCGTTTTTGAAATTATACAATTGATGGGGTTTATGTTTTAGGTTAAGTTTAGATTATAAGTAAAGTTATATTAGGTTAGGTTAGGTTATTATACGTTAGGTTATGTTAAGTTAAGCTACATTGTTAGGTTAGGTTATCTTATACGTTAGGTTAAATTAAGTTAAGCTACGTTAAGTTAAGTTATATTAGGTTAGGTTAAGTTAAGCTACCTTAAGTTAGGTTAGGTTATCTTATATGTTAGGTTAGGTTAAATTAATCTACGTTAAGTTTAGCTAGGTTAGGTTAGGTTAGATTAAGCTACTTTCGACAATACAGCAAGCCATAGAGCTTACCCACAGCGCATATTAAAAACAACACAATGGTGATCCGTTCGTCAATACAACAAGCCATAAACCTTACCCACAACACATATGCATTGTGGGGAAGCTCTATGGCTTTCCATATTGCCAACGGCTCGCCATTGTGTTGTTTATATGTCCGCGAGCTGTTTTCAAGTCCTAAAATAGCTAAGTGGCCCTGAAAATAGCACCATAGTGAGCCGTTTGGCAATACAACAAGCCATAGAGCTTTCTCACAATGCATAAGCGTTGTGGTGAAGCTCTATGGCTTGACGTATTGCCATACGGCTCGCCATTGTGTTTTCTATATGTCTGCCAGTGGCTTCCAAATCCTAAAATAGCTAAGCGAACCTAAAAACAACACAATGGCCACAGTGTGGTCCCTACACCGAGCGGCCCCACATGTCAGTCTAGTGTCCCCCCTATTCCTAGGACTCATGTGCCCCCTACACCGATGGGTGGTTCATCCTCGAGACGAGGTAGGCGTCGTTCTGGAGGCGGTGGTTGTTGTGGTAGCGGTTCTACCAATGCGTCCATACCACCAAGAGACCATCCACCACTCTCTTTAGTAGATATTTCACCAATCAACACACCACATACACCTTAGGGATCACACGAGCATGATCCTAGCAAGGTGTACAAGAGCAGGGATGGGGCTGTTGTGGCAGATAGGGTCGGAAAGGCCATGAGACAGAGGATTCGACTGCTTTGTACAATTTAGTTTGGTCACTCTGTGATGGAAATTTGGTATAACCTCAATCTTGAGAGAAAGAATTACATCGTTGAGGCCATTTAGAGAGAGTATAGGCCAGCAGAGGGGTACGATCAAGTCTTGAACAACTGGATTTTGAGTGTGGCAAAGTTCACAATGTCACACCATCGGTCAAAGGCGAGAGAGAGGTACAATGATGGCAGTCCCAAGCCGGCATGGTTGGACGCAGAGGAGTGGACAGGGATTGCACGAGAGACACAAGACAATCCTGATAGATTTCAACAGCAGAGAGATGCAACCAGAGCACGTTTGGAGTTTGCTGGAGCGTCACATCTTGGGAGTGGAGTCTACGATACGCTTCGACATGAGTTTGGAAGTATTATATGTATGCTTTAAATTATTGATAATATATATGTTATTTGAAGATTTATATAATGATTAAACCATAATTTTGCAGGACGTTGCCGTGAAGCGCCTTTCGACACGTCGAGTATGGGTACAAGCATAGACTTGTGGCCCTTTTGACCCAGCTGCAAGAGGAGGGAGAGGATGTTGATTGGGAGGCATTACCATGAGGATCCTCTCACTCAGTAATTGTTTGCATATGTACAATTTTGTAGTGCTTATGTTTATGGTATGGCACATATGCTATGGTTAAGGTTTGACAGTCAACTTAAGATTATGCTTTTGCTATGATGGTATGGAAATCATGTGATGGTTATGGTTATAATTATGGTTATGGTTATGGTTATGGTTATGGCTATGGTTATGGTTATGGTTGTGGTTGTGGTTGTGGTTGTGGTTATGGTTATGGTTGTGCAATGATGGTGCAGGAGGAGGGAGAGGATGTTGATTGGGAGGCATTACCATGAGGATCTTCTCACTCAGCAATTTTTTGCATATGTACAATTTTGTAGTGCTTATGTTTATGGTATGGCACATATGCTATGGTTAAGGTTTGACAGTCAACTTAAGATTATGGTTTTGCTATGATGGTATGGCAATCATGTTATGGTTATGGTTATGATTATGGTTATGGTTATGGTTATGGTTGTGGTTATGGTTGTGGTTGTGGTTGTGGTTGTGGTTGTGGTTGTGGTTGTGGTTGTGGTTATGGTTATGGTTGTGCAATGATGGTATGGCAATCAGGTGATGGTTATGGTTTTGCTATGATGGTATAGCAATCATGTGATGGTTATGGTTATGGTTATGGTTATGGTTATGGTTATGTTTATGGTTATGGTTATGGTTATGGTTATGGTTATGGTTATGGTTATGGTTATGGTTATGGTTATGGTTATGGTTATGGTTATGGTTATGGTTATGGTTATGGTTATAGTTATGGTTGTGCAATGATAGTATGGAAATCAGGTGATGGTTATGGTTTTGCTATGATGATATAGCAAGCATATGATGGTTATGGTTGTGCAATGATGGTATGGCTGTTATGGTTATGGTATGATAATTAGCAAGTTATGGCTATGGTTATGGTTATGGTTATGGTTGTGCAATGATAGTATGGAAATCAGGTGATGGTTATGGTTTTGCTATGATGATATAGCAAGCATATGATGGTTATGGTTGTGCAATGATAGTATGGAAATCAGGTGATGGTTATGGTTTTGCTATGATGATATAGCAAGCATATGATGGTTATGGTTGTGCAATGATGGTATGACTGTTATGGTTATGGTATGATAAGCAAGTTATGGTAATGGTTATGGTATGGCAAATAGGTTATGTTTATGGTTTTACAATTTTCGACTCATGTTTTAATTATGTTAACAGGTTATGTTATTCTTACAATTTTGCTAATTTCCATACACTCGCTCTTTAGTGTCAGCTTGTAGGTGGAGTGCAGTTGCTTGTGCACTCTTCCTTTGGGCAGAGAGGGTTGTTTTCTTTTGCTGCAGTACATGCAGCATTAGTTTCCAGCCCTCTCTACCCAAAATAAATTTGCAAGTTTGGTCGTCGATACCGGCAACGGTAAGAGCGTCAGAATAACTATACAAATACCAGTGTGTATTATGTTGTCTATTTCGACGCGTATTTGAAGGTTTATTCCGATGTAAGATATACTGACGTAAGCCTATTTCAGCACTTTTTAGTTTAAAAAGTAACTTTATTTCGTCGGTACCTGCACCGATTTATGCGTGACGTCTTGTAGTGTATGTATGCACCATCCATTTTGACATACCTCTAGCCTGCTCATTTTCAGCCCTTTCCTCGTCAAGTACATCATGTACATTTGCATCAGTAATAGGATGATCTATAACATTTTCAGAAACCCCCATAGGCTGTACATTTGCCTCATTGGAATTTACATTCAAGCTTACACCACTGAAAAGAGGCAACAAAGTGTCATAAATGTCTTGTGAGCTTACATTACTGTCTCCCCACAAATTCAACAAGGGCTGAACAGAAGCTTCCACAAATACTATATCCCGCGAAACTAGAATATGGTTTGTTTGTGGATGATACAACCTGTAACCTTTGCTTTCAGCACTATAACCAACAAAAACACATTTGATAGCCTTATCATCCAATTTTTTGCGTTGTGTTTGTGGCATAGCCAGAAATTGTTTGAAGCACATAAAAACTTCGGACTTTCCTTTAAGCGGAAATACCCATGCATGCCTGGAGTAATCATAAATGAAAGTCATGAAGTATAGATAATTGCCCAAGGACGGAGTTTGCATGGGCCCACAAACACCACTATGCACAAGCTGCAACCTGCATGTGGCCCTAACTGAACCATCCTTTGGAACTTAGAATGCTACATTTAACCCGGAATACAGCCTTCACAAACATGTTTGAGAGGTGCTTCAAGAGGCGGCAAAGAAGTAACCATATCAGATTTTTGCAAACGCAACAAACGGGCAAAATTCAGATGACCAAAACGTGCATGCCAAAGTTTTGCATCTGAAATAGCCCTTGAATTTGCAATTGCATTTGTGAAAAAATTTCCACACTTGTCATACAAAGTGAGCTTATACAGCCCACGGAAAAAAAGGCCAGATGCAACAATTTCATCACCAAAACTGAGATCATGAATTGTACATTTGTCATCCACAAATTTGACTTCAAGTCCAAGTCTAGCAAGTGCAGATATAGACAAAAGATTCTTCTTGATCCCAGGTACATAAAGTACATCAACAAGTGTGAAAGACTGCCATTTGCAGTAGTAAGCACAATCTTTCCAACTCCCTAAACTGGATAAGAGTCATTGTTGGCACAAGTGATTGAATTCCCATGAGGGACAGACTCAAGAGAGGTGAACAATTCACAATGTGAGGTAATGTGCTTTGTAGCACCACTGTCAAAATATCACACATGTGAATCTGCAGCAACTGACATGCATGCATCATGGACAGTAGGATTGTAAATTCACTCTGCACTAAAAGCCCATTCTACATCAATATTAGCAACACAGTCTCCCTTCATAGAAGACTCAACAATGGTTGCATCTGTAGTGGAAACAGCATTTGCATTGGAACCACCCTCTTTCTTCTTAGCCTCTTTGGCCTTCAACTTAGGACATTGCTTGATCAAGTGATCATTAGCTTTACAATTATGGCAATGCATCTTCTTTTTGCCCTTATCACTGTAATTTCCAAACAAATTTCTACCAGCAGAAGCATTAGGAACAGAAGTTTTTCCACTCATAGCAGAACCATAAGAAGTGGTTGCATTACTGTTACCACCCTTTCTTTGAGAAGCAATAAAAGCCTATTCAATTGCACGCTGCCTAGTCTTGTTTTTTTTGGAAAGCCGCTCTTGTAACAACAATGCATATAATGCATCAAACTTGACAACTTCAAGATTTCCTTGGGTCATAAGTCTCCAAGTACTAGCAAAAGTCTGGTAAGAATCTGGTAAGGCATCAAGAACAGTCTGCACAAGGAAACTGTCAGAAATGACTTCGCCTACAGAAATAAGTTGCTCATTGATATCCTTGACACCAGCAAGGAAAGTGTCCATATCATCTTCTTCATGCATAATCTTTGATTCCAGCTCTTTATACAGCAAAGCAATTTTAGCCTCATTGCGACTTGCATAAAGACCAGCCAAAATATCCCAAGCTTGTTTTGTAGATTTTGATGGACGAATGTGAGGAACAATGGTGCAATTCACAGACAACAGAATCAATGCATGAGCCTGTGCATCCTTTACATCCCTATTAGATTGTTCTGTCATAGGCAAAAAAACTCTAAGAGCAGCAATCCTTGCAGCAAGACCTGCAACATCCTCAACATCGCCTGCATCCTCAGAACTAGGACGTGCATCAATGCCCTGCACAATATTCCAGACGCCCTTTGACACAAGAACATGTTGAATCATATAAGATCACATAGAGTAATTGTCCAACCTGTCCTCAGTAGCAAACATCTTAAACACATTCGTGTTGTTGTAAGCCATGGTAAATTTTGTAACCGATGTGAAAATTGTTAAGTATGGAGCCTGATTTACCCTTGTAATTTTCTGTGGTAAAAGCGCACATTTGTAAGGCCCCCATTATGAGGAGAAGCCATCGTGCATGAAGGAAAATCACTCACCGGAAACCAAAATTTTCACGGACAAGCATCAGGGGCAACTTTAAAGGCCTCGGGGGTGGAGGCCCCCGAGATTTTTTTCGCCAGAATATTCTTTTTCGCCGGAATATTATGGCCGAACGGCGGCCGGGAAGTGGTCGGAAAACAACCGGTCGGTTGGCCGGTGGCCGGTAGGCAATGGCCGATGGCCGGTGGTCGGAAGTCAATGGCCGGTGGCCGGTGGCCGAATTCAAAAGCGGACTTGTCTTCTCAAGGGCGGCCACACATGGGCGGATTGGAGGGTCCGATTTGGACTTATTCGCACAAGGGCGGCTACACATGGCTGTCTCTCATAAGAGAGGGCAGCCCTTTTGGCCTATAAAAGGAGGCCATTTCTACACACATTTTATAGTGTGAAGTTGATGCAACAAGGTGAGTGTGAGGTGGTGAGAGTGAAGCAAGGCGGGAGCTCCATTAAGGGTATAATCCCTTTGTAAACTACTTCTTGTTTTGAAGTACTAAAGCCATTGAGTGGCTGCTTTCCCGTGGATGTAGCCCACATTGGGTGAACCACGTATATCGTGTGTACTCTCTCTCTCTCTCTACTCTATAATCTCGTGTATATAAATATGTCTCTCTCCATTAAGTAATCTACTCAATTATCTATTTAGCTACGTCTTATTTCCTAACAACTGGTATCAGAGCAAGGTTTGCTCGTAGCTAAATTATCTCAAGGAAAGGATTCCTTGAATTGAGTGGGAGTTATGGCGGAGGAAGGAAAGCTCAAGATTGAGAAGTTCAACGGCAAAAACTACCAACATTGGAAGATGCAGATTGAAGACTATCTCTACCAGAAGGACCTCTATTTGCCACTAGGCGGTCTTGCGAAGAAGCCCGCAACAATGGCAGATGAAGCATGGATTGTCCTTGATCGAAAGGCACTGGGAACAATCCGGTTAAGCTTGGCGTCAATGGTGGCCTTCAATGTTTCGGAGATGAAGACCACGGAGGACTTGATGAAGTCACTTGACAACTTCTACAAGAAACCATCGGCATCCAATAAGGTATTTCTTATGAAGCGCTTGTTCAATCTAAAGATGGCAGAGAATGGTTCAGTTGCAGAACACCTAAATGACTTTAACACAAACATAAGTCAACTTCGATCAGTGAAAATCAATTTCGATGACGAAGTGCGAGCTCTCCTTATACTATCATCTCTACCGGATAGTTGGGACAGCCTTGTGATGGCTGTAAGTAATTCTATCTCTGGCACAAATACTCTTAAGTTTGATGATGTTGTGGGTGTTCTCCTAAGCGAGGAAATGCGAAGGAGAAGCATAGGAGAATCATCAAGTGTTGCACTATCAGTGGAAACAAGAGGAAGGCTTAAGGAGAGGTTCAAAAACCAAAAGGGTCCTGATCGCTCAAGGCGGAGCAAGTCACGCACAAAGTCAGTTCTTGAATGTTGGAACTGCGGCAAGAAGGGCCACGTCAAGAAGGATTGCTGGTCCAAGAAGAAGAAGGAGACAGAATCTCAAGACAACAAGCCAACATCGGAGGCCAATGTGGTAGGTAAAGTAGAGCAAGATGCTCTACTTCTCTCATTAGACAATGTGTCTAATTCCTCGATAGTAGATTTCGGGGCTTCATTCCATGCGACACCACACAAGCAACATTTCCAAACCTACACCAACGGTAATTTTGGGTATGTATACTTGGGAGATGATGAAGCTTGTGAGATTGTCGGCAAAGGTACAGTTTCTGTCAAAACTGCTAACGGAAATGAATGGAAGCTTAAAGATGTTAGGCATGTTCCTTCTCTTCGCAAAAATTTAATCTCTACAGGACAATTGGACGATGAAGGTCACAACATTGCATTCGGAAACAAACAATGGAAGATCTCAAAGGGATCTTTGGTGGTTGCCAAGGGTGAAAAAGTCCGTACACTTTACTTGTGTACTGTTAGCATGCAACCTTCAGCTTGTGCAGCAACTACAGAAGTTGACAGTGCAGTGTGGCACTACCGACTTGGGCATATGAGTGCCAAAGGAATGCAAATCCTTCAAACAAAGAAGCTTCTACCAGGTTTGAAAGAAGTGGACTTAGAGTTCTGTGAAGATTGTGTTTATGGTAAACAAAAGAGGGTTAAATTTCAAAAATCAGGAAATGAAAGAAAAAATAAAAAACTTGAGTTGGTTCATTCTGATGTTTGGGGTCTTGCAAGTACACCATCACTTGGTGGCTCATTGTACTATGTAACATTCATAGACGATGCGACTAGAAAAACATGGGTTTATGTCATGAAGAATAAATCCGATGTATTTTCCATATTTCAAAGGTGGAAAGCCTTTGTGGAGAATGAAACAGGTACCAAGGTTAAATGCCTCAGATCCGACAATGGAGGCGAATATTGCAGCCAAGCTTTTGAAAGCTTTTGTGCTAGCAATGGCATTTGGAGGCAAAGGACAACCCCAAGGACACCTCAACAAAATGGGATTTCGGAAAGGATGAACAGGACAATCATGGAACGAGCACGAAGCATGCGGCTACATGCAAGCCTACTGCTTGAGCTTTGGGCGGAAGCTGTAAGTACGTCTGTGTACTTAATCAATCGGTCACCCTCAACGGCATTGGATGGGGGAGTTCCAGAAGAGGCATGGACAGGTAAACCGGTGAATTATGCATTTCTCAAAGTGTTTGGGTGTGAGGCTTTCATGCACATAGATAGAAGCCTAAGATCAAAGCTAGATGCAAAGTCCAAAAAGTGTTTCTTCATTGGCTATGGAGAAGAAGACTTTGGGTATCGCCTATGGAATCCTGAAGATGGTAAAATCTTAAGGAGCAGGGATGTAATTTTTAACGAACAAAATATGTACAAAGATTACTTGGAAAGAAAACAAACAAAAGAAACAGGTGATGAGTACATGGAGCTTGAGGACGGTGAAGACTCAAGGACTGCAAACGGTGACAATGTGCAACAACTTCAACCAAATGAAGAGCCTCAACCTATTCCCTGAAGATCTACAAGAGCAAGTAGACCTCCAGAAAGGTTTGTTCCTTCCTTCAACCATCTCTTGATCTCAGATTCTAGAGAGCCGGAATCATATGAAGAAGCTATGCAACATGAATCCAAAGAAGAATGGACGAAGAGCATGCAAGTGGAGATGGACTCACTACATTGCAACCAAACATGGGAGTTTGTTGAGTTGCCTAAAGGTAAGCGGGCACTTCAAAACAAATGGGTGTACAAGCTAAAGGAAGAAGAAGGTGGGAAGAAAAGGTACAAGTCTAGGCTTGTGGTAAAAGTTTTTTCTCAAAAGAAAGGTATTGACTTCAATGAAATATTTTCTCATGTTGTAAAAATGAACTCAATTAGGCTTTTCTTAAGCCTTGTGGCTGCTCATGATCTAAATCTCGAGCAAATGGATGTAAATACGGCATTCCCTCACGGTGACTTAGAGGAGGAAATCTACATGCTTCAACCAAAGGGGTATGAAGTAAAAGGTAAGGAGAAAATGGTTTGCAGATTAAAGAAGAGCTTGTATGGTTTAAAGCAAGCCTCAAGACAATGGTACTTGAAGTTTGATCGATGGATGTTGGATTATGGATTCACAAGATGCAACTCGGATCACTGTGTCTACACGGAGAATTTGGGAGATGGTAAATTCATCATCCTAATATTGTATGTTGATGACATGTTGATTGCAAGTGCTAACATTGAGGACATCAAAAACCTAAAAGAGGAGCTGTCCAAATCTTTTTCAATGAAAGATTTAGGTGCTGCAAAGAGGATACTTGGTATGAAAATATCAAGGGACAGGTCGAAGAAGACAATAAAGCTATCTCAAGAAGATTACATCAAGAAGGTACTAGAAAGGTTTGCAATGCAAAATGCAAAACCAGTTTCTACACCTTTGGCTGGTCATTTTAAACTAGCGAAGGATATGTGTCCAAAGACACAAGACGAGATAGCCTATATGTCTAAAGTTCCATATGCTGCAACGGTAGGTTCTCTAATGTATGCTATGGTCTGGACAAGGCCAGACATTGCACATGCAGTGGGAGTTGTGAGTAGGTTCATGGACAACCCAGGTAAAGAGCATTGGCAAGCTGTGAAGTCGATACTTAGGTATCTAAAAGGGACAACAACAAATGCTTTGTATTTTGGAGGAACTGATATTTTTCTAGAAGGGTATGCTGATGCAGATATGGCAGGTGACAAAGATACTCGAAGGAGCACTACTGGCTATGTGTTCACGGTTGGAGGCACAACAGTAAGCTGGGCTTCAAAGCTGTAGAAAGTGGTTTCACTTTCTACCACGGAAGCAGAGTATGTAGCAATGACGGAGGCAAGCAAAGAAATTCTGTGGCTTCAAAGATTCTTAGAAGAGCTTGGATTCAAACAAGACAATTGTGTCTTGTACAGTGATAGCCAAAGCGCTATCCATCTTGCGAAGAACTCAGCCTTTCATTCAAGGACAAAGCACATTGAGGTGAGATATCACTTCATACGCACTCTTTTGGAAGAGGGACAACTAAAGCTAGGAAAGGTGCATACAAGTGAAAATCCTGCAGACATGTTTACAAAGGTGGTCAACAAGGAGAAGTTGAGCTTTTGCTCATCTTCAATCGGCATTCAAGGATCAGAAGCCAGAATGGAAAGCAGTCATAGGTTTGGTTTGGAGATCAGTCTCCAAGTGGGAGATTGTTAAGTATGGAGCCTGATTTACCCTTGTAATTTTCTGTGGTAAAATCGCACATTTGTAAGGCCCCCATTATGAAGAGAAGCCATCGTGCGTGAAGGAAAATCACTCACCGGAAACCAAAATTTTCACAGACAAGAATCAGGGGCAACTTTAAAGGCCTCGGGGGCGAAGGCCCCCGAGATTTTTTTTTCGCCAGAATATTCTTTTTCGCCGGAATATTATGGCCGGACGGCGGCCGGAAAGTGGTCGGAAAACAACCGGTCGGTTGGCCGGTGGCCGGTAGGCAATGGTCGATGGCCGGTGGTCGGAAGTCAATGGCCGGTGGCCGGTGGCCGAATTCAAAAGCGGACTTGTCTTCTCAAGGGCGGCCACACATGGGCGGATTGGAGGGTCCGATTTGGACTTATTCGCACAAGGGCGGCTACACATGGCTGTCTCTCATAAGAGAGGGCAGCCCTTTTGGCCTATAAAAGGAGGCCATTTCTACACACATTTTATAGTGTGAAGTTGATGCAACAAGGTGAGTGTGAGGTGGTGAGAGTGAAGCAAGGCTGGAGCTCCATTAAGGGTATAATCCCTTTGTAAACTACTTCTTGTTTTGAAGTACTAAAGCCATTGAGTGGCTGCTTTCTCGTGGACGTAGCCCACATTGGGTGAACCACGTATATCGTGTGTACTCTCTCCCTCTCTCTCTACTCTATAATCTCGTGTATATAAATATGTCTCTCTCCATTAAGTAATCTACTCAATTATCTATTTAGCTACGTCTTATTTCCTAACAAAAATTGTTCGAAAATAGGAGAAACAAAGCGGAAACAACCCGTGCTATATAGCACAAACCGTAGAAGACTATAAGGCACCTGTTATGCAAAAAATAGCACTGACAAAAATTATACAAAAAATGACAAAATAGCCTGTGCAATACTGCTTGTAATGGAAACGAAGGCCGAAATGAATCTGAATCAAAAATCTAAGCGCTCGCCAAAGCTCACAGAAATCAAAGAAAGTGAGCAGGCGTGTGCTGGAGGTGCTGGCGTCTGAGCCCGGGAGAACACAACCTTCTCTGATACAAATTGTTGTAATCAGGGTTGCAAGGAAACTCACACATCTTGGATAAGATGAACGAATCTCAAGGCACACAATAGAGAGTGTATTACTTAGTGCACAATGGAAAGATAGATAGCCCTAGAGTGATGGGTGTATATACAATGCATGGTGGGAAAAACCTCCTAAAGAGGGAAAAAATGCACTGGCGGTCCTAGTGTGTTCACACACATCACTACCACATGTATATGGTAACACAATGGACTCTTGGTTGAGTTGTTGGGAGGTGCGTATTGCACATTGGGGGAGCATCATGTCAGCAATAGAGAGAAGTGATGATTGGACAAACACTCCAAGAACCAATTTGGCTGCAAGCAAGCATGGTAGCTGGCTTGCAGGCAAAGGGTTCAAAAGAAAAATCTCATTGTATGACGCATGTACTTCTGATATGACAAATGCAATACTACAAATCACGAAGGCAGTTTCTTACTCTCAAGGTAAACATATTGGAAAGGGTCCTTCACTAAAGCGGCTTAAGGAAAGAGTTTCCTCTAGTCCAGCACAAGTGATAAGAGTAGTAAATTAGGCTACATCTGGAACACCCATGTATAAGGCTCGTACCCCACTTGAAGGAGACAAAGAAATCTTTCGGCAAAAGCAAGGGCCATCAATTGTGATTGATGTTGAGGATGAATCAACACATAGGCCAGAGTACAGTGCAAAAACACGAGACCACACAACACACGGAAGGCTAATGAAGATCATTTTCATGGAATATTTAGGGGTAGTTGATGGGAGTGATAATTTTAAAGAGAAGACGAAGTTTTATGTTTTGGAATGAAAGGTCAGTGAAGCTATGTGGGAAATCCAAAGAACCCCTATCGGTAGTTTTGTGACATGCAGCGGTACCCCCAACGGTGGAAAAATATGTGGATAAAATATCGTGGCATGTAGTAAAGGGACTTCTGCACCATCCTTTGGGGGGTATAGAAAACATCCAAATGAGATACTTAGACAATAATTTTGATTATGTTGCAAACATGTTATTCATTGCTATGTGGTGGATCATAATATAGAAACAAGGTCAGCTCCTCCTCCAACAACTTGGCCGGTTGATCTAGGAACAAGTCTCACAGATGAAGAAGTGGAGGTACTACTTGACAGAGGATTTCAAGTGCAGATAGTTGGAAGAGATCGAGAGAGTGTAACAACCATGCGAACTCCTCCTAGGGGTGGAGGTGATTCCTCTTCAGCTTCAACAAAAGCAAGTAGTAATGGTTCAATACAACGAAATGGCATAAGAATCAAATTACGGACTTCCATTTTAGAGGAGGTAGCTAAGAAAATTGGTCTCGCTCTTTGTTTAAAAGCTAAGGTGATTGAAGAGAAATGCATCGTAGACAAAGCACATGAAGTCTTCAAGGTTGAGGATCACGCAGTAGATGAACATGTGGGTGTACGAGGTGCATATCAAGGATGAGCCCCATTGCACATGCCCTGAATTCACCGATAGGAAGGCCAAGAAAAAATCTTATTTGTCTTGAAAGAACTTGTACTTCATTTTCTTGAGAGTTCTTGGATTGAGCCAAAATGAAAACATCTTCATACATCGACCCGTTCTAAGCAAAGTACATGTCCACAATGCTCTTAGCCGTGAGCACACATATCCAAACTTAGAGTGAAACCTTTGTGACACATTTTTCGCCTTGTATTGTAGTTGGCAAAGTTGATATAGTTTGGGTAGAAATTGGACCTTTGGCAAAGATGTTTTGGATTATCTTGGGTTATAAAAAATTTAGTCTCTCTTTTTGTTAGCACTAATATTGATGTGAATTGATTTAGGTGCATACTTCTCCGCGAGAGAGAGAGAGAGAGAGAGAGAGAGAGAGAGAGAGAGAGAGAGAGAGAGAGAGAGAGAGAGAGAGAGAGAGAGAGAGAGAGGCCAAGGCCGACAGAAGGTCAAGGGAGAGAAACAAGGAGGAAAAATGATGGTGAAAACGATGTGGGATTGAGATGTATTTACTAAGGGAAAATGTAACATTTAATGGTCTATAAAGCTTGTAAATAGCCAAGAATAACTTAACATAGTGAGTATTTCATTAAGAGCAAGTTCCTAATGAGCATAAAAGAGTGCTTCGTTGGGGATAGCAACATTATCATAACACCTAATTACTTTGGCATAGCAATACTTGAAAGAGGGAGAGAAATAGAACAATTGAAAACTATTGAGGATTGAATTTACACGGACCGGTCCCCCCTCCATTAGGCATTTGTATTATAGCTTCTCCCATTAAGAGAGACTTTGTACAATACAATTCTCTGTGTTCCTTGGTAAAAACTCATTGGTGCTATGAAGATGGAAGCTTCATGCACCAAAATTACACGTGATAAAACATAACATCAATTCCTCGTTGGTCTCAGACCCAAGACCTCACACACCTTCAAAGATGGTGAGAGCTAGCGGGGTATGAGAGTAGATCTAGAGGAAGAAGGAGTATTCTTACAAGAAAGAAGTATTTCCTCACTTAATTACTCTTGTAGCTTAGCTTAGATTAGTAATTAGATAATAGAGGAGAGAAGCATGGCATTGAAGCTTGGCTCTTGGTTGGATTTGCATTCCATATCCAAGAGTTGTTGGTGTAGGCCTCCATTCTCAAATCTTGGAGAAGAAGATGAGCTTTCCATTAAAGCTTGGAGAAGGAGATGAATTTCTTTCTCTACACATGAGTTGTGTGAGTGTATGTGGAATTATGCCTTTACAGATCAGCCCCCTCTTTCATCTTGGTCGACCCCTCTTGCAATTTACTCATGCTGGCTTCCTATTGGCCCTTGAAAAGCTTAGCCATTGAAAAGCTTAGCCAATAGCATTTGAGCAAGATTTTTACTCATGCTAACTTCCTATTGGCCAGTGAAAAGATTAGCCAATAGCACTTGAGAGGCCCAGTCAAGAGCCTTGTGACAAGTTTCCACCCCTTTCCTGTTTTGTAAAAGCTCAGATAATTAATTTAATTATCTAAATTGTTATTGCAACTTTTAGTCTTTTCGCCAATAGAAATAAAGCAAATTTGTGGGCTACTTATTTCTCATTAGACCTTTTGACTGTCCAATAGTCTTTTTGGGAGATTAATTATCATTGGTTCTTTTATCAAGCATTTCTAAAATAAGAAATTGAATTTACACTAGCTCAATCCTCATTGGTCCACCTCTTTGTTCATCCAATAGGATTCAGGCAAGAATTGGGGGGTTTCTTTGCATGCCTGACATGTGTCCTCTTTACTTTGTGGAAAGGGTAAGCTTAGGTGTATAGTGTATGTGTGTGTGTATGTGTGTGTGTGTGCGTGTGTGTGTGTGTGTGTGTGTGTGTGTGTGTGTGTGTGTGTGTGTGTGTGTGTGTGTGTGTCCAGTCACTTCACAAGTGTTGTCATCTTCCCAGCTCGCCCTCTAATCTGTTCTCTAGCTGTTTGGACTTTTGTACACACACAAAGCATCCAATTCCATTAACATTTAACCTTTGAACTTACACTTTGAAATTTTGGAACTTAACCTTTTGGAAGTCTTAATTGACTGAACCCTAAGGTCTTTGAAGCCCATTCATTGCACATTGCTCTTCTGCAGATGGTACCCCTTTGGATCCCTACTGTGGGCCCCTACTCTGACCAGTCTGCTAGCCTTACTAATAATCTAATTTTTTCTCCCCTGGTACTTCCCCATATTAAATGATCAGTTTAACATGAGAAAATCATTTACGAGAATTAGATATTAGTTATTATGACATTACCTCTCTCTTGAAATCATAGTTGTCCTCGACTATGAGGTAGTGATGATAAAGCATAGTCATTAGTCGTTCGCTTAGCGGGTATAGGATTCCTATTTTACCCTACAACACCGCTCTACAATGGATGACTAATCCATTTGGCTTGAGAGACGAAGCTGCCGCAAGCATGTTTGCGCATTAGTCCTATCAATCTTCCATAGTAGAGTGACAAGCTCTACTTGGTGTTTGGGAGACGTCGTCTCCGCAAACTTGATCCTAAGCATGCATACTTCTTAACATTTGTGCACAATAAAGATAAAAAGAGAGTCTTATAAGACAAAAACATTGATCATTTAAAGCAGATTTAAAATTTCTTATTCTAGGGAATCATTGTAAGCACTGACAAGGTTTAGGTTATCCTTTAATTGTATGACTTGCATCGATCTAGTATCTTCAAAAGGATAATTATTAAACTTAATAAGATACCGTCGGATAATCTTACCACCTCTCAATACCTTGTCTTCGTGTCGGAGAATGGAATTTGGCTACAGTACCTCTTCTTGGTCTTCAATCTCCGGTGGGTCTTCTATGGTTGCTTATTGGGTGCCTCTCATTGGTAAGGCTTTAACACGCTCACAAGGAAAGCATTGTGTATGAGCCATTGGTTGGGAGACTTGAGTTGATAAGCCGTCTCATTGATTGGCTTAAGAATCTGAAAGGGTCCATAGTACCTTTTTGCTAGTTTAGCATAGTATTTTTGGTGTCCTGTAGGATTCTTGCCCGTCGTGTGCCTTATTCGAGCCTTGGGAAATTTAAGCAAGACCCAATCATTTTCTTTAAAGGTCAGGGCTCTTCTGTGCTTGTTAGCAGCAGCCTTTTTACCATTGTTGTGAGATGGATATAGCATCTTTAATCTTTTGGAAAAATTCTTGTAGGTCGCGGCATTCACTCT
The DNA here is from genome assembly GCF_014529385.1 of Adiantum capillus-veneris. Taxonomy (NCBI): domain Eukaryota; kingdom Viridiplantae; phylum Streptophyta; class Polypodiopsida; order Polypodiales; family Pteridaceae; genus Adiantum; species Adiantum capillus-veneris. Next base: position 6,649,550 of record NC_140940.1, on the reverse strand, counting down.
CGATTGCCTTGAGAGTGCATGAGCTACTTCATTATGCTTGCCAGTAATGTGAGAAATATGAAAATGAAATATCGAAAGGAAATTTTCCCACTTAATTTGTTTGCCGGAGAGCTTGGTCTGCGTCATGAAGGACTTGAGGCTTTGGTGATCCATCCGCAGAATGAAAGGAGCCCCCAATAAGTAGTGCTTCCACATGTGTAAGGCATGTAGAACCACGAGGAGTTCCTTTTCATATATTCCTAGAGCTTTCTCAACTGGGTCGAGCCTTGGACTTTCATATGCTATGGTGTGCTCTTCTTGGGTAGCACGTCTCCAAGGCAATCACCACAAGCGTCGCATTGGACCTCAAATGGCTTTGAGAGATTCGGTAGTGTAAGCACAGGTTGAGAGATAAGCTTCTCTTTAAGATTTTCAAAAGAAGTGTTCTCCTTGGTAGTCCATGCATACTTCACGTTCTTTTCTGTTAGGTCGTGCAATGGTCCTGCTATGAGTGAGAATTGTTCTATGAAGCGTCTATAGTATGCACACATACCTATAAAGCTTCTTAATTCATGCAGATTTCTTTGGGTTAGGCCATGCTTTTATTACTTCTATCTTTGATGGATCCATTTGGATGCCATCTTTAGATATAATATGACCTAAATATTAAATCTCTTGTAAGAGAAATTCACTTTTCTTTTGATTTATGTAAAGCTTATTCTCTCACAAAACTTGAAAATTTACCTAGAGGTGCTGTTTGTGTTCCCCAAGGAATTGGAGTAGATGATTATATCATCAAAGAGAACTCCAGTGTAACTGCGGTGAGGCCTAAAGAGCTTCTCCATCATACAGTTGAATGTATAAGCTAGTGCATTGGTCAAGCCAAAAGGCATGACAATGAATTTGTAAAGATCAAATGTAGTGCAAAATGCGGTCTTTACAATGTCTTAATCAACAATCCTTATTTGGTGATAGCCACTTATTAGGTCAATCCTACTAAAGTAGGTTGATCCGTGTACCTTATCAAATACGTATTCTACCCGTAGAATGGGAAACCTTTTTTTGATAGTGATCCTATTCAGTGCTCTATAGTCGAAACACATACGATATGCGCCATCTTTCTTTTGCACTAATAAAGTTAGTAAACAAAATGGAGATGAACTAGGCCTAACCATTCCTTTCTCAACCAACTCATGCACTTGCCACATAATTTCCTCTTCTTGAGCTTGAGAAACTCGATAAGGAGGTTTAATAGGAGGTGAGCTTCTTAGAAGAAGCTCAATTGCATGGTCATCATCCCCTCGTTTTGGAGGCAATTCATTAGGGATGTCATCAATAAAAACATTTTGGAATTCATTAAGGAAATTAGATAACCCTAATTCTTTTTTATTCCCTTTATTTTTATTTGACAAAACATTAGGTTCATTTTGAGAGTCTTTTACAAATATCATGTACACGAAAATAGAGCTCTTTATTGACGTATCATAATCTTGCTTATGTACAAGAGGTATAGTGTTACCTGACTCATTAGCATATATGTGCATGTCTTTGTCCCTGTACTTAAAGTAAATTTTCCTTTCAAGAAACTTGATGTTGGCTGCCATGCGATCAAACCATGGTGCCCCTAGGATTACATCCTCATGCTTAAGGGGAGAGATGAAGAAATCCTCTTTGTCCACATAACTTTGGACATGAAGCCTCAATTTCCCAATTCAGGGAATAACTGAGACTTCTTCTCCCTTGAAAGCACCATCGGCTGGTAGGGTATTTCCCATCTCAATGGCTTAGATGCCTAGCTTAGTGACCAACTCCGTGGATATGAAATTGTGAGTAGAGCCTTTGTCAAAGAGAATGAAAGCATCATGTTCTCTTACCTTTCCCCAAGCATGGCATAGAGGATATCCTTTGCGATGAGCATCTTTTTCTTGAACTTCAATTATAGAATCTCTAGGAGGTTCATTGCGTGTGTTCTTTGGTGGGCAAGCACGATAAGCATGCCCTTGCTCCCCACATTTGAAACAACGGTTATCCTTGCGATAACTCTCTAGCTCTTCAAGAGAGAGTCTATTGTTTCCTTTGTAGACTCCCTTCTCCTTAGCTTTGTTGTTGTTGAAGTTGCCCTAGGGAAACATTTGGACATGGTTCTTCCCCTTAGGCTCATTACGGTCTTTGCTTTCCATGGGCTTAAGATTTTGGGACAATTAATTCTGATTGGTTCTTTTATCAAGCATTCCTAAAATAGGAAATTGAATTTGCACTAGCTCAATCCTCATTGATCCACCTCTTTGTAAATTCAATAGGAAATTGAATTTACACTAGCTCAATCCTCATTGGTCCACTTCTTTGTCCATCCAATAGGATTCAGGCAAGAATTGGGGGGTTTCTTTGCATGCCTGACATGTGTCCTCTTTACTTTGTGGAAAGGGTAAGCTTAGGTGTATAGTGTATGTGTGTGTGTGTGTGTGTGTGTGTGTGTGTGTGTGTCGAGTCACTTCACAAGTTTATTCATCTTCCGAGCTCGCCCTCTAATCTGTCCTCTAGTTGTTTGGACTTTTGTACACACACAAAGCATCCAATTCCATTAACATTTGACCTTTGCACTCACCCTTTGAAACTTTGGAACTTAACCTTTTGGAAGTCTTATTTGACTGAACCCTGAGGTCTTTGAATCCCATTCATTGCACATTGCTCTTCTACAGATGGTACCCCTTTGGATCCCTACTGGGGGCCCCTACTGTGACTAGTCTGCTAGCCTTATTAATAATCTAATTTTTTCTTCCCTGGTACTTCCCCATATTAAATGATTAGTTTAACATGAGAAGATCATTTACGAGAATTAGATATTGGTTATTATGACATTACCTCTCTCTTGAAATCGTAGTTGTCCTCGACTATGAGTTAGAGATGATAAAGCATAGTCATTAGTCGTTTGCTTAGCGGGTATAGAATCCCTATTTTACCCTACGACACCATTCTACAATTGATGACTAATCCATTTGGCACTTGAGAGCCAAAGCTATCTCAAGCATGTTTGTGCATTAGTCGTATCAATCTTCCATAGTAGAGTGACAAGCTCTACTTGGGGTTTGGGAGACGTTGTCTCCGCAAACTTGATCCTAAGCATTCATACTTCTTAACATTTGTGCACAATAAAGATAAAAAGAGAGTCTTATAAGACAAAAACATTGACCATTAAAAACATATTTACATTTGCTTATTCTAGGGAATCATTGTAAGCACTAACAAGGTTTAGGTTATCCTTTAATTGTATGCTTTGCATCCATCTAGCATCTTCAAAAGGATAATTCTTAAACTTAATAAGATATCGTCGGATAATCTTACCACCTCTCAATACCTTGTCTTCGTGTCGGAGAATGGACTTTGGCTGCACTACCTCTTCTTCGTCTTCAATCTCCGATGGGTCTTCTATGGTTGCTTCTTGGGTGGCTCTCCTTGGTACAGCTTTAGCAGGCTCACAAGGAAAGCATTGTGTATGAGCCATTGGTTGGGCAACTTGAGTTGATAAGCCGTCGCATTGATTGGCTTAGGAATCTGAAAGGGGCCATAGTACCTTTTTGCTAGTTTAGCATAGTATTTTTGGTGTCCTGTAGGATTCTTGCCCGTCGTGTGCCTTATTCGAGCCTTGGGACATTTAAGCAAGACCCAATCATTTTCTCTAAAGGTCAGGGCTCTTCTGTGTTTTTTAGTAGCAGCCTTTTTGCCTTTGCTGTGAGATGGATATAGCATCTTTACTCTTTTGGAAAGATTCTTGTAGGTCGCGGCATTCACTCTCGATCGCCTTGAGAGTGCATCAGCTACTTGATTATGCTTGCCAGTAATGTGAGCAATATGAAAATGAAATTGCGAAAGGAAATTTGCCCACCTGATTTGTTTGCCTGAGAACTTGGTCTGCGTCATGAAGGACTTGAGGCTTTGGTGATCCATCCGCAGAATGAAAGGAGCCCCCAATAAGTAGTGCTTCCACGTGTCTAAGGCATGTAGAACTGCGAGGAGTTCCTTTTCATATATGCCTAGAGCTTGCTCAACTAGATCGAGCCTTGGACTTTCATATGCTATGGCGTGCCCTTCTTGGGCAGCATGTCTCCAAGGCAATCACCACATGCGTCGCATTGGACCTCAAATGGCTTTGAGAGATTCGGTAGTGTAAGCACAAGTTGAGAGATAAGCTTCTCTTTAAGATTTTCAAAAGAAGTGTTCTCCTTGGTAGTCCATGCATACTTCACGTTCTTTTTTGTTAGGTCATGCAATGGTCCTGCTATGAGTGAGAATTGTTCTATGAAGCGTTTATAGTATGCACACATACCTATAAAGCTTCTTAATTCATGCAGATTCTTTGGGTTAGGCCATGCTTTTATTACTTCTAGCTTTGATGGATCCATTTGGATGCCATATTTAGATATAATATGACCTAAATATAAAATCTCTTGTAAGAAAAATTCACTTTTGTTTTGATTTATGTAAAGCTTGAAAAATTACCCTTAGGTGCTATTTGTGTTCGTCCAAGGAATTGGAGTAGATGATTATATCATCAAAGACCACTGCAGTGTAACTGCGGTGAGGCCTAAAGAGCTTCTCCATCATACAGTTGAATGTATAAGCTAGTGCATTGGTCAAGCCAAAAGGCATGACAATGAATTCGTAGAGACCAAACGTAGTGCAAAATGCGGTCTTTACAATGTCTTGATCAACAATCCTTATTTGGTGATAGCCACTTTTTAGGTCAATCCTACTGAAGTAGGTCGATCCGTGTAGCTTATCAAATAGGTATTCTACCCGCGAAACAGGAAACCTATTTTTTATAGTGATCCTATTTAGTGCTTTATAATCGACACACATACGATATGTGCCATCTTTCTTTTGCACTAATAAAGTTGGTGAACAAAATGGAGATGAACTAGGCCTAACCATTCCTTTCTCAACCAACTCGTGCACTTGCCACATAATTTCCTCTTGTTGAGCTTGAGAAACTCGATAAGGAGGTTTATTAGGCGGTGAGCTTCTTGGAAGAAGCTCAATTGCATGGTCATCATCCCCTCGTTTTGGAGGCAATTCATTAGGGATGTCGTCAATGAAAACATTTGGAATTCATTAAGGAAATTAGACAGAACATTAGATTCATTTTAAGAGTCTTTTACAAATATCATGTACACGGAAATAGAGCTCTTTATTGACTTATCATAAGCTTGCTTATGTACAAGAGGTATAGTGTTACCTGACTCGTTAGTATATATGTGCATGTCTTTGTCCATGTACTTAAAGTAAATTTTCCTTCCAAGAAACTTGATGTTGGCCGCCATGCGATCAAACCATGGTGCCCCTAGGATTACATCCTCATGCTTAAGGGGAGAGAAGAAGAAATCCTCTTTGTCCACATAAATTTGGACATGAAGCCTCAATTTCCCAATTAAGGGAATAACTGGGACTTCCTCTCCCTTGAAAGCACCATCGGCTGGTAGGTTATTTCCCATCTAAAGGCTTGGATTCCTAGCTTAGTGGCCAACCATGGATATGAAATTGTGAGTAGATCCATTGTCGAAGAGAATGAAAGCATCATGTTCTCTTACCTTTCCCCAAGCATGGCATAGAGGAGATCCTTTGCGATGAGCATCTTTTTCTTGAACTTCAATTATAAAAGCTCTAGGAGGTTCATTGCGTGTGTTCTTTTGTGGGCAAGCACGATAAGCATGCCCTTGCTCCCCACATTTGAAACAACGGTTATCCTTGCGATAACTCTCTAGCGCTTCAAGAGAGAGTCTATTTTTGCCTTTGTAAACTCCCTTCTCCTTAGCTTTGTTGTTGTTGAAGTTGCCCTTGGGATTAAACATTTGGACATGGTCCTTCCCCTTAGGCTCATTACGGTCTTTGCTTTCCATGGGCTTAAGATTTTTCTTAGCCCCTTGTTGGAAGTGGATTCATGAAGCCACCATAGTGTGGTGTATTACCGCTGAAATAGTGCGAGGCCTTTGGGAGTTGACATACTCCGCCATATCTTTAGATAAACCCGCACAAAATTGTTGTTTTTTCTCTCCAGAATCTATCTTTTTGTAGACAGTGGCTTTGAGATGTAAATCCCAAAACTTGTCTACATATTTGTGAATGGATTCGTAGGGAGAGAGCTTCAAGCTTTGCCATTCGGTGAGAACTTTGTCTTTGGCATCGCTAGCCTAAAACTGCTTCATAATGGAAGCTCTTAAAGCTTTCATGTTCATGAAGCTTCACTGTTTGCTCGTAGGCTAGACCACCTTTGCGTGGCAAAATTTTGGAGATGCATGGCTACATGACGTATCTTAGAGGACTGCATGAAGCCCTCATCTCCGAATGCCACATCAAATTGTTGAATAAAGGCCAAGACTTTGTTCGTAGCACTAAAGGTGCCATCGTAGTAAGAAAAGATATACTCTTTCCTCCCTCCTTGAACTGTTTGAGCTTGGACGACCTCTTCCAAGCGGCATAGGATTTCCTATGGCCTCTCCTTTTGGATTCTTTGGGAGCTGCACCATCACTTCCTTCAGAAGAGGAGGAAGATGATGAAGATGGAGAAGAGGGTGACCTGTTTCTTGCCTTTTTCTTCTCATACTTCCTTTATTCCTTCTTTGAATTACGGTGAGAAGGACTATCCGATGGTCTTCTCCGTTTAGGGGGTGTTGGAGAGCGTTTTGCCCGCCGTCTTCGTGGTTCCATCTCCGTCGAGGTGGCAAGAGATTCACTTCTTTCTCGTTCTTTTGGTGGGGACTCTACCATTGAGATTTGGGCTCTCCTTGGTGAGGGTGTTGCCCCGTCAACTTGTAAGCTTCTGGGTTCTTCATATAGGTCCTCCTCTTCTCTTACCGTAGAGAGACCTCTTTTAGAAATCTCTCTAGGAGCTTTCATAGGCACTCCCTCTTCTAGGTGAGGAGATTGGAGAATCCCATGGATGCGTAATTGTTGTTGTACTTCACCTTGGAGGGATGGGTTGCCCATGGCTTGTTGAAGCCTAGTAACAAGATAGTTCACAAGCATAGGGGCATCATTAGTAGCTTGACCATTAGCAAAATCAAAGCCATCAACATTAATTTCACTCTCTCTACTATCGTCAGTCGTGCATTCTAACTAAGTTTTAGGTGTAAATGTTTACTTGTACTTTGACACTTCAAGCCCTAGTTGCTACTCCTCTTTACTTTCAAAGATAAGCACTCAAGCATCTATACCCATGGCTTGTTAATTGCAAGGAATAGAAGAGAGGGTTTATCATAGCCCAGTCGGCACCGGTTCCTGTCAAGCTTCTAATAGCTCAATAATGGTTAAGCCATAGGCAAGCCACTTGGGACTCCATTATTAAGACCATAGCTCTCGACGGTGATACCCCATTAACTGCACGAAGCAGACACACCTCAAGGATAATAAATCCCTATTCTAATTACCCTCATGCAATTAATAATACCAACCGTTTTTAGCAAGCTTGAGGACCTCTCTTCTTGAGCAAGAAAAGAGAAACGAATAGCTTTGATACCAATGTAACTTTTAATGGTCTATAAAGCTTGTAAATAGCGGAAAATAACTTAACATAGTGAGAATTTCATTAAGAGCCAGTTCCTAATGAGCATAAAAGAGTGCTTGGTCAGAGATAGCAACATTAGCATAGCACCTAATTACTTTGGCATAACAATACTTGAAAGAAAGAGAGAAATAGAACAATTGAAAACTATTGAGGACCGGATTTACATAGATTGGTCCCCCCTCCATTAGGCATTTGTATTATAGCTTCTCCTATTAAGAGAGACTTTGTACAATACAATTCTTTGTGTTCCTTGGTAAAAACTCATTGGTGCTATGAATATGGAAGCTTCATGCACCAAACTTACACGTGATAACACATAACATCAATTCCTCATTGATCTCAGACCCAAGACCTCACACACCTTCAAAGATGGTGAAAGCTAGCGGGGTACAAGAGTAGATCTAGAGAAAGAAGGAGTATCTTACAAGAAAGAAGTATTTCCTCACTTAATTTCTCTTGTAGCTTAGCTTAGCTTAGTAATTAGATAATAGAAGATTGGCTCTTGGTTGGATTTTCATTCCATATCCAAGAGTTGTTGGTGTAGTCCTCCGTTCTCAAATCTTGGAGAAGAAGATGAGCTTTCCATTAAACCTTGGAGAAGGAGATGACTTTCTTGCTCTACGCATGAGTTGTGTGAGTGTGTGTGGAATTATGCATTTACAAATCAGTCCCCTCTCTCATCTTGGTCGACCCATCTTGCAATTTACTCATGTTGGCTACGTATTGGCCCTTGAAAAGCTTAGCCAATAGCATTTGAGCAAGATTTTTACTCATACTAACTTCCTACTGGCCGATGAAAAGATTAGCCAATAGCATTTGAGAGGCCCAGTCAAGAGCCTTGTGACAAGTTCCTCCCCTTTCCTCTTTTGTAAAAGCTCAGATAATTAATTTAATTATCTAAATTGTTATTGGACCTTTTAGTCTTCTGGCCAATAGGAATTAAGCAAATTTGTGGGCTGCTTATTTCTCATTGGACCTTTTGACTGTCCAATAGTCTTTTGGGATGATTAATTCTCATTGGTTCTTTTATCAAGCATTACTAAAATAGAAAATTGAATTTACACTAGCTCAATCCTCATTGGTCCACCTCTTTGTCCATCCAATAGGATTCATGCAAGAATTGGGGGGTTTCTTTGCATGCTTGACATGTGTTCTATTTACTTTGTGGAAAGGGTAAGCTTAGGTGCATAGTGTGTGTGTGTGTGTGTGTGTGTCGAGTCACTTCACAAGTTTATTCATCTTCCCAGCTCGCCCTCCTCTAATCTGTCCTCTAGCTGTTTGGACTTTTGTACACACACAAAGCATCCAATACCATTAACATTTGACCATTGGACTTGCACTTTGAAATTTTGGAACCTAATTTTTTTGGAAGTCTTAACTGGATGAACCCTAAGGTCTTTGGAGCCCATTCATTGCACATTGCACATTGCTCTTCTGCAGATGGTACCCCTTTGGATCCCTATTGTGGGCCCCCTACTATGACCAGTCTACTAGCCTTACTAATAATCTAGTTTTTTCTCCTTTGGTACTTCCCCATATTAAATGATCAGTTTAACATGAGAAAATTATTTGGGAGAATTAGAACTTAGTTATTATGACAAAAAAATAAGAGAGAGAGAGAGAGAGGTCGAGGCCGACAAAGGGTCAAGGGAGAGAAAAAAGGAGCAAAAGTGATGGCGACAATGATGTGGGATCAAGGTGTGTTTACCGAGGAAAAAAATCTAAGAGAAGAGAGAGAGAGAGAGAGAGAGAGAGAGAGAGTTCTATTATCGTCCTCGGAGGTCAAATATGACCTATGGGACCAAATAAACATGTCACATGGTGTGAGTGGAGGTCATAAGTGACTCTCGATGCTCAAAAATGGTTGAAATGAGCGTCGCAATAGAGAGTCCACATCGTGGTTGAGAGAGGAAGGTATGTAGGGAGAGATCATGGCTGAATATATGGGGAAAAGATGACCTAATGTAGTCAAAAGCTGAGCAGTAAAGTAGTGTGTGGTACTCATTTTCTCGCACTTGATGAGGGGATAAGGATCGAGAGAGAGAGAGAGAGAGAGAGAGAGAGAGAGAGAGAGAGAGAGAGAGAGAGAGAGAGAGAGAGAGAGAGAGTAAAAGAGTTGAGAAGAGAGAGAAGAATCTTTTTGGAATCTACTCATCAGATTCCAAAAAAAATGCTTGCCAATAATTATCCCCCCAAAACTCACAATGGTCTAATGGGATCTCATCCAATGGCAAGCCAGAGTCTAGAGGGTTATAAGCTTCATTCGTTGTTAATGGCATGAGTCCCCCTAACCCTCAATAGCTTTAGTCTCTTAGAGGGTGCCCATCACTTCCCTGCCCATCTTCTCTACATCATCTGTGCCACCTAGTCCATGTCCTCCCCACCCATATTCTCTGCTCCTAATCGCTATGCCATGGAGATAAGAGCCCTGAAATAGGTCATAGGCAAACACAGACAGTGAGAGAGCATCCCTAGCTTCCTCTATCTGTAGCAACTCCCCTCTCGCTTTTGATGCCCTCCCTTCTACAACCCCACCCTATCTACCCATTTGCATGCATCTGCCCTACCTTATCTACCCACTTGCATGCATTTTTCTCTAGTTTTGCGTGTATTTATGAAAGTAGCCACAAGCATGATAGAACTGTTGACAATGTTGTGCGGAAGGTTATGGCCTTTCCTTTGCATATGATAAAAGTGGCACACAACTTCATGGGGATGTTAGAGTTCATGCATTTCCTTGGATTCATCCAGTCAGTCCCAATTTCTCCTAGGGATAGATGTTAGGGAGTGAGGGATGTTTTGTGGGTGTGCCCGACCAATGTGAGCTTCTTTACTCAGGTCGAGTTCTGTATAGCCATGTTTAGCCTTGGGTTTTGTCTTGGTTCCATGGCCATCTGTGCTCCTGCACGCTGGGAGTATTTTTCCCTAGCCTTGGTATATTGTTTCCTTGAGCCCTATGGGCATCCAATGTCCTCTCTAGAGCTCCTCATATTTTTTTCCCCTTTGCAGGGTCATGGGGGTTGAAGGGTTGGTCAAGTAGCCAACTTTTGGGCCTATATATGAGAAAGGGGGGTACCTCTTGAGAACATTTTGTAGTAGAGCCCAAAGGGGGGTATCCTCCCTCGAGTGCCCCAAGGGGTTTGTAGCAAATGTAGGGTAGCCAACGTTTTGTTGTAGATCAGCCAAATTTTACTTGAGATTGGTCCATTGTTTTTGCTCAGCAGATCAGCCCCAAATTTTTTTATGGGCAGCAGATTAAGTGCTTGCAAATCGTCTCTATGGTGCAACGTTTCCTCAGGGCGACCTTGCAGCTCTAGGCCTTGTGATCTTGCAGGGGTAGGATTTCTCATTCAAGATCTAGATCCAAATCTAGATGTAGCCAAGAGGAGGTGCAGCAGATCTATGTTCGTAGAGCATGTTGGAGATGGAACCCATGTGGAGACCTTGTAAGTGGTCTCATATGCAGGAGCATGTGGCTGTATGAGTAGCACTCACAGTTGTTGTACCCACACACACACACACACACACACACACACACACAACACACACATTCTCAAATGTCCTGTCTCTTTCTACCTAATGATCTCTCTTCTCCATAGGTTCCTTATTCATGTGCGTAGCATTGCAGCAGGTGTTCTAGATCCTAGTCAAGGTGTCCACAGGAACCCGAGCCAATTCTTGTCTTCATTGCATCTTCTGTTGCCACCTTTGACAAGAGACTCTTCTATTTCTAACATCACTTCTATTTCTAGTAGTAGGAAATATAGTGTCGTGCACAAACTCAACCACTCCACCTTGTTTATGAAATAATCTGAGGAGTTAGGACAGGCAATGGCAATAGCAATAGCAATTGTGTGTATCAATTAGTGGTCTATCCATCAAGGGCAGTTCAAAATCTATGACATACGACCCTTGGTCACTTGTATTCGAAGTTTGTTATCAGCATGGGGAGCCTTTCCCAGATCTCTCTCTCTCTCTCTCATTCTCAGATGTCATATCTCTCTACCTTAGTAATCTCTCTTCTCCACAGTTGCCTTGTATATGTATGTGGTATTATAGGTGTTCTCTAGTGACTGAGGATCTATTCAGAGTTGAGGTGTCCATAGGCTAGTTCATGGCTTTGTTGTGTGTAGCAAGGAAGGCGCAATGGGCTTGCCTCGTATGTCACGAACCTTCTCTCCTCGTTTTCTTTTTGAGCTTGAACAGGGCCCTAGGGTTTGAATTTACCTTGTCCTAGATGTGAATGTTCGTACGTCTAAGCTGCACTAAATCCTATGACTTCTGGCACATGAAGGTTGCAAACGAGGTCGCTTTTCAATCAGAGAGAAACGATGGAGCAGGACAGCGGTTGGTGTGCAGGTAATGAGAGAAATAAGAGTAGAGGCGAGCAACAAGCGTAGCAGGGGCATGTCCCCGAGTATGTTTACAAAGAGAGAGAGAGAGAGAGAGAGAGAGAGAGAGAGAGAGAGAGAGAGAGAGAGAGAGAGAGAGAGAGAGAGAGACTCTCACACTGTTTTTTTTTCTCTCTGCCATTTTTGTATGTCAGCCCCGTTTTTTCTGTTGTTTTTTGATTTGCTGAGAGTTTTTGTTTTTGCTTTATGTGTGTGTGTGTGAGGTCCCCACCCCAACGTATCAAACAACGGATCTGATGGTAAACCTGGTGGCCACTAGATCTATAGCGGAAGCAAACAAAATGGTTCAGGGTTCAACTAGCGGACGATCTCTCATCACGAAGTGAGTCGAGTTCGAGCCTACTAGCAACGAGATCTAGCTTCACCTCGCAGGGGAAGCGTACTTGAACTATGTAGCGATCCTAAGACCCACCTTCCAAGAGGAGAAGAAACCTCGAGTGTCTTTTTCCCCATGTTTTGCAGAGGCACGTACTCTCGATATTTCACCGCTCTCGGGCAATGAGTATTACTAATATCGAGTAAGCACAATGGGGACAGAGAGTTCCCGACCAATCGGGACCACCCATCTCGTAGGCATTGGCAACCCGAGCCAAGCCCCCACTTTCCACCCCACACTCACACTTCATCGTGTGACCTAATTAATACCACAAAGGTTGTTTAACATAAATATTCTGGTTTAATTCTGAATCACATGGTTCGTTAAAACAGCCCTTCAACCAGTATTGCAAACAACACCAAGACAGAATTCTAGTAAAAATTCTACTCAAACTTATTCATAAAATTCCAATGTTCTGAGGTACAACATTCCCCCTCCAGCGAGAGTTTACTCTCCGTTGTCGCCTAGTATCCATTACAACTAGGTATGTCCACGCATAGAAGCACGACATGGACATTCCCACTGCTTAACTAGTAGACGTGGGTATCCACCGCTTAACCAGCAGACGTGGATTCAAGAGCCCTTCACCAGGAACTCTGCCCTGTGATCGGGAGGGGGTTCATGACTAATTCAACATTGGAAATAGAATGAACATGCCGAGCTAAATTTTCCCTAGCAGACATTCTTTCCTATTGCAAACAACATTCCCATCAATCATTTCCTTCCTACTTTAGAACTTAATGTACAATGCTTTCAATGCCGAGGTTTCCGTCGGATTTCTCCAACATGTTTGGGGATATGAGCATTCCTAACTAGCGTATGCAATGTTAGTTTAAACAACTTGAATAAAAATATGATCTACCTCTTCCCCTTCTTCATCGACGGCCCGTGAGATGGCCGGTATTTGTTCCTCCATGGGAGCCTTTCCTTTTCCGTTGACATTGCTTGTTCCCGCCTCGCGATCGTGGGCACCACCGAAGCGAGTCCTCTTAACCGAGGCCATTTTTCTCACTACTTAAATGATAGACTTGAAAAAAAAAAAAGAGGTAAGGTCCGAGCGTAACATGACAAACCAATCAGCAGATGAGATTTATTAAAGACTCCTCCTTATGCACGAGGATAGATTTTTTCCCTTTTTGCTCTAGCAATTTTTAAGGGTAATTCTGTATCCACCCTATGGGAAACGACTCTAAGGTTAATTACTTGGCTTAGATGATTAAGAAATTTGGAGTTTTTCTAATTGATTCACGAAAGATATGAAGTAAGCAAGCTCATTCATTTTCCTAGAGCAATATGAAGGTGCAGAGTGACCGCAGGCATGTGTGATGGAAAAACCTTCTTCTTATTGGACTAATGACGGATTAATTTTCAGCCTTAATCGCATCTAAATGTGGGAGAAGATTAAGTATAATTTAATTACAACTCTATTGAGTAGTGAAAGATTGAATTCTGACAATTCTACACTATTACTAGTTGACAATTTATTGACTATACCGCCTAGAGAAAGAATCTTTCCTAATCATGCATTAATCCTTGATTAAGGATGATGAATGGCTGAATAAATTAACTAAATGAATGATAATTATGTAATGAAATACAGCTATGAAAACTTAGAGAGCAGCTATAGAGAATTATAGCTAAAAGTAGGCATAGTAGACAAGAATTATGAGTGGTTAATGATGAGATTAAGAAGAGCAGTAATTAAACCATAATTACCGTGGTTAGGGGCTGAGAATCCTCTTAAATTTCTGATGCAATGAATCCTTGAGATGGAAAATTCGGCAGCACCTCCCTCCTTGCTTCTCCTTCAAAAGCTGTGTGTGTGCCGGCAGCACCTTCCGAGTGTGTAGGTGTGTGAGTATGCAATGTGTGTGTGTGAGCATATGTGTGTGTGTGTGTGTGTGTGTGTGTGTGTGTGTGTGTGTGTGTGTGTGTGTGTGTGTGTGTGTGTGTGTTTGTGTAGGCCTTTAAATAGGCTCCTACAGGATGAAAATCAATTTGTGTTGCTAAATGCATCTGTGAGCTTCTCCAGTTAAGCATGGCAAGTCCAGTTCTCTGCCCACCAAGTGTCAGGTTGGCTTGGTTAACTGGTTCTGAGACTGAGTTGCAGGCTTCGCAACTTTCCCAAGACTCCCACAAAGCAAGAGGGCGCCCCCTAGCTGCTAAAGCAGGTCTGGAGTGGGCTGGGACCTGTTCCCACACAGTTTCGGGCCCCCGATACCTCCCCGGACAATTTTTAGAAAAATTGGTTCTACGCTAAAACGGGTCATACGAGTCGGATTTTGATGCCGAAAATTGCTATACGAAGCTCTAACTAAGACGTATTGGCCCGAGTACCTGCTATATTTAGCAGCCCCTGGGGTCCGAAAATGCATTTTTTTCACATTCGAGGTACAGGTGCAGATTTTCGAGACGGTCAAAACTAGATGGGTCGGGTGACCAAAAACTTACTATATTTGGAAAATTTTCACAAAAATTATTTTAATTCACATTTCGAAGCTTTATGACATTTTAAACATCATGGCACTTACAAAATTCGGAAAACTGCTAAAAATAGTAACTTTTTCCATTATGATCATTTCATGGTACAAGGGTGCTCTTTTTGGTTGGGGTCAGAGACCTTACAACCTCCCCAACGTGAAAAATTTGAGATGTCCTCATCTCAAGAATACATCTGGATAAAATCTATGCTAACTACTTAGGTACATATATCCTTTGTCTAAAGTAAAGATATCCTTTGATAATAGAGTAGTCTTTAGCTTTATGCGTCTTATTCTGCTGAACTTTGATGAGATTCTGGTGCTTGATTTATTGCTCACTAGGATTATCAGTTGCATCATACATTGCTACTCTCTCATCAGCTTCATCACCCACAGTTGGTTGTCTCACTACGGCATTAGCGAAAGCTCTACTTCCTTGTCCTATGTTTCCTCTTCCTCGGCCTCCTCTTCTGTTTGGTTGACCTCGCCCGTTGGCGTTCAGAGGTACATTATTAGCACCGGATGTTTGGGAAATCCTTTTTGGACATCGACTTTTGTAATGTCCATACTCGTGGCACTCAAAGCATCTTATATTGGGAAACTCGGTAGCTGTCGTGGTAGCTACTACCGGACGATGGTTGTATGCAGGGTTGATTGGTCTGTTACTCCAGTTGTCTGTCCTGGACCTCTTTGACAAATAGTATTCACTATCTTGGGTAGTCCTCTGAATCTCTTTAGCTAACGGTTTGGCCCTTAGCAAGGCATCTTGCAAAGTTGCTGGCCTGAGAGCTTCTAGTCGGTTGTTCAAGGGGTCGATGAGTCCTTGGCAGAACCATGCTACCTGTTGTTCCAATGTCATCTTAGGAGCATATCTCCGAAGAGTGACAAACTTTGAATAATATTCTTCGACAAATGAAGTCAGCTGCCGAAGGGAAAAGAACTCGTTCATCTTCAAGGTTTTATAGGCGGGTGGTAAGTAACGCTCCATCATAGCAGCCTTGATGTCTTCCCATGACTGGGAAGATCCCTTGATATCCAAGTCCCTGCAATGTTGTTTCCACCAGATCTTGGCATCACTGGACAAGCGGAACATTGCAAGCATGGTTTGGTTCTCTGGTTGAGTTCTCGTAGCTTCGAAATAGTCATCCATAGCCTCCATCCATACTTCTGCATCTCTTTCCACATTTTCCCCTTCGCCTTTAAAGGTTGGAGGCTCAGCTTGTTTAAGGAGGAGCTTTTTCTCTTGCGCTATCGAGTAGAGAGCAGCAAGTGGTGCCTATCCAATGGTATAAAACTCATTACTATAGCACTCTTCTCAAATGAACCTAAGCTTTTCCATACTCAAGAAGAAATTTAACTTTTGGGCTTAACCAGCCTACTTAATCTGTACATCTATCACAAAGGATTTTAACCATTCCACCATTTAAATTCCATTGAATACATCCAAAATTGTCCGATAAATAATGGTAAAAACTTTACTCGAGAGCTTTGATCCATACTTATAACTTTATGTGCATCAACAGGCTACCTGCCCGCAGCACTAGTCGCACCAACGACTTCTCAAAAAAAAACATCATGTGCAACCCACTGAATCCCGACAAGCTCAACGAGTAAAACTCTTTAACATCACTCACGAGACAATCCACTAGACAAATCCAATGTCATTATTCTGGGAAACATCATGCTCAAGCTTTGAGTACGAGCTATCCTACAATCCCTTAGTTTTTAAAATTTCAAACAACATCAGTTTCCAGTTCGTAAACAAATAGCTCTGATACCAGGTGTGAGGTCCCCACCCCGTCGTATCAAACAACGGATCTGATGGTAAACCTGGTGGCCACTAGATCTATAGCGGAAGCAAACAAAATGGTTCAGGGTTCAACTAGCGGACGATCTCTCATCACGAAGTGAGTCGAGTTCGAGCCTACTAGCAACGAGATCTAGCTTCACCTCCCAGGGGAAGCGTACTTGAACTATGTAGCGATCCTAAGACCCACCTTCCAAGAGGAGAGAAACCTCGAGTGCCTTTTTCCCCATGTTTCAGAGGCACGTACTCTCGATATTTCACCGCTCTCGGGGCAATGAGTATTACTAATATCGAGTAAGCACAATGGGGACAGAGAGTTCCTGACCAATCAGGACCACCCATCTCGTAGGCATTGGCAACCCGAGCCAAGCCCCCACTTTCCACCCCCACACTCACACTTCATCGTGTGACCTAATTACTACCACAAAGGTTGTTCAACATAAATATTCCTTGTTTAATTCCGAATCACATAGTTCGTTAAAACAGCCCTTCAACCAGTATTGCAAACAACACCAAGACAGAATTCTAGTAAAAATTCTACTCAAACTTATTCATAAAATTCCAATGTTCTAGAGGTACAACATTCCCCCTCCAGCGAGAGTTTACTCCTCCCGTTGTCGCCTAGCTACCCATACAACTAAGTATGTCCACCGCATAGAAAGCACGACATGGACATTCTCTGCCATTTTTGTATGTCAGCCCCGTTTTTTCTGTTGTTTTTTGATTTGCTGAGAGTTTTTGTTTTTGCTTTATGTGTGTGTGTGTGAGGTCCCCACCCCATCGTATCAAACAACGGATCTGATGGTAAACCTGGTGGCCACTAGATCTATAGCGGAAGCAAACAAAATGGTTCAGGGTTCAACTAGCGGACGATCTCTCATCACGAAGTGAGTCGAGTTCGAGCCTACTAGCAACGAGATCTAGCTTCACCTCGCAGGGGAAGCGTACTTGAACTATGTAGCGATCCTAAGACCCACCTTCCAAGAGGAGAGAAACCTCGAGTGTCTTTTTCCCCATGTTTCAGAGGCACGTACTCTCGATATTTCACCGCTCTCGGGGCAATGAGTATTACTAATATCGAGTAAGCACAATGGGGACAGAGAGTTCCCGACCAATCGGGACCACCCATCTCGTAGGCATTGGCAACCCGAGCCAAGCCCCCACTTTCCACCCCCACACTCACACTTCATCGTGTGACCTAATTACTACCACAAAGGTTGTTCAACATAAATATTCCTTGTTTAATTCCGAATCACATGGTTCGTTAAAACAGCCCTTCAACCAGTATTGCAAACAACACCAAGACAGAATTCTAGTAAAAATTCTACTCAAACTTATTCATAAAATTCCAATGTTCTAGAGGTACAACATTCCCCCTCCAGCGAGAGTTTACTCCTCCCGTTGTCGCCTAGCTACCCATACAACTAGGTATGTCCACC